>NC_000068.7:24351714-24651714 GCF_000001635.26 Mus musculus | reverse complement strand
CCAGCTCTCTTACCTTTTTTATGGTGTTTTTTGAGACACAAAAGTTTTTAATTTTGCTGAAGTCCAACTTCCCCTTACCCCTTTTGTTGTTCATGATTTTGGTATCTAGCTAAGACTCCATTCCCAAATAAAGACTAACCATGTGTTTGCTTCAAAGACTTATATAGATTTGATACCAATGTTTATACTTTTGGTCCAGTTTTTTTCATTTTCAATAAAAGTTTATGATAAAAAATACATCTCACAATGAAACCAACTAGTTCTGAAGTCTACACATTTCTATGATAAAGATTTAGTGGTCAGAGCGGCCCAGTTTTATGAACTGCGTAGTGAGGCTCGGGTGGTGGGTTTGCAACTCCCGCCACTACCATTGAGAACACTTCTCTTTCCACATGGAATGGTCTTGGTAAATTTTCAGCAGCCACTTGACTGTAAATCCATGGGTATTTGAACTGATTACCATTAACTGCCTTCATCTGCTGTTTCCTGTCTCCAGGGGTCAGTATTTGGATTATGAGAAGGAAGAAGTAGAAGCCCAGCCAAGGCAGTGGAAGAAATATGACTTCCACTATGACAATGTTCTCTGGGCCTTGTTGACGCTGTTCACAGTGTCCACGGGAGAGGGGTGGCCCATGTGAGTGCCAAACTAATTGTGGTAGCTAGTTAGGCACGGGTACACTGAGGCAGAGTCTATGTGGTTTCCCTACTTCTAACCTCATGATGAGGTCAGGTGGTATAGATAAGAGCCCTGTCCCTCTTGGGCAGAACTGAGTTTCATCCCTGAGAAAGAAGAGTGAACCACATTCTTGGGGTAGGACTCAAGCCCTTTCTATGAAGGTCCCTATCCTTGAGGTGCCCTCTCCCTGAGGTGGAGCCCAATTCTCAAGATGCAGAGCTGTGTCTTATCTCTGAGGTCTGACACTGAGGTGCAGACCCGAGCCCCATCCCCGAGCTACAGAGATGTATGGCACTCTTGAAGTACAGCCCTGAGTTCCATTTCTTATATGCAGATCTGAGCCCTACCCCAGAGGTGCAGACCCAGGCTCCCTTGGCAGCTCTCCTGAAGTGTGCTCTCCCCTTCCTTAGGGTGCTGAAACACTCTGTGGATGCCACCTATGAGGAACAGGGGCCCAGTCCCGGGTTCCGGATGGAGCTCTCCATCTTCTACGTGGTCTACTTTGTGGTCTTCCCTTTTTTCTTTGTCAACATCTTTGTGGCCTTGATCATTATCACCTTCCAGGAACAGGGAGATAAGGTGATGTCTGAATGCAGCTTAGAAAAGAATGAGGTAGGTCAGTGTTGTGTGGGATCCTGGGACATAGGCACTCTGGGGGAGATTATCAGTCTTCCTTCTATATGGGCATGGCTTGTGGCTCGCATAGGCAGGGCCTCTTTTTTTCTGCAAATAGAGACTGCAGATCAGTTGGATCTACTTGGAGGGAGCTTAGCTGCCTCTACTGCCTCCTCTTCTCTGGGCTCCCTGAAAGGGTATGGTGAGGAAGTTCCAGTTATAGTGGGCAATGCTTTGAGTTCATGGCTTCCTTCTCTCCCTACAGAGGGCTTGCATTGATTTTGCCATCAGTGCCAAGCCCCTGACACGGTACATGCCTCAAAACAAACAGTCGTTCCAGTATAAGACATGGACATTCGTGGTCTCTCCACCCTTTGAGTACTTCATCATGGCTATGATAGCCCTCAACACAGTGGTGCTGATGATGAAGGTATGTAAGTCCCACCATGTACTTGCTAGGGCTTGTTGTGTGTGAGGATCCAGGGTAGACATGTTTTTTCTCTCTCTCTCTCTCTCTCTCTCTCTCACACACACATACACACACACACAGACTCACACATACACATGCAGATATACTCACACACACACACACACATGCAGATATACTCAGACACACACACAACACACACACAAACACATATATGCAGATACACACACACACACACACACACACACACACACATACACACACATTCATTCTGTCTCTCTCTCTCTTCCCTCCCCTCACCCCTGCCACCTCTCTTTCCTATTCACTCCAGATAGGGAACCCATAACCTACCAAGTAACAATTCTACCAAAGTCCACCTAAGTGAACCAGTAAATTTTTATTGGGGTTACCTGTAGGATTACGAGTGAGGGGTTTCTTTCAGAAACAGGGACAGAGCAAATGTGGCTGTATCAGCAAAAAACTTACCTCTGTGTAGGTTATGACTCCCCAGAGCTGTAACTGAGGAGCTCTGCACAACTTGTAGGCAGCTCAACATGTCTGAGAATCTCCTCTAACTAGACTGGTCAGGGCCCCTCCCCAAGCAGTTGTTTACTGTTTCTGTAACCCTGGGGAAGAACCCTTATGGATCTTGTAAATTTCAGCTTTCTCAGACGTAGGAAATCTGCTTAGAGGGAATGTCTGAATTAGGAGGAGACTGCAGTAAAACTTGGGTATGGGTCTTATTTTGAGGCCCAGAGGTAGTTCTCCTTGCTGCACATGCTGCCTGCCTGTGTAATCCATTCTCTCTGATTTGTAGCTGAGGCACTGAAAGGGTTATAGAAGACCTGAAAAGAGCAAGAGGCGGTAACCCAGATATGGGCAGATGTAGATATTTCTCTACCCATTGTGTAGTCAGGAAATTTGGTTGCTTCCAGTTGGGTGCTGGGGCTAATGCGTCCGCAGCCATCAGCCCTTATTTCTCCGGGCAGTTCTATGATGCACCTTATGAGTACGAGCTGATGCTGAAATGCCTGAACATTGTCTTCACATCCATGTTCTCGATGGAGTGCATACTGAAGATCATCGCCTTTGGGGTATTGGTATGTGCCTCAGCTTGCTCTTTGCTTTGTGATGAGCTACATTCTGGCATCCTTCCCTGTTTTTGAATGGCCTGTGCAGCACTTATGATACTGTGAGCGTCCCGAGGAAGAGCTGCTTTGCTCTCAGTTGCTTGAGTCTTGCCCTGCCTTGGGCCGGAAGGCCTGCAAGCCTGAGATTCCCCTTTCTGCACCTTTAGCTCTCAGTTATGCCTTTCCCCAGACTGGAAGTATTTGCATGCCTGCTGTGACATCTGCTTCTCATTGGCCTTGTGTTAAGCATCGATCACCTTTGCCCAGGGAAGCCATCAGCACTGACTGCCCTCTTTTTCTCTAGAACTACTTCAGAGATGCCTGGAACGTCTTTGACTTTGTCACGGTTTTGGGAAGTATTACTGATATTTTAGTAACAGAGATAGCGGTAAGTAGCATTTCCTGCCCCCCATCCAGGGTCCAAAGTGGCTTCCTTCTAGAGGGTTGTCCGCTAGGCGTTTCCCCAGGGCCCACTGTAACTGCCTTATCATGAACCCCTAGGAGGTTCAGGATGGGTCTCTGTTGCTGCTTCTCTCCAGAGATGGAGCTAGATAGCTGGCTGTTGGGTCAGCAGTTGCTCTTCTTGGGTAAGAATGCAGTTCTGGGGTTGGAGAGATGGCTCAGCAGTTAAGAACACTGACTGCTCTTGGAAAGGACCTAGGTTCAATTCCCAGCACCCACGTGGAGGCTCACAACCTTCTGTGACCCCAAATCTAGGGGAGCTGACAACCCCTTCTCAATTCCTTTGACACAAAGACATGCAAGTGGTACACAGCCATGCATGTAGACAAAACAATCATACACTTAAAATACATAAATCTTTTTAAAGGTAGTTCTCAGAGGTTTCAAGTTGGTAGCCTCAGAATCTCCTGAAGCTCCATGGTAACAGCTGACCAAGAACACGGGAATCTAATGTGCCTGTGTATGTGTTGGATGTATTTAACAGCTTGGCATCTAGAATATAAGCCAAATCCAGTCAGAATTTCTAATCCAGCAAGAATTTATATTATGAAGTCTCTACTTCTCTATTTAGAGATTCTTCCATTAAACATATCCTGGGTGTGATGGTTCATGCCTTTAATCGTAGCACTTGGGAGGCAGATGCAGGGGGATCTCTGAGTTCAAGGCCAGGCTGTTCTACAGAGTGAGTTCTAGGACAGCCAGGGCTACACAGAGAAACCCTGTTTCAAAAAAAAAAAAAAAAAAAACCGACCACCACCAACAACAACAATCAAACAAAACAAAAAACCAAAACAAAATATACATATGGATAGTATTTAAAGCGTGTCCTATATCGGGACATTAAACTCAACAGCTTTCAGAGTTGGAATCATGAAGCACCATTTTTAGTATAACATATTAAATTAGAAACATAAAAACCTCATCTCTGGGAGCAGCTGCTGAAATGGCTATTCATATAAAAGTTACTTTTTAATAAGAAAAAGTAGGTAAGGACTAGGAAACAGCTGTGGTAAGAGAAGCATAAGTAATGCTATTTTGAGCCAAGTAGGGAGGATTTAAGTCATCTTCAGGCACCTTTAAGATGGGGCGGGCCCCCATCAGAGGGGTCTCTGCAGTGAATGGAAATGATAGGACCTCATCCCTGAACTGTATGAGGCAAAGGGCCGTACAGGGACCAGTGTGCCGCCCTTGGCTGGCCCGAGGGCATGTGTGGAGGTGAAATGGCCTCGGACTGCATTTGTTGTTGTGGAGCTAAGGGACACCACTGGTGCTATTGCCACAGAAGCACAGTGGAGTACAGGCTCTTACCTGGCTCTATTTTACTCAGAGCTCACGTTGTATGTGTAGTGCATCTTCAGAGATTACCTTCTGGTTCCTTGAGAGGCAGACTAGAGCTCTGGTATGTTAGTTCAGGCTGACCTGCTGATGCCAATCATTGTGTCTCTTCACTCATTTCTAGAGTCGCAGGCAGATGGCTGAGCCTCTACTGCTCTGGTTTCGGGCTCGATGAGGCAGTCCATATCCTTACTCCCAACTGCTTCTGTTTGCTGTTCCTCTGTCTACCTCTGGTTAGGCTGGAAATCCAGTCACTGTTTAAGATTGGCTATGGCATTTGGAACAGTCTTGGGAGATCCAAGTCCCAGGTGGACTTCTCTCCTGTCTGTCTTGTAGCTGCAGCTCTGCCTTTCACAATAGTTAGGGTTAGGCACACTGGCCAACA
The DNA here is from genome assembly GCF_000001635.26 of Mus musculus. NCBI lineage: Eukaryota > Metazoa > Chordata > Mammalia > Rodentia > Muridae > Mus > Mus musculus. The sequence continues at coordinate 24,646,684 of NC_000068.7, read as the reverse complement.
TGGAAAATCTTTGCATGGAAGGGAAGTCCCCTTTCAATCATGTGACTGCCATAGCTTTGCGTGCTCTTTGTGGAAGTTTCTCAGCTTTGGAACAGGACCTATGTTGATCCCAAAGTTGAGAGAAGATGAACACAGAGTCAGCCCTGCTTTCCTGTAGGGCTGGAGAGAGCTCTGGGTCCCTCCATGGGGCACTGGTGAACTTGATGTTGAATAAATATTCCATCTCCATAAAGCAAATGTCCAGTGCTGGGCTACTGTCTCACTGTTTGTTTTGTTTTTCTCTCTTCCTTCCATGTACTTCCTTTGCTTGCTCTGAGATGATGTTCTATTGGTTCTGGTCAGTTTGATATTGACCCTGTGTGAAAAACAAAAACAAAAACAAAAACCCAACACAACAAAGTAATGAGGCTGAGACCTGAAGGTTGACCTTTGGCCTTCACATGAATATGCAAATATACACCTGTAAACCCATACACACATGAACACTCAGATACATGAAACTGTGTGCCATGTGGTTACCCCTGGGCACAGACTGAGCACAACATTTCATCAGAGATTAGAGAGAGACTCATGGGGCCCTACCTATCTCTAGAGGGACTATTGGTGGTTAACTGTTGCTGGGAAAGGTGCTATTTTCTTTAGTGATACAACCATTGCAAAGTATCCCATGTTCTATCACATAACCTCTTATGTAAGCTCATCTAAGCACCCCCTAATCAAACTCAGCAGAACATCTAGCCATATTTGGAAAGAGGTCCTTCAGGATCAACTTCTGTTCATTACTCCGTACAGGGAGTGATGTGCTATTAGCATGAGCAGGGAGTGTATATATAGCCTTGTGTCAAAACATAACTTGGGCTTCTTTCTAGAGTAAGCAGTTTTGTACAGGAGTATAATATAATCTGGATATTAAGACATGCATCGAGCTACTTTGTGGAGAATGAGGCACAGTAGCTATCTTCATTGGGCCCTCCCAGAAACAGAGCCTAAGGCAAAATTTTGGTGCAAAATTTTCATTTGGAAGTTAAACTTGGGAATACTGGTAGGGAAGTAGTGAGTGCCAGAGAATAGAGTGGCCAGCCACAAAAGGTATTTACTAAAGAAGTTATCCCATAGGGAGTTCCGAGTGAGATTGAACCATACCTATCATTCTGTCAAGCAACAAGGAAGTTGAGGAAGTCTTTATCAACTTCTGTTACTAGCTAAAGGTTCCTAGGGGATTGGCCAGGGAATATCTAACTTCTGGAAGTTCCTAGGAACCCTCCCACCCCTCCAGGAAAGAGTGAATCCTGTTTTGGGTTCTGGCCCTGAGATGCTGAGGTCTCTGGGACATGTAGAGTATGTTCAACTTTCTGCTAGGGGTCAGGCTTTGGAATTGTGGGGTGAACTGTGGGTGAGAACCTATTGGAGTCTAACTATAATTTGAAGACAGAGCAATGGGTGAACCATATGTGGCCATGAAAGGTGAGGCAAAGTGACATGAGGTGTGTGGCCTAAACACTTGGGAAATGGATTGCTATGACTCGAACTGGGAGAGACATACAGTTGTGCACCTGATGATGTGTGTATCCCAGGAATAGGTTTGTTGAGGAAGTTTGGGGTTTAGCTGTACATCTTAGCTTTGCATTTCCTGATATACTTCCTTGAGGCTGTTGGGCAAATAGACTTGAAGTTCAGTGAGGCAATCCAGGCTGGTTGCACGAGCTCTGTGGCAGTGAGTATATAAAATAATATTAGATATGGAAGACTGGGTGAGGTCCGTGAAGGATGAGTGGCTGAGTACTGGGACATTCCAGTAGTAGTGACCAAGGATATGAGCAGGAGCCAGCTTAGGAGGCTACAGAAGCATGGAAGGTTTCAAGAAACAAGGACGTTCTGTGAAGAAGAAAAACACACACAAAAGTGGGAAACTTACAAATTAGAAACTATAAATGGCCAGTTAGCATAGGGGAAGGTAGCCAACCTGATTTGTAATCAGAAAAGTACAACCTGGAGACACTGAGCTGCTATTTGTCCTAACCGGCCTGTCACTCACTTACACATTCTAATGCTCAGGGTTGACAGGACATAGGCCATCTAAAACTCACACAGTTATCAACTGTATAACTTATACGGAACACTTTACAGAAGCTAAAATGTTGATAATACACACATCTTCAGCCTAGCTCTTCATATGGATGCTATAGTAACACAGAAATATGTGCCATCACTGATGGAACGTGTTAACTATTGAGGTGCATTAATCCTGAGAAGACAGTGGTGTAAGTACATAAGTGACACCCACATCCGTGTGGATGCTACTCATTATTAGAGCCATGTTTGAACAAGTCGAACAGTTTGTACAAGCTACCATTGCAAAGGCCAAGAGTAGGCAAGCACAGACTGAATGCATCTTAAGAGTTTATGGCAACACTATAAGGATACGCCATTATTGGTAAGAATTAAAGATTGCTACCACATCTAGGTATCAGCAAGAGAAGCAAGAAGAATTAAAAAGTGATGGTGATAGTTTTTAGGCTGAATGGTAAATACATGGGTATTTATTTTTTTCTTCAGATTAATATACTTGTTTGTATATATGATGTTTCATGGTTTTACAATGCTAATGATGTAATTATCGCAAAAAGAAAAGCTGAACCTCGCATTTAAATAGAAAAGCAAAGTGTTTTGTCTTTTTAGTTCCTGGTCTTAGAGAATCTGAAAGTCAGGGCATCTAACCCTGAAGTATTAATCCCAGGGTGGTTTCTGAGGAAGAAACCTGCTGCTTTTCCATTATCTGTGTACTTCCTCCCTGGAAACAGGATTCTTCATTTACCAGATAAAGTGATCCAAGCACCAGACTCCTAATTGTAAGGACAGTCTTAGGGAGTTTCCACATCTCCTTCCTAGAGAGAAGCCTGAACTGCTGATTGCTGAAAATACCTAAAAAGAGGGGTGCAGGCAAGGGCCAGACACTGGCTGACATCTCTACAGTGTAGAGCTTTGTTCCAGGTAGAGGCCTGTGGTGCAAAAGCAAAAATAGCCAGCCATTCTGTGCCTGTGCGGCTGCGTGGCTGCGTGGCTGATCTTTCTGCGTGGCAGCCTCTGACTGCATATGAAGGTCTGAAGCATCACAAGACTTAGTGCCCAGCAGGGCTGCTGGGAGTTGGGGATCATTATGGTTGGGGGCCGAGTATTATGAAAACTCAGCCACTTGCTCTTGGAGCTCAGGCTATGCCTGGAGGAGATGGGAAGAAAGGAAAGCCATCGTGTCGTTGATCAGCATTCTGCGCATGTGTGTGTTTCATTTTATAGACTTTCTTTGCAAATTCCCCTTTTTCCTTAGGCAAAAATTGGAGTGTCAGTTTTCTTCCCCAAAAACCCAGCAGATATAGCAGGGGTGCCTAGAAGAGGGCTCTGCGTGGTCACAAAACTGACATTCATTTCTTTGCCTGGAAATAAAAAATAACAGTGTCTGTGACTCATCTTTGGATTTGCATTACAAACAAAAATGCAAATGGATCCCATTGTCTGCATAACCTATAGATTTCAAAAACATGCTTTGAGTGGACACACTTTCAGAAAATTTCGTGGTTTAATAAGAGCCTGCATTTTCTACTTACAGTTTAGAGCTCAAGTTTCTGCTTCCGTTGGTGACTCATCTTCTCTTTTGTTTCTTGTTTTTTTTGTTCTTGGTTTACCTTAACGTACCTGCTGACTCACGCCATCCAACCACCATACAATGCGAAAACCCATGTCTCCGTCTGTATGTTGCACACCTGCTGTTCAAACCACCCCAATTTGTAAATAACATGCAAATACCCATCCATGAAAACATCCCATGTAGGAAACGGTTGGTTCACAACTTTAAAGTTCTTATGTGTCTTCTCTGCTTGTCTGCGTCCTCGTCTCCTGTTTCGTGGTTTCTGCCCAATGCCTTCAGAGGCAAGAGCAGGACTTCACTGAGCTTAGTCACCTCTGGCCTCGTTGTGTACTTTCTAAAGCAGCAAGGGTTTCTCAACACCTCTAAGATGGTCTTTTGATCTGTCTGAGGAGAAGAAATGGGATTCTGGGAGGCAGGGGTAGTTAGCAGTACTGAGGGCAGATCTTTCTGCCGAAGCTCAGTCAAATTTGAGTTTCTGTAGAGTACGTTTGGTCCTCGACCAGGTGGCTCCATGGTTTCTGTTGCACCCCATGCATTAATCTTAGTTTCTGTTGCTGTGACAAAACAAAATGATCAAGGCAACTTACAAAAGGAAAAACTTATTTGGGACTTACCACAGCAAAGTGATAGGAGTTTATCATGATAATAGCAGGGACTATGAAGGCAGGTGTGTGGGCAGGCAGGGATGGCCTGGAACAGCTATAGAGAGCTCACATTTCAAACCATAAGATGAAGGCCAAGAGATGCAATCCCTTTGAAACCTCAAAGCCTACCCCTAGTGACATACTTCCTCCAGCAAGGCCACACCTTCTTATCCTCCCCAAACATCCCTAACTGGAGGCGGTTTAAATATCCTGTGGCTGTTTAAGTATTCCAATGTCTAATACCTACAGGAGACATCTTCAAACCACCACACCCTAGTAGCAGAAGTCCTTTGTAGACAGGACCTCCTAAGAATGTTCAAGCTGAGGCAATAAGGTTTAGGGAGAGTTTAGAGACTAGGACTCTATGGTTCAGCACAGTTTGTATAGGGCCTGAGTAGGTGGAGGCTCTGCCCTAGTGTGTTAGAGCACAGGGATACCCATCCACGTCCATTTGTATAGCATAGATCTGCAAGCATGCCTTGCTCAGGCTCCTGTGAACCTCAAGGGCCTCTTCTGGAGTTTGGCAGCAGCTCATCTTCTGTTGAGGCTATGGAAGCTTATTCACACAGGCAGATATTTAATTCTGTTACAGAAGCTGAATGCTTCATGTAGAGTTTTATAACTGGAATTATACCATGATCCTGCAGAAACACCCACAGCATGTTTTCTTTATGGCCTCCAGCCAGGCCACACAGTTTCACCTCCCTGTCCCTTACCTTCCTCTTCATAGCATACAGGAGCAGCTAATATCTGTCTGTCTCTTTCCCTCTCCCCCCTCCCTCAAAATCTGACCTCTTTAGAATGAAGGAAAGGGAGTAGCTGGTTTGGGGCTGCAGGATTTTATTCTCTGGTATGCTGTTTGACCAGCAGGTGTCCATAGGTCTGGGCTTTATGCTCAGGTGACATTGAGGAACAAGTTTTCTCTGTCTTGTGACTAACTAGAGGCCATAGTAGGGTTGGATTCCAGGCCTTAGTCAGTCCAGCCATCCTTGTTGGGATTGCCTTACAATGCTTAGTGTACTTTCAGAAACCCCCCCCCCCCCCAATTATCCCTATGAATACCTCTGTTGTCTCTAGGTTGTGAGCAAGGAGGCTGAGGAAAAGTGTTAGGGACTAATGTCTCCTCAGGGTCAGTGGTCCTTACAGTGAGATTAAGGACAATTCTGCTAGCGGAGTCACGTCCTGTGCAGCAGAAACCATGGGTCTTGGAAGAACAGGACATATGTGCTCACCACCAGTGACATGACCAAGCCAGAGATGAAAGCACAGGGTGTACCACTGTCTGCTTGTAGCCGTTGCCATCCTGCATGTGCTTGGCATGGTGGTGCCTCACGCATTGCTCTGTGCTTGGGGCATCACCATCTAGTCTCATGGCGCTCTAGGGTTGCCTGTCCATCACTCACTTGTCCAGTCCTGAGCACTATGAAGCTCCCAAGAGAAAAGCCTGGGAAGGGGTGTGAACCTTTGTTAACAAAGTAGAGATGACTGTGGTTCAGTCTTGGGTTCACACCCCCAGCTCATCTAGGCGTTTCCAGGGTCTCTTCACCATCCTGGCTGTCTTCTGTCCTCCCTTTACAGGCAAGCCTTTGTTTTCCTCCAAATCTTCAGGATGTCTTCTCTGTGACAGGTACCTTAGTACAGACTGCTTTGATATGGGCAAGTGTTGTATTACTATAATCCGTGCCCCTCAAAGCAAGCTGAACAGATAGTTTCAAAATAGAATCCCAGAGAGGGGTAGGTACTTGTCTCCCTGTCTGCTCATCTTGTTCAAAGGTCTCTTTTGGTGTTAGTGGACAGTAGTTCTTGGCCACCATGTCTACTAGTGAGACTGGTCTTCATTTCAATTTAGGATCTGCCAGGCTGTGCCATCTTTCAGGTCCATGCTCTGAGGTGATATTTGCCCCCTTACTGATTTGGACATAGTTTGAGCCCCCTTTGTGTCTGAAGGCCCTTCTACGTATTGTTTCAAGGGCTACAACATCCTGTCCAGAGCCACCTGATTCAAGGTATCTATCCCCACTACTTGCATAGACAGTGCAAAACTGTTTTTATTCTTGTTGAGAACCACAAATGGCTGTCCCCAAGAATGGGAGCAATAGACAAGGCAGACATGTCCATTGGAAGTAAATGTGAACCCCAACCCCTGCTGAATGTATGCTCTGCCAAGACGGGCAGCCCTGGAGCATCTTCTCAGCCTTGCCCTGCCTCTCTCTGCATGCGCTGACTGCTTCTACTGTATCATTCAACACATCTGTTCTCTTTCCTTTTTATTCATCACTGAATTTGACAACACAAATATGTATGAGCTTGAGCTGCTTGCATATTGACAAATGCTAAATGACAGGAAGTTGCTTTTGGGTGATAGTATAGGCGCCTGGTATCTAAACAGGCATAAAACACCTGGCTGCACAGGTACTCATCGCAATGCATGGATACCTCCCCAGAGCCAGAACTCTGAAAAGGACTGCCAATAATTCAAGGTGCCCAGGGTCAGGTAATCTTTGGAGTCTGTGTGTGTGTGTGTGTGTGTGTGTGTGTGTGTGTGTGTGTGTGATTGGTTTCAAACCCCTGATTGAGGGAGCAATGGCAAATGTCCTGGGTTCTCTAGAGCAGAGGCTCCTATGGCAAGAACAGCAGTGACTATATATGTCCCTTTATGAGAATGCTTGCTGATACCTGGACAGGTCCCAGAGAAACCAGCCAGTGCCAGTAGCTCAGACAGGCAAGGCCTTTACTGATTGATCCCAGAAAGGAAGATTGGCTGGTAAGCTCAGGAAGGGGCCACTTCAGGAGTGCCCCCTGGGGAGTATCTGGACAGTTGGCCAGTACTGGAGACTCATAGGTGATCTCCCAGCACTACCTGACAGAAGAGAGGGACTTTGGAAGCTTTTCTTCATGTCCCTTACTGTTGGGGAATGGCCCTAGTGTGAGGGACTTTTCTCGGACTTGCTTCATGAGAAGTAACTTCTAGTGATCCACTTTCCTTTGGGGAGGTTTTCTGGCAGCCAGCTGCTGCTTAGACTGAAGCAATGGCTTTATTCTTATTTCTCTTAATACATTTCTTCTGGGTCACAGGGACTGGGCGGGGGGTGGGAGTGGGGGTGGGGATTTGTAGGATGGAAGCAGCCAGTCTGCCCTTTTCTGAGAGCGACTCAAAAGATTTGGAAACAGTGCTTCTTTTTTGCAGAACAACTTCATCAACCTAAGCTTCCTTCGCCTCTTCCGGGCGGCACGGCTGATCAAGCTGCTTCGCCAGGGCTACACCATCCGCATCCTATTGTGGACCTTCGTCCAGTCCTTTAAGGTAAAGCAGGGCTTGTGTGGTGCCTGGACAGCTCCCTTTGGGTATCCTTTACCAAGCTTCCTCTCTTCCACTCAGAGGGGACCCTCCTTTAGAAGGCTGAGTTGGGGCAGGTCATGTGTGCCTCTTTGGCATGTGTTTATCCTGATGCAGTTTTCTAAAGACATTGTGACTGAGTAACAGTTATTTTGCTAATGCCCATACAACTCTGAGCCGGGCTTATGCTCTTGAGTCACGGATAAGCAGACAAGGCCACTTGCTGCTGGCAGGACTCAGTGGTCAGTGGGTGGAGTTGGACCAGGCTGAGGTGTGTGTCGCCTCAGGGATGCCCTGGAGCTGATGTGCTCATGTGTCTCCAGGCGCTGCCCTACGTGTGCCTCCTCATTGCCATGCTGTTCTTCATCTACGCCATCATCGGCATGCAGGTGGGTGCCACCTGCCCAGACTGGATTGGACACAGGTCTCCTGTCGCTGGGTGAAGGGTACGGGTCACTGTCATTAAGTGATCATAATACAATGAGGTTATCATTATCTGTGAAGCAGACACGGTGTAAACACTGAGTGAACTAACCCTCAAAAACACTGCTTGATGGCAGAGGAGACCAAGGCAGCACAGTGGGGGCTCAGCAACCCCTTCCACCCAGTCCCTTTTCTCTGGGAAGCTGTATTTTTGAAAGCGAGGTCCAGCAGGGCTTAGGATGCTGAGGCACAAGCCTATTTTAGATTCGCATCTGACTGACAGCCAGCCATTGTGTTGTCTGGCAGCCAATATCCTTTTCAGGCCAGATGTTCCTGACAAAATTCTTCCCAGTATGTAAGCAGAATCCCACAGATCACTGACCTTGACAATAACTTAGCTTTTCTTTTCTTTTGTCAGAGAACACTGTGCTAATTCTTTGGGGGAAAGATATAAATCAGCTGCCCAGCTGCAGCTCTTGACTGCTCCTCAGCGGAGATGGGAGTGGGTTGAGTATTGATTTGCGGTGGGAGGTGCCAAAATCTTGAGCTTTAGCTGAGTTCTAAAGCTCATTTTGTATTGAAGTTTTCTGAGATCTGGTGCTACTTAAAGTGAACATGCATGTTTGATGTTGCTTTTGCTTATGGGTATTCAGTAGCGTGTGTTTCCCTGATCTTTGTGGAAATATGATAGTTTATAGACTTTCAGTTACAGTCTGAGTGTTAAACTCAGCATGGCTCTGGACTCACTTTGAAAACAGCCTATCAGATTGCCTCAAAGCCTATTGTGCTGTTTGTCCCAGAGAACACTTTTGTTTGTCCAAAGAACACTTCCTGAGTCGTTACCAACCTACTTACAGTGTTGCATTAGCAAGTGACCTGAACGGAGCTTTTTTACTCAAAGCAGAGCCCAAGCCCAAATCATTTGTCCTGGTTGCTCAGACTTGCATCTGTGGGTAGCCTTAGAGCCCCAACTGCACACACTGAAGCACAGTGCATGAGTGTGTTCCACTAAAGGCTTTCTGTGCTGCGAGCCACCCACAATATTGCATGCATGCTTTCTCTCACCTAGTCACGGCCCCCAACATTCAGCATGTATACTCTGTTATTTTCTACATTTCAGGTTTTTGGAAACATTGCCCTTGATGATGACACCAGTATCAACCGACACAACAACTTCCGGACATTTCTGCAAGCCTTAATGCTATTGTTCAGGTGTGCTGGTTTGTAGCCTATAGAACATGTCCACTCTTTACTTGTGACAGAGGGTCGGTTCCATACATAGAGCACTTCACTTCCAACACCAAAACTATGCTGTCTCTGTCAAGTAGGCCTGTGCAGTTGTTTGCTTTCTATTTATGTTTCCCAAAGGGCTCTTGTCTACTGTCTTAGTCAGGGTTTCTATTCCTGCACAAACATCATGACCAAGAAGCAAGTTGGGGAGGAAAGGGTTTATTCAGCTTACACTTCCATATTGCTGTTCATCACCAAAGGAAGTCAGGACTGGAACTCAAGCAGGTCAGGAAGCAGGAACTGATGCAGAGGCCATGGAGGGATGTTACTTACAGGCTTGTTTTCCTTGGCTTGTTCACCTTGATTTCTTATAGAACCCAGGACTACCAGCCCAGGATCGCATCACCCACAATGGGCCCTCCTACCCATGATCACTAATTGAGAAAATGCCTTACAACTGGATCTCATGGAGGCATTTCCTCAAGAGAGGCTCCTTTTTCTGTGATAACTCCAGCTTGTGTCAAGCTGACACACAAAACCGGCCAGTACATCTACCTTGGCCTCCAGATAGACAGAAAAGAAGTATATGTAGGAGGGACTCCAGTGGCCCTGTGCCAACCCAGCCTCTACTACATTGCTTCTGCTCCCAAAAGGTGTCCAGAGGTAGTACAGTCTAGGAGGATAGACATAGTTGGTAAGGTCTCATTTGAAATGCTGGTATCATACTGCCTACCCAGTCACCATATTGGTCACCTCCATCAATGGATGAAGGAGAAACTGGGCCCTGAGAAGGAATTTTCAGCTAGTCAGTGGGCACAGGAAACCAACTTACTGAAGCTGGTCATGTGAGCAGGCCTCTGGTCTCTGCTCTTCCTTCATTGCTCTCACTGGGACTATAGTGCCCTGGACTCCTGGTGCCTTCAGAAAAGTAGCAGGTGACACTCAGGGTCCAGAGCAAGAGACCCATCTTCACAAGTTATAGGGCTGTAGCCATCCACTCTTGTGTCCCAAGAGTGAGTGTGGGGTAGGATGTGTCATGTACCTATCTTCGTAGAGTCTTCTGTGTGGCCATCCCTGGCTCCAGACAGAGCAAGTATGCTCTTTGTAAGGATTGATAGTGAGGTGTGCTGAACTCAGACCCCGCCTTGGGACTTCCTGAGATTCTACTACCTCTGTCCCTGTATGCAAATGTATCACACAGTCTTGTGGCATCCCCTCCTTGGGTTCATGGAAGTTCTGTGGAGAGGAGTGAACACCAGCCTTTTTCTCTGAGTAGCTTGGGGAACATCTTCACCAGACATCTTCAGGCTTTGACTTTCCAAAGTCATATTTCTCTAGGCTTTGGCAGATAGAGTCATGATATTTCATCATGTATTGATAGTCTGCCTCGTGCCACACAGATCTGAAGCACACCTGTGAAGGCAGCTTCAGTTTGAGGCCTTTGTTCTCAAAGATTTCTTTTCTTCCTGAGCTTTCTGTCATGCAGAGTGCTTCTTCAGTCATGCTGGCTTGGATGGGGCAGCCAATAGGAGGTTCCTCACGCCTGCTGACATTAGTGGGCAGTGACCTTTGTCCCTGCCCAGGACCAGCTATATATGCTTATACATAGACTTTTTATTGTCTTTTGGCCACATGACTATAAACAAAAGTCCCCAAGAATCCCCAGGTGGCTGCTGTGAGTGGTTTTGAGATGCCATGGCCAATGTGAAAGTAGACTGAGCAGAGAGGGTATGATGCACTGTGGGAAAAGAATTCCCAGGGCACAGGAAAGGGGCATGAGTTTGGGCTTCTGCAATGACTGACAGAATCCTGATGAAGGGAAGGGAAGTGCATGAGCCACCTTCCCTCTGGGCCTGCTGGGATGCTGGGAACAGTGTGGGATCAATTGCTATAGCACTCCCCAGCAGAGCAAGCTAGCAAGTGGCAGATAGACCTACGCCAGAGGAAAGGATTCACTTCTGGACACGAAGAGGATGAGGAATCTCCCAGTGCAGTAGATCATGCCCGGGACTTTCTTAGTTAGCGTCAGCCTAGAAATCCCCTGTAATCCAGAAGAGGAGGCTTCCTCTCCACAGCTCTTTCAAGGGCTCTGCTGGCCACGCTCTGGGTTCATTGAACAGCTCCCTCTGGGCTTGCCTTTGTGTGCTTACAGCTCTGTCCTTTTCAGGAGTGCCACTGGGGAGGCCTGGCATGAGATCATGCTGTCTTGTCTGGGCAACCGGGCCTGTGACCCACATGCCAACGCCAGTGAGTGCGGGAGCGACTTTGCCTATTTTTATTTTGTCTCCTTCATCTTCCTCTGTTCCTTTCTGGTAAGTCCCTTTTTGCCCATATCTGCCTATCACAGGTCATCTTCTGTTGGCTCCTGATTTTGACCCAGTCCACATTTATGTCAGTCCCATGCTTAAAGCCTTTGTCCATTGTCTAAGGCAGTTCAGTGAAACCATGTGTCTGGGATAATGAGTAGGTAACATTAGGATGTGGTGGGTTCTTAGGCATTTGGAATCTTGGGAACCTTGGAGCAGGAGCAGGAGCAGGAGCAGGAGCAGGAGCAGGAGCAGGAGCAGGAGCAGGAGGAGCAGGAGGAGCAGGAGCAGGAGGAGGAGCAGGAGCAGGACAGGAGCAGGAGGAGGAGCAGGAGCAGGAGCAGGAGGAGGAGCAGGAGGAGCAGGAGCAGGAGGAGGAGCAGGAGCAGGAGGAGGAGCAGGAGGAGCAGGAGGAGGAGCAGGAGCAGGAGGAGGAGGAGGAGCAGGAGGAGCAGGAGCAGGAGGAGGAGCAGGAGCAGGAGCAGGAGGAGCAGAAGGAGGAGCAGGAGGAGGAGCAGGAGGAGCAGGAGGAGGAGCAGGAGGAGCAGGAGCAGGAGGAGGAGCAGGAGGAGCAGGAGGAGCAGGAGGAGCAGGAGCAGGAGGAGCAGGAGCAGGAGCAGGAGGAGCAGGAGCAGGAGCAGGACAGGAGCAGGAGCAGGAGCAGGAGGAGCAGGAGCAGGAGCAGGAGGAGCAGGAGCAGGAGCAGGAGGAGCAGGAGCAGGAGGAGCAGGAGCAGGAGGAGCAGGAACAGGAGCAGGAGGAGCAGGAGCAGGAACAGGAGCAGGAGGAGCAGGAGCAGGAGCAGGAGCAGGAGCAGGAGCAGGAGCAGGAGCAGGAGCAGGAGCAGGAGCAGGAGCAGGAGCAGCCAAGCTAGATATCTACAACTTGGCTCTGGCTTCTGTTTGGACAGTCAGGGATAGAGCTGCAGAGTAAGTAGGAAGGCTATTGAGGGAGACAGTGGCTCAAAGGTTTCGAGAATTATGAAGGACTGATCTACAACTTCAAGGTAGAGCTGATTAAAGAAGAGAAAAGAAAGCCACACTGGAATTTTCTAAGCAATAAGTTCAGGTCCCGCCAATAGACACATGGAGCACTGCAAGCCCGGGCTGGAAGGGAGAAGAAGCACTGGACAGGTCCCGGGGTGGAGGTATGAGCGAGCTCTCCCTGTGCTGCTGTGTTTTCGTACCTGGACTGCCTTCTCAAGGGTGTGGCATAAGCTGCACGAGTCACTCAGGCTAGGTGAAGGGCCTTCCACTCAAGCAGGAAGTGGGGCCTGAGGATCTAGGCACCTATGGGAAAGCTATGTAACCACATTGCTCAGCAAGCATGGCATAGAGCTGATTGGATCCCTGAAGCTCCTTGCCCACTCAGTGTAGCAGAATCAACAAGCTGCAGGTTCAGTGAGAGTCCCTGTTTTAGAAAAATGGGGTGGAGAAGAAGAAAGGCATGATGTCAACCTCTGGCCTATATGTGCACACATGCACACACAGTGTCCAGTACCCTCACGACAGAACAAGAGCAAGTATATACAATATACACATATACACAAGGAGAGAGGAGGACAGACTGGCCTCCTGCCTCAAGACTTACCACATCTCTGGAAATGGAATCCAGAAGTCTGAGTTTTTTCCTTAAAAATAAAAGACTTACTTGTTTTAACTTATGCATATGTATGTCTCACTGTGTGTGTAAGTGTGCTCCAAAATGCCAGGAGAGGGCATTAATTCCCTGGAGCTAGAGCCACCCACATGTACACTGTGAACCCAGCTCCAGTCCTCTGAAAGGGCTACAGGTTCTCTTAACTGCTGAGTCATTTCTCCAGCTCCCTCCCCTTTTATTTGTATATGTTTACGTATGTGTTTTTTGGTGGGTGTGTGCATGTGTATGTCTGGGTGCATATACATGTGGAAGGCAGAGGTTTATGTCAGGTGTCTTCCTCAATTGCTCCCTAGCTTACAGTTTTGAAACAGGATCTCTTGCTGAACCTGGAGCCCATCAGTTTGGCTAGGCCGCACGGTCCGTGGACTTTACTACTGTGAGGGTTACAGATGTGTGCTTTTGTGCCTGGCTTTTACACGGTTACTGGGATCCTAAACTTGGCTCTTTGTGTTTCTACAATGAGCACACTGCCAATGGAATGAATCATTGTTCTGGCCTGGAATGTAAGTTTTAGTAAGCTATCAGGTCACCTTGTAAATGTGAAACTTTGAGGAACAAGTGAAAGTTGCCGACATCCATGGAAAGAAATAAAAGAAAAGTTAATTAATGGAGAAAGACATCACATGCCCATGAGTTGGAAGTAGTATTATCACAATGACAGTACTTCTGCAAATGATGTATAGAATAAATACACCAAATAAAACCGTGGTGGCATTTGAGGCTAGGCAGAAATAGGAAAGCAGATCTTAAAATCCATGCTCAGTTGCCAGGAAATAGCCAACACAATCTTGAAATACAAAGGTGAAGGATTCACCACCCCCAATTTCAAAACTTACTTCAAAACCAATATAGCGGGTGGCAGAGTGCATCACAAACACTACAGCATTAACTCACAAACTGATTCCAGTGTAATACCAGCACTTAGAATATATGGGATCAGAAACCAGGCCATCTTCTGTTAGATAGCAAGTTCTAGGCCACCTCAAACAAAACAATAGTAACCAAAATAGTGTTGGTGACATAAGATTTATAAAGCAGCCAAAGAAAGTTAAGAACCTAGAAATAGTCTAGACCACTATGGCCAATTGGTTTTTTATGTCTATTTATTGTTTCAGATTAATAAGATAGATTTATTGAGTGCACTGTAGGGGCTGGGACTGGGTGGTCTGAAAGTGCTATTTACATGTTTACAACTACTTCTCTTCTGAAAAGGGTGCTTGTGGGGAAATGCTTTTCTGTGTTTTAGTCTTTGTAGGAGTAAACATTGGGATTTGTGGGAATCATTGGGACTGAGAGGACGTTAGACGCTAGAAAGTTCCAGCAGGTCTGTCCTTATCACAAACTGCAGGCAGAGCTTGAGAACAGATAAAATGGCACAGTGGAGTGTCTATCACCTCTTCTTCTTTTGCCCTACAGATGTTGAACCTCTTTGTTGCTGTAATCATGGACAATTTTGAGTACCTCACTCGGGACTCTTCCATCCTAGGGCCTCACCACTTAGACGAATTCATTCGAGTCTGGGCTGAATACGACCCAGCTGCGTGGTGAGTGAGCTTGGGTGCTCTGTGCTCCTCAGGGTTGGTTGTCATTTCCTGTGGTTCTCAAGCCAGGGCCAGGATGATCTTAGATAGTTCCTTACACATGTCCCCTCAGGTGTTGATCTGAGGCCTAGGACTTACCCAGTTCTGTGTGTCTTAGCACTGGTCCCCCGTGCAGTAGCATGTTCCTTTTTGACTCCATGCCTTGGTGCAGCTGTGGGGCAGAGACCTTCAGTATGGTCCTCAGGAGAGTGCCTATGCCTGGGGGTCAAGGAACATTTCCAGGGCTCTCTGCACAGAAGTGTCCTGCCTTCTCCCAAGGCTTGTCTTGTGATGGAGCATGGAAGCCCAGTGGGAGAGGGTAAAGAGACAGTGTGGGGACACACCTGTGTAATCCTCAGAGGGCTTTGAGAGCAAAGAGTGTGTGTGTGTGTGTGTGTGTGTGTGTGTGTGTGTGTGTGTGTGTATGAGGGGCGAGGGTTGTTATTGTTGCTGCTGCAGCTGCTGTTGTTTGAACATTAGGAATGGAACCCGAGGATATGGAAAGAAAAAACACTTAAGCAACCGAGCTATCTCACCACTTGCCATAATGGGAGTTTTCAGATTTCTCCTTGATGGACTTAGCTCTTCCTCTCTACCATTTATTTTGGGAACAGGAGCCAGGGTGTATGTCTGTTGTCAGCCCTTGTTGCATGTGGTGGACACTTAGTAGAGTTTTCTTTAAATCAGAGGAACTGGGGAGGTAGAAAACTGTTACTCTGCTGCATAAGTGAAGGGTGATTTGTTTCTAGAGAACAAGGGCCTTCTGATTGCTTTGATTGCTTTGCACAGTGATGCCATGGTCCATAGAGAGCACTTCTTGGTGATGTCATAGTCCATAGACACTACACAGTGATGTTTCACAAATCCCCCTTGCCAGAGACCACATTCAGGAAGACACGCAAGCAGGAGATCAGGGGCTCTCCATCTGTGTGCTTGTTCATTCCTCTACCCACTTGGTCACTGACTTGATGCTTGGACCACTCATTTCATCTGCTCCATCTCCTCTCACCTAATGTTCACTTGTGTATTGTGTTAGTTACCTTTTTAATTCTGTGATTGTATCTCACAAAAGCTTGTTCTGGCTTATAATTAAAAAGAGATATAGTCTAACATGGAGGGAAGGCATGTGACAGGAGTGTGAGACAGCGGGTCACAGTCATAAGAGATGAGTGCTGTGTCCATCTCACAGTTTCCTTTGTATTCAGCCTGGGACCATGGCCCTTGGATGATGCCAACTACATGTAGCATGGGTCTTCCCATCTCAGTACAACCTAGCCATTCCCTCACAGAGAGGATGCTCGGAGGCTTGCCTTCTGAGTGACTCTGGGTCCTGTTCTGCCGACAGTCAGCACTAACTGCCACACCCACACATGCCCTTGTTCAGGTATTTTTCCATTTAACAGCTCATTCACCCATTCAAGCTCTTTCAGCCACTCAAGCGATAGTCGCAGAGGACTCTTCCCTGTAAGGGGCATGCAGGAGAGGCAAAGGCTGGGAGCACTGGCTGCTGGGGAGGATACAAGCCTCTTGTTCAAGAACCAAGCCGTGAATGAACAGTTTTCCTTGAAGGAGTGAGTGTTAGCTTCCTGTGCCTTAGGGATGGACAAGAAACTGCAGCTGTATGCAGCTCCCCAGCTACCCTTGTCTACCTCTAACAGATCTGTGGTCAGCGTTTTGCTCTGGGATAGTCAGGAGAATGAAGTCAGGCTCCCATGAGTAGGCTGGGCATGCTAAGGTTTCTGGTAGATCCTGGGGGCTGAAATCAGGACAGGCATGTTTAGGTCTCTGCTGGAGAACTGGAGGATATGATGAAGCTAATGGCTAGAGTCCTCCTCCCCAAGCTCCCGAACTAATGGCTAGAGTCCTCCTCCCCAAGCTCCTGAGCTAATGGCTAGAGTCCTCCTCCCCAAGCTCCTGAGCTAATGGCTAGAGTCCTACTCCCCAAGCTCCTGAGCTAATGGCTAGAGTCCTACTCCCCAAGCTCCTGAGCTAATGGCTAGAGTCCTACTCCCCAAGCTCCTGAGCTAATGGCTAGAGTCCTACTCCCCCAAGCTCCTGAGCTAATGGCTAGAGTCCTACTCCCCAAGCTCCTGAGCTAATGGCTTGAGTCCTCCTCCCCAAGCTCCTGAGCTAATGGCTAGAGTCCTCCTCCCCAAGCTCCTGAGCTTCTGTTTCCTTCTCCTTAACCTGATGCTCAGCATAAGAGTGAGTGCTCAGTGACCTCAGGGTGCTCAGTGAACTCAGGGTGGGGGTAGTTGGACATGCTTTCTTCTGCTGGGCTAGATTCCCATTACTCCTGTCCTTCAGCCTCTCCTCTGCTCCTAGGGACAGACAAACAGACTGCAGCTGTATCCTCAGCTGCCTTGTCTGCCCCTCACAAGGTGTGTTCTGAGGTGCTGTCTGGAGTTGTAGTCTAGGAAGTTTCACAGTATTGCATCAGGGCCCTGGGACAGAGGTCTTTTTCGGTTGAGGCTGTTTGGATTGACATCATCTCTGTGTATATTTTCCATTTCTATGAGAAATCTCCCATTTTTACATAGTTCATAAGCAGCAGAACCACTTGTTGTTATTGTATATTGTACTTGATTACTTTTGACTTTGTAGACGCTCCTCATATCTGTATATTCATATGTTTTCCCCACCATGCCCAAGACTCTTACTGAGTTGCTCAGGCTCAGGGATATTGGCTAGGTGTGTCACCAAGGAAGGGTACAGTGGAGAGACTGGACTTTGTCACATAAAGGGCAGGAGAGACTCTAGCTACAAAATTACTCATTAGTACTCCCAGATTACCCTGGCTATGACCTGAACAGTCATTGCTATTTCTGGAATATTTCCCCAAGCTGCAAAAAACAGATAATGTGTAGGACTCACTTTGCACTGAGGGCCAATGAAGGCCTGTGAAGGAGCAGCATCCCCCGAGTCCTCACAAGCTGCATACCCAGTTCCCACCATGAACTGTAACCAAGAAAGGGGTAACGTGCACAGTTGCTTAGCCAGCGGCACTGGCCTGAGTACTACTTGTGATCATGAGTAGCGAGAGTTCAGTCTGTCTTCTAATTCAAGAGGTGGAGAGCTAGGGGCCCTGGATGTCACTGGCAAGCTGAAGAGACGGCCAAACATGAGCCTTGTGGCAGAGGTGACACCATGGCCACACAACATCAAGATCATCAAGTGTACCTTAAAGTGCTTTGAGGCTGGTGCTGGTTCCCTGCAGACCCCTCCAGGAGGTGGATAGCTTGACAGAGCGCCCACCAGGTTAAAGCTGGGTCCTGCATTTGAACAGGCTCACTGCAAACCTAGCAGGTGGCTGTCTTAATTTCCCATGTGACCATGTGATTTTCTCAATATTTGGGAAAAACTTTGAAACCACAAACTGCCAAACTTTCTAACATTTGTGTATGTGTATGCACAAGCACAGATGTGTGTGAGCATATGCATGTGTGCATATGTGGATGAGCCTGTGTGTCTTCTGCATGTGCACATGCAATATACACTGTGCACACATAGGCATATGCATATGTTTTGTGTATCCATGTGGGTTTATCTGTGAGTGTGAGACAGACTGTGTATATGTATACACATCTGTGTATGTATGGTAAGCGTACATGTATATTGTGTGCATATGTGAGTCATTTCATGTATATATGCACATGTTAGGGTGCTTATGTATCGTTTGTGCATTGTGTGAGTTTGTACATGCTGTGGGATACTAGAAAGGCATGGAGCTTCTGGGAGCTGGAGCTGCCTTTTCCTCTGGCCTCCCTTTTGCTGCTTCAACATATTGTGTTGAAGCATGGGGACTGAAAATGAGAGCCACACTCACACAGTCATCCATCTATCGAGTAAACACTTCCTGAGCACCTGCTATGTCCTGGGTTTGTGGCCCCAAAAGTGAAAACATAAATAAGGCTATGAGATAGGATAGTTACATGGCCATAGCTTAGAGCCAGGACACTTTTGAGGAAGGAAGGAAGGATTGCATGCACCTAAGATGTATGAAAGGAGGCAAGATGGACTGAGTGCCAGGCAGTTCTGAGGCAGGTCAGAGGGAGGGAGAGCTGGGGAGACCGTGTGAGCCACAAGCAAAGTGTTAAAACTGGGAGAGACTGAGATGAGAGACCTAAAAATTGAGTTAAATGGGCATCTTTGCTTTTTTACTTGGTGGATAGTGGGAAGGCTTTTGGTTGTGTTGGGAAAATATTCTCAAACAAGGTTAACATGCATCATGTCCACACATTTCCACTGGTGTTATAGAATGGACTTAACGAGTAGTTGGCCCCTTGTAATTGTCCCTAGGATCCAACAAGATTAGCAAACATGGGTGAGACTCAAGTAGAACATCCTCTTTCCAAGACGTAAACTGGGCAGGACTTATAACTGATTAGCCACATAGGAGAAAGAAGAGTCTGTGGTGACCAAAGGGTACCATCACTGTGAGGAGGGCTTCTTTGGCTAGGCCAGCAAACTCCAGGGGGACATCAGTGTATCCAGGAAGATGGGAATGGTTGAGAGGTTATTTAGGTACTTCTGAGTAGGGTTTCTGCATCTGAGAAATGGACGGGGTGCAACATGGTAGTGAGAGTCAGGGTCAGAGAGAGACATGGAAAAGGGCTCTGCCATTCAGGAACTGAGGGAAAGACAGACAGCAAGTACAGTTGAGACTGGCCAATGGTAGGGCTCATGGTGGGGGTGAGTGTGTTTATTCTTCCTCATTATTCTGAGTGTTTCCTGCCTAGCTTCACGTCCAGGGATTATCTTGGGGCCGACACTTCCTGGGAGCACGAGCCTCTAGGCTCTTCTCTAGGGAGAAGCCTGTGTAGCCTGTGTAGCTGTACCCCTCACCTCCACCTCACAGCTCATCTTCCATTGCAGACTGGGTGGGTGGGTGGGGCGGGCTCCATCATGCCTTGTTGCCATAACCTGTAACATTTCCTTTCCAGTTGCCGGATTCATTATAAGGATATGTACAGTTTGTTGCGTTGTATTGCGCCACCCGTTGGCTTAGGAAAGAACTGCCCTCGTAGGTTGGCCTACAAGGTTTGCAACTTCAGAGCCTCCATCTGACATACTTCCCTGCCCGAATCGCAAACACTGCACACACTCCCTGCCTGACTCGGGAATGACAACACCTCACCTTCTCTTTCCTCTGTCCTGCCCTGCCCTGCGTTCCAGCATCCTGGATGCTTTGGTTCCCTGTTTTATCTCCCCTAGCTGGAGGCAGGCAGTCTTCAAGACAGTTCCCAAGGTGTTTTCTGGCCTGGCTAGGCCGAGTCTGCCAGGACCAATTGTCTGGGTGTGGGGTTTGGGAGGGATGGCATGTGGGTGAGACAGGACCTGTTTTTTAACCAAGGAAACAGCCATCACACCTAGCATTCTTGCAGGCTCTTATGAATGGGCTGATGGTCTGACAGGCCAGAGGCTGAGAGCCCAGGGAAGTATGTATGTGGGTGCAAATAAACAAGGAGCAGTTGTCCCTGTGGGTCAGGAGAGGCTTTCAGGTCCCTGGGGGAAGGAAAGAGTGGAAACAAGAAAGGGGAGCCCTCCTGCGTCGCTTCTGGATTGATGTGCTCAGCTCAGGGAGAAACCCCCTGGCCTGGAACTGTGAGCAGAGGGCAGGATCTGGGCAGATCTGCCCTCTGGAGAAAGGCTGGACTCTGCTGTGTCTCTGAGACCCCAAGCCCACAGGCAGGTGCTCTGGGGTAGAGGGAAGCCCCAGCCTCTTGACTTGGGAAGATGCTACACCAGCCCCAAGATGCTGCCCTGAGTGCCCTAGCCCACAGGGGGCACATCCAACCTATTGGTCCCAACCTGTGCTGTCAGAGGCACCAGTGGCACCAGGCCACAGCTTACTCAGCTTCCCTTCCTCAAGTCTCCTTCCCACCCAGCCCTGACCTCAGCAGCAGCCCTGCCCTGGGCTGGCCTCGGGCGTCTCTGGGCTTGGAGCTGACTTGCCCTGTCATTAAGTTCAGTCCTCTAAGCGCTTTGGAACTCCTTTTCTAGCTTTCTAGTCTGTTGTAGACTTTTCTCCACTTTCACCTCTGGCCTTTGTGGAAGCAAATCTACCCGCCCACTGAGGCGGGTGATGCTGCTGCTGTGGTTCTCAGCAGTTCCCATCTCCACACAGTCTGGCCAGTGCTTCCCACACGATGAACCAGCTCTTTCTGATTTGGCCTTGTCCGTGGTTCTAAAAGAGTAAAGTCAGAAATTTATAACCCAAAGCCGCCCCGATGCAGCCCTTCCTCACCCCTCCATGTTCATTAGCTCAGACATCACCCCTGCCCGCTGCCCTGCATTGGGCTGCCTATGAGAAGGTGAGGCTGGGGGTGGGGGCAAGCAAGGGTCAAGTCAAGCAGAGATTCCTTCATTTTACTTGTTTTGATTTGGGGCATTTACCCGACACTTTGGTTAACTGAATCTGTTTTCTTGTCTGCTTCCTCCCCTGCCCGCTCCCTGCTCTACCCCTCCTGCCGTGTGCCTCTTCTGTGGACCACCCCACTATGCCTGGCCTCTGGAACGGGTTTCCAGTGGGCGCATCAGTTACAATGACATGTTTGAGATGCTGAAACACATGTCCCCACCTCTGGGGTTGGGGAAGAAATGCCCGGCTCGAGTTGCATACAAGGTAGACCTTGACCCTGCACTGATCCTGCATCTAACCCAGGAGCTGTCTGTGCTTGGCTGGGCCCACCTGGCCCTCATTAAGCCCACAGAGCATTCATGGGCTCTCACCTGCTTCCTTAGGGTTTGTTTGGCTGTTTGGCTGTACCTGGCTGCCTTACCGCTGCTCCCTCACCACCCCGAAACCCTTTGCTCTCATCCCAGACAGAGGCACATGTCTCTGCACTAACCCGACTCCCCGTCTGGCTTTCCTACCACTCACATCCTTGAGGAGCTTGGGATAATAGAGCCAGAGACACCCCATCCCTGGCCCTTTTTCCTTCTCTTCCTGTGCCTTCCCAAGGACGAGAAGACCAACGAAACAATGCTTTTGGACAGAGGGTGCTTTACTCTGGGCTTGAGACTACCTGGATGCCCTGCCCCTATGCTCCTGTCGTGGGTGGTCATCAAGTCTGCAAGGTCTGGCCTCCGCAGACGGATGGGGCCTGTGGACCTCTGCTGCTTTCCTCGGCCGTACCCTTCTACCCCAACTAAGCTCAGCCTTGTAGGGATTTACGCCCAGCTACAGACTTCAAGGGCTTCATACGCTTCCCGGTAGAAAGAAAGAGGGGCCTTGCTGTTGAACAGGAAAGTCTGTTTGGATGCCCTTGGCTGAGGGTCCCCGCTTTAGGTGTTCAGGAATCTCAGATCACTGAGTCGCGAGGGAGGAAGTGAACACGGACACCTCCAGGCCTCCTTCCTGGTTCAGTCACAGCTCGTTCCACCTGCAGTGCCTTCAGCACTCACAGCCCTGACTGCTCCCCATTAAACAGTGCCAACTGTGTTTGCATCTGTTTGAGAGCTCCCTGCTGGCTCCTCCCTCTTTGGTCCACTGTACTCTGTCCATCTTCTGTCTCCGTATCCCATTCTAGGTTTTTGTCTGCCACTTCATTCCGTGTAGTCTATGGGAACCAATCAGCTCTCCCAACACTCACAAATGCCTCTGGATTTTTCTGCCTTTATCTTCTGCCCTCAACTAGCATGTGTGTTGAAACTGCAGAGGCCCTGCATGCGTGCATGTCTCTATCCATAGGAGGGAGAGCTCTGTTCCTATGACACCCAGTCAGACAGAAAGGCAGGCGGGAAGGGTTGCACTGCCCTTTCTAGCCATGCCTAAGAATCCTGAGGTTCAGGGTACGACCAGACCAGGGGAGGCTTCAGGGTAGGTTGCAGATGGTTTGGGGCAAGATGGGGAAGGGCCCACGAGATGCCCCAGTGCCGTGTCTGGAGCTTATTTGCCCTGGTCTGCCACTCTGCTTCTCTGAGGTTATATCTTTGTCTGTCCTCCATGACTGGGGGCAAATCTGGGGAAGCCCTTGTGAGGGTGACCCTTGGTGTCCTGGACAGATCTCCCCCTCTTAGAACAGTCTGCTTGCTCTTCTTTCATTCCCATCCCAACCCCCTTCCCTGGAAGAGGAATTCCTTAGCCTCTCACACTGCCATCGGTGCTGGTCTGCAGGGATGCCATGCTCTGGGAAGCAGGCTTTTCCTGGTGTGTAACCCATGTGACATGTGAGGTCCTGGTCCTGTAATTGGACGTGCCCGGTGGGGCTTTGCCAGCATTCATAGGACAAGAGCCTACCTCCTATTTTCTGCACCCCTATGCCCCCCTCCATCACAATGAAGATACAGAACTTGGGGGCAAGATACTAGGGCTGTGTGTCCCTCCCCCAAAGAAGGGTGCTTGCTTTAGGGAGGAAGCCCTGTCTAGTTTTCTTCCTATATAGAGGACATTAGTATTCCTGGGGTGCTTCATGGCCAACCGAGTGTTCTCAGATACCTGAGACCCATATCCTCCCTCAGATGTTCTGAGAGCCGGAGTCTCTTGCAGCTGCTGAGTCTACCCAGAGGAATGACTCAGACACATCCCTGTTTCAAGATGTTTTGTCTCTGAAAAACAAGAAAAGAAAGGGAGCTGGCCACTCAGAGAGATGGGAGCAGCTTGCTCTGCTCACCTGTCTTCAAGTGTGTCTCCCTGGCCCCCTGTTTGTGGTTAAGACCTGAGTTAAGCAAGAACATCTCTCTTGAGGAGTGCCTCACTGGGACTGGACCTCAGAGAGGCCTCTTGGCTGCCACTCCTTACCCAATGATCCAGTTGCAGATAGAGGACAGGTAAGCAAAACCATAGAATAGGCTCACCCACTATGTTCTAGGCTGTCCCAGGGAGTGACACTCTGCCTTCTTCCTCAGCCAGGATCATATCCCCTTATGGCATTATAGTCAGTGGGCAGGACTCAGACTCCTGGGCCTGGCTTCTGCTACAGCCTTTACTTGGATTTCTGCTCTTCTCTAGCCAGGAGAATCTCAGCTCAGATGAGAGTGGGGTCCGGGAGGAGAGAATGCTGGCAAAACTTCCACCCACCCAGCCTTCTGGACCAGGCACCTGCCGGGACCACTCTCAGGACGCCAAGCCAAGCTCCAGAGCCCAAACACTAATTCTAGGGTGGGAGTGACCGTAACATGCTTGGCCCTGATCTGCTCCTACTCATCCCCAGCGCCTGGTTCGCATGAACATGCCCATATCCAATGAGGACATGACGGTGCACTTTACGTCCACACTGATGGCCCTCATCCGGACAGCACTGGAGATCAAGCTTGCCCCAGGTGAGTCACATAGCCTTGGGAAAGGGACTGGCCGATCAATCAATCCTTAGCAAGTTTCCTGGCAGCCTTGGGTAACTAGTGGGACCTCCTATTTCAAAGCAAAACAACACACACACACACACACACACACACACACACAAACACACACACGTCATCTACGTAGACATGTAAGGAAGATAAAGGGATGGGCTCTGCCTGGGAGACAACTGGATAGACTTACCTATTCTATTTGGCACTGACCATTCCCATGACAACTGCATTAGAGCTATACTATCTGGTGTCTAAGGAGGGAACCCGCATGGTGAAATGCAATTTCTTGCTCTAGTCATTACATCCAGTAGCGATAGCAACCTCAGTCAGGCTACAGGCAACATGGGGCATCTCCTTCTTTTTCCTTCCCCTCTACCAGGGGAAGCCTGTACCCCATCACTCTCTCACATCTATGCCACACAGCTTGGTTACTTCTGTGCACCAGGCGCCATCTTTTCTCACTCTGTCCCTAAGGCTGGGACCCATTGTTTGATTGTCTGCTTCTTGCTTTGTTGTTTTCTCCATTTGGGGTTACGTGTGCCAGTATGTGAGCATGCTCTTACGTTCTTTTCTTTAAGGGCTATCTCTTACCCCTTATTATGTTCCTCCTCTCCTTCCTTCATAAGAACCAGCTACTCGAGGGACCGATCTCTGCTGATTTCTCTCAGGCTTTGCCCTGTCTGTAGCCCTCCTCAGATTCTACTTCCTGTGGTTTTTGTTGTTGTTGTTATTTGGTTGGTTGGGTTTTTTGGTGTTTTGTTTTGTCTTCTCTGAGTACAACATCATAGGGAAATGTATGAGTCCTTTGAAGAATATAAGCGACTAAACTCAGTCAAGATAGATAAGCTTAGGGATAAAGAACGACTTACTTGATAAATCCAGAATTCACATTAAAAATGCTAGGCATGGCTGGGTGTGGTGGCACACGCCTTTAATCCCAGCACTTGGGAGGCAGAGGCAGGCGGATTTCTGAGTTTGAGGCCAGCCTGGTCTACAAAGTGAGTTCCAGGACAGCCAGGGCTATACAGAGAAACCCTGACTTGAAAAAACAAACAAACAAACAACAAAAAAACCCCCACAAAAACAAAAACAAGAAAAATGCTAGGCATGGTAATGTTTGCTTGTAATTCCAGTGCTCGTGACATGGGACCCAGCACTAGTACTGGGACATGGAGGTTCTGACCAAGCTTAATTTGAGAACTTTAGGCTCCTGAAAATGATGCCTAAGGTTTTCCTCTGGTCTCCACACATGCACCAAGAGGTGTCTCACACAAGCATCAGTATACAGGTACCTCCACTGCCACATGCACCTCATACATAACACACGTGCGTAAGAAATGAGATAACCTTGGAAATACTATATTTCCTAGGTAAACTGACAGCAAACAGCCTTCCAACAGAAAATGCTGGCCTAGCTGGCTTTGTGGATGAAGTCTATCAAACAGTTTAATGAATACAGACCATCTAGAAAATAAAAAATAGAGGGAATCTCTCTCAGCTTATTTTAAATGTACTTTATTCCTATATAAGAAACAAAGATAGGGCAGGAAATAAAACAATCTTCCTTTGAATGTGGACATAAGGTTCTTCAATATAATTTTAGTGAACTGTCTCTAGACATAAAAATCTTCAGTGCAATTTTATCAAACTAAATCTATCGGTACATAAAACAGGATAATATATGATGCCCTTGGGGGTTTATTCCAGTCGTGGGAGGCTGGTTCTGTGCTCTAAAGCTCAGTCAGTATAACTTACTGTACCAAACAATAACCGGGACTGGATGTTATCTCCATGGTCACATAGGGGACAAGTCTGTGACAGAATCCAGTGGTCATTCTTGCTAAGAATAGTCCTCTGTGGAGAAATAAATGATAAAGGATATCTATGAAAAACTTGAGCTAATGTAATATTTAACATAGGAACTATAACAAAGTCAGGACTGAGGACGGCCTGAGTCAGTGCTCAATTTTCAGAGATATCCTGGCAGATAGCCCTGCCATTCCAGTAAGATGACAGGAAGAGCAAGAGCAAGAGAAGATGATCAATAATGGCTTTAAAAATTGTTTTAAATATTTAAATATTGTTTTCAATAATAAAAATAAAATAAAAAGAGCAAAAAACAAAAGTGCCTGTGGTCAGAGTTATATTATTATTTGCAGAATTCCAGTCTGCTTCTAAAGTTACTGAAACTGACACATATTTAAAGGTAATATACAAAAGCATTTGTGTTCTAGTAACAATAGAAAATAACTCCATAATGTTTCCTTAAAATGTTTCCTTGAAAATAAACACAATACAGTGTCTCTACATCATGGATAACTCTAAGAATCCATCGGTACACTTTATTCTATGAGTTTCAAAAATATTTATAGGAAGAATCAAAGACCTAAATAAGTAAGAGTAGCCTGGGTCTTGTTCATGGATCAGAGTGTGTTGTAGATGAGATGTATGAGCCCTGTCCTTGTGCTAGTCGCTGTTATCCAGACAAAAATCCCAACAGATGAATCAATTCTAAGGTTATGGAGAAATGTAGACCTTGAATCATGCGGTTGAGAAGAAGACAAGGCCGGAAGCAGCCTCCTCCCATGAAGCTATGCTGCTCAGGGTGTGACTGGGAGAAAGCCACACACATAGAGCCAACGGCCTTCCTGCAGATTTGCAAAGGGGATTGATGTGGAAAAGATACCGTTCATCCCTAATGAGCAGTGGTTGGTAAAGTCAGATAGCCATTTACAAAGGGAAAGATTTTTGACTCACAGTTAGTTTGGAATGTGTACTAATTCTCTAGAAAGCAATTTTAAAGAGGAAGGCCTTACTTTAGCTAACTGCTCTAGGGGTAGGTAGTTTATCAAGTATGGTGGGAGAGGCCAGAGCATCCCCAAACAGGAAGCAGAGGTGCCTGCTACCATTCACTTACCTTTATTCAGCTCAGAGTGATGCAGCCTGCATTTATACAGCTTCCCCTCTTGATTAACCCTCATCACACACGTGCCTAGCATTTGTCTACAAAGCGATTCTAAAATCTGTTAAGTTTAAACATCACAGAGTACCGGCACAACATACCGCAGACTGGGCAGCTTGCCCAGGAAATCTATCTCTCAGGGTTCTGGAAACTCTGATGTCCACTCTTGAAGTACTGGCAGGGTGGTTTTAGTCTCCTCCTCAGTGAGAGGGTAAACAAGATTTCTGCTGTCTTCTCAGAAGGGCACTCTTAACATTATAACTTTTAATGATAACTATCTTCTACGCTTTTCCACAGTCACTGGCTCTTATGAATTCTGCATAGCAATAATGGGGATGCCTTTCAGTACATAGCACATATTTTGACCTCCTACAAAACTTAACTTGAAAGGGGTCATAAATTTAAAATGATAAAAACCTCTAGAAGGAAAGAAGTGTTGACAACTGAGATTAGTGGAGATTTCTCTCTCTCTCTCTCTCTCTCTCTCTCTCTCTCTCTCTCTCTCTCTCAACAGGATTTCTCTGTATAGTTCTGGATGTCCTGGAACTCACTCTGTAGACCAGGCTGGCCTCGAACTCAGAAATCCACCTGCCTCTGCCTCCCAAGTGCTGGGATTAAAGGTGTGTGCCACCACTGCCCGGCAAGAGATTTCTTTTTAGAAAAATGCATGAATCCAGATGTTAAGTGTATTTACTACTCCTTCAGAGTATCAGGTTTTGAATCCAAGCAGGAGGCTCACAAATAGGATCTGATGCCCCTTTCTTCTGGCATCCATGGGCAACTCTATAATCACACACACACACACACACACACACACACACACACACACACACACACACAGACACACACACACACACACACGAACCATATAAAAACTGATAAATTAAACTTCATCAAAATTAAAACTTTCACTCTTCAAACTATATTTAAGGTACTGGGGTTATAACTATGTTATAGAACAGAGGCCCTGGATTCTATCCTACACATGCACACACACACATACACACCCTGGATTCTATTTTGCACACTCACACAAATATACATACGCACAGTTGTACTGCTTCCTACTGTGCAGGAAGGTCTCCAACTAGTCTGCAGGCCACCGTGTATCTTCCTTTTAGCATCAACGCCATCCTATCTTCCTCTACACACACCTCCCCACACTTGTCTCCAGCTCTGCCTGAATGAGGGGCACGCAGGACTGCTTCTGACATGTCTCCCCTTTCCCTCTTGTCCTGGCCCAGCGGGGACGAAGCAGCACCAGTGTGATGCTGAGCTGAGAAAAGAGATCTCTTCTGTGTGGGCTAATCTGCCCCAGAAGACTCTGGACTTACTGGTACCACCCCACAAACGTAAGTGGAGAGTGAAGGGTACCCTCTGCTCCCATCTTCCCTCAGGGCATATGGGAGTGTATTGCTTTGGAGAAGTGAGCGCCCCTCATCCCTGTGTAGCTATGCTGAGTAGCACAGGAGCCATACATGGTGACCTGGAGTCCTCCTACTTTGACAATATATCTCACAACACTTTAAAAAATGCAAAAGGGAAGCCTAGTATTGGTGCTCAATTCTGAGGGCCTCTTGTAGGGATGCATCTGTCCAATGTAGGAAACACAGGACCAGCTAGTGTTGCTCAGAGTATGCTGTGTTCTGTAGCTAGAGGAGACTAGCCACAGAACAGAGCACTAGCACCCATGGCTGGCTGAGCCCACACAGGGGATGAGGGAAAGAAGCTGCCTCCTTACCCAGCTACATTTTCTGTGGCTTCTTTGTGCTGTGTGTCCTCCAAACCTTGCCCTCTGGCCTTTCGCCTGTTCTCTTCAGCTGACGAGATGACAGTGGGGAAGGTCTATGCTGCTCTCATGATATTTGACTTCTACAAACAGAACAAAACCACCAGAGATCAGACTCACCAAGCTCCCGGAGGCCTGTCCCAGGTACAGTTGGGGGAGACTATAGCTGCTCAGGGCTTAATGGCAGAGCTGCCTGCTCTCCGATAGCTACTTGCTCGGGAGTGCTGTGGAGCCTTGAATTTGAGAGCTGGTTTTTAGGGGTAAGACAGAAGCCCTGGCAGTGTCACCTTTTCTGTGGTTGTCCAGAGAGGATGTGATGTATCTGAGGACGACTTTTAGAGGATGGAAAGAGATGCACACACAGGCACACACCAGTGAGATGCCTGGTATAGGCCAGAGTTGCTCTTGTCATTGTTCATGGGTTGTGTGGGAGGTGTGGGATGCATCTTTCTGGTGCTGCCACAGCCATTTCTTTAGTGACTACCATGTGGAGGTTCTGTTTTGTAGACACACAGAACTTCTGGTGATGTTTGCCTGGCCCCATGCCATGGCATATTCACTACTCATCCTGGCCTGGAATTCCAGGCGGTAGCCACTATAACCTAAAGATGAGACGACTGACTTTGAATATGACCAATATTCATCCCTGTAGGTAGAAGAGGCGAGGCTCTGGTTTAAGTGACTTTTCCTGAAGTCCTTTATGGGGGAAAGCTGAGGCAATAATAGAAGGATCCCTGAGCCTGCCTTGTTTTGTTCACATGCTCCTCTTGGGAAACAAGGTTCTATGCGGCAGAATAAAGAGACGAGACTGTTACATGCTGTACGAGGCTGAGGTACTCAGGCACAGGCCTCTTCCTTGTTCTCCTTGTAGATGGGTCCCGTTTCCCTGTTCCACCCTCTGAAGGCCACCCTGGAACAGACACAGCCCGCTGTGCTTCGAGGAGCTCGGGTTTTCCTTCGGCAAAAGAGTGCAACTTCCCTCAGCAATGGGGGTGCCATGTGAGTTCCACTGGAGCATGTGAGTGGAGTGTGCTGGTGGGGTGTGCTGGTGGGGCATGCTGGTGGAACAGGAGCACCATATGAGTGCTGGTGGGAAGAACTCAAGGCCAGTGTGAGGGGGGATATCTGTCCCCACACACTACCTAGAGTCTGGCCTCTAGCTCACATCCTGAAATACCTGAGGCTCATCCACAACAAGATAGGGGGTTTTCAGGTCCCATCCCACTTCCTGGAATGAGCTCTGGAGCAACTTAATGTCTACCTCCACCCTTGGGTACACAGACACTTGGAAGCTGATAAAGATGGCTACTGCTAGTGTTTTCTATTTGCTAGTTTCCTTGATGGACTTTGAGATTAGCTTCATAGCATTAGGTAGCTATCACCAAGCTTGGGTAGATAGCTGTGCTACTCCTGAGGTAACGGCCACTGCATGTACCTGTGGTTTTAATATGCTTGGCTCATAGGGAGTGGTACTGTTAGGAGGGGTGACCTTGTTCGAGGAAGTGTGTCACTGTGGGAGTGAGCTTTGAAGCTCTGTACAGTATGGAAGAGTCAGTTTCTCCTGGCTGCAGTTAGATCAACACGCAGAACTTCCAGTTCCTCCTGCACCACGCCTGCCTGGACCCTGCCATGCTCTTGCCTTGATGGTAATGGACTGAACCTCTGAACTTGTAAGCCAGCCCCAATTAAATGTTGTCCTTTATAAGAGTTGCCTTGGTCATGGTGTCTTGTCACAGCAATGGAAACCTAATTAAGACAGAAGTTGGTACCAGGGACTGGGGTATTGTTGTGATAGGCCTGACCATGTTTTTATTTGGGGGGAATGTGGATTTTGGGACTTTGGAAAGCAATGGAATGCTTTTAGTGAGGCTTAATGGACCATCCTAGTAGGAATATGGAAGATGGTAGAGCCGAGGGCGATTTGAACTGTGGAGGCCTGCTAACGCAAAAGGTTTCAGAGGAGAATAATTTTAGTATGTGGCCTAGAGACTGTTCTTGTGATGTTTTAGTGAAAAATGTGGTAGCTTTTTGCCCTTAGCTGAAGAGTCTACCTGAGGCTAAGGTAAAGAGATTTTTATTTAGTTGTATCGATGAAGGATGTCTTGGAAAAGTCCAGCAGAGACTCTGTCCTCTGGTTTACTCTCATGAAGAGCATTCTGATCAAGCACAGCAAGATTAGAAAGGAAAAAAAAGTGTATGGTTCAAGTAATAAAAGGGCACCAGGAAGTGCAATGAAGATAAATCAAGGAAATAAACAGATTAAGTGAGTTATAGTTGGGTGGGCAAGATACCACCCAGCTAAGCTTATTGTTTATCCATTTGCCATTGAACATGGAATGGGTATATCATGTTAGGCATTATTATTACTTAGTTATTGCTTTCATTTGGACTTTTAATCTTAAACGGACCACATTCCAGCAATTCAGGGCACACCTGTAATCCAGATACTGTGGCTGAAAGACACAGGCTTTTGATCTGGATCTTGAGGAGTGTGGCCCTGAAAAGCTTAGGCCCAGGCATGGTGGTACACACTATTAATCCCAGGAGACCGAAGCAAGCAGATCTCTGAGTTCAAGGCCAGCCTGGTACAGAGCAAGTTCCAAGTTCCTGTTCCAGGCATGGTGGTACAGGCCTTTAATCCGGCAACTCAGGAGACAGAGACATGCACGTCTCTGAATTCAAGGTCAGTTTACAGAGCAAGTTCCAGGACAGCCAAGCTTAGGCAATGAAAGATGTAATAGAACAGGGGAGCCATGTTCCAGCCCCAGCAAGTAGCAGAACTCTGCAGCTTTGGCTATGTGGCTCTCCCTTTAGAGCCAAGAGTAGAAGGGCTCACTGGAACAACTGATGCTAGCTAGTTAGTTAGAGATAAGCAATTACCTGTGATTAAGAAGAGACCAGCATCACTGAGGTGAAATCTTCTGGGATGTGTTTTCTGAGAGCACAAAGAAGCTGTGTTCTAGAGATAACCAAGGTTGTACCTCATGCTGCAGCTAGACTTGGTAATGTGTAAAAGTCACCCAGGTGGTACTGGTTTTGAAGGTGTGAATGGGTCATGGAGAGCAGCTGAGGCTTGACACTGAGAGGCCAGGAAAGACCACTGGTAAAGATGCAGCCTCAGTTGCAGTTGACAGCCTAGGACTTAAGGGTCATACAAAGAAGTTGAGGCTTGGCACCATGAAGTGATCCTATGAGAGGCTATTGGTGAGGCCTAGTTGCAGTGGAGGACCCCAGCACATTGAAGATGCCAGTACCATGGGATGACCACCAAGAACAGCAGCAGTGGAATGGAGTCAACCTAGAGTGCTACAGAGGGCAGAGCTGGTGTGACTCAAGCCCTTTGGAGGAGCCCACAAGAGCATATGTGGATCCCAGACATTGGAACAAGAAACTGTAATGCTGAAATTGCCTTGGATCCCCCAAGATGTTTGAGATGCTAGATCCATAGGATATCTGCCAAGGAAAGCTGAGTTAGCCCAAGAGAATGAAGTTTGTTGCTGCTGTGTGCCAGATTTGTCAACAGCAGTCAACAAGGATGAAAGGAATTGGAGATTTGAAAAGTTCTTTGACATTGGAAATGGAGACATGGAGTTTGGAGTTTGTCCAGCTGGTTTTTGGTATGGTATTGGCCTATTACTTCCTCACTATGATGTTTAGGGGTGGTAATGTATGTCCTGTAATGTTGGAGGTATGTGATCTGCTTTTTGATTTTTTTATTTAGTAGGATAGTACAGTTAAGGGATTACAAAATCAGAAGAGACTTTGAACTTTGGACTTTTAACATTGTGGAGACTGTTATAGATTTTGGGACTTTGGAAGTTGGACTAAATGTATTTTGCACTATGCTATGGCTAAGTATGGCCCCCATAGACTCATGTGTTTGAACAAGTCTTTGGGGACTAGGGAATGGAATGTGGTGGCTTGAATATGCTTGGCCCATAGAGAGTAGTACTGTTAGGAGATGTGACCTTGTTGGAGGAAGTGTGTTACTGTGGGGGTGGGCTTTGAAGCTCCACACAGTTTGGAAGAGTCAGCTTCTCCTGGCTGCAGTCAGATCAACATGCTCTCCCAGCTCCTCCTGCACCATGCCTGCCTATTCCTTGACATGCTCCTACTTTGATGATTATGGACTGAACCTCTGAACCTGTAAGCCAGCCCCAATTAAATGTTGTGCTTATGAGAGTTGTCTTGGTCATGGTGTCTCGTCACAGCAATGGGAACCATAACTAGTACACTATCTCTTCTAAGTTCTGTAGTTACTGGCTTCTAGTGTCTGTGGACTTTTAAATTGTTTCTTGGTCTGGAGAGATGGCTCAGTGGTTAAGAGCACTGGCTGCTCTTCTAGAGGTCCTGAGTTCAATTCCCAACAACCACATGGTGGCTCACAACCATCTATAATGAGATCTGATGCCTTTTTCTGGCATGCAGATAGAGCAATCATATAAATAAAATAAAATAAAATAAAATAAATAAATATATAAGTCTTTTAAAAAATAAAAAAATTGTTTCTTCTTTGAGCTCTCAAATGCCTGTTCATAGACAATTATAATTCTGATCTTCCTGGTTCTGTTGAGCCATTTTTCTCCTAGTGTCCCATTTTGGCTTTGATTTTCGAGGCTATTGTATTTCATAGACAAATGGGCCAGGTCTTTTTGTTTCACCTTATTCTTGGACAGTGTTTCTTGAAGTCAATTCCAAAGAGTTAGAGATGAAGGATCACATTTCTCACCCAAGGCTGTGGATAGACTCTGGGCATGGCTGGTTACACACTGAAGGCAGGCTCGTTCAGCTTTCCTACATAGCTGGCTTCCAGGAATAGTGATCTTTCCTTATTTGTTGGCTCTGAGAGACTCACCACCTCAATTTGGCCCTGAAAATGGCAAGAGACCAACATGCAGATCTGTCTGGACCTGTTTCTGTTTTACAGGCAGTACCCCTATCAGCCATGTGCAGCCAAGCCCAAGTTCATGTTGTGGGCAGCAGACAATGCAGAGGGGAATCCTAACTACAAGTGTGTTAGACATGGCTCTAAGTTGTAGAAGTGCATCCACGAGCTGCCACACAGAGCCTCGTAAGCTACCTCAGTTACATGTTTTCCCTTGCACAAGTTAGTTAGGGTCCCTCTAGTGCATTTAAAATTAAGCATGCTCTGAGCAAGTATATGCAACTGTGTGAGAAGGGAGAGGGGATGTGTGCATTATGTGAGATGTGTACAGATGTGTACCTTAGAGGGGCATATGTGACTGTATTCTATAAAATGTGAGGTGTCTTTGATTTGATTTGAACCAGGCTTCCAGGAAGAAAATAAAACTCGGGTACTTTGATAATTCTAACCTCTGCATAGATCCAGAGGTTCGCAAAAAGCTTCACAGAAGGTCAGTGTCTTAGTTAGGGCTTTATTACTGTGAACAGATGCCATGACCAGAGCAACTCTTATGAAGGGAAGCATTAGATTGGGGCTGCTTACAGCCTCAGAGGGTGAGTCCATTATTGTCATGGAGGGGAGCATGGCAGCATGCAGGCAGACATGGTGCTGGAGAAGGAGCCGAGAGTTCTGTATCTGGATTGGCTGGCAGCAGAAGAGGAGAGGGTGATACTAGGTTTGGCTTGGGCTTCTGAAACCTCAAAGCCCACCCCCTGTGACACACTTTAACAAGGCTATAGTCATCTAGCAAGGTAATATGTTATACAGTGATACTCCCTATGAGTCTATGAGAGCCATTTTCATTCAAGCCACCACATTCCACTCCCTGGCCCCATAGGCTTATGTCCAACTCATAATGTAAAATACATTTAGTCCAACTTCAAAAGTCCCCGTAGTCTATCATAGTCTCAGCAATGATTAAAAGTCCAAAGTCTCTTAACTGTAACCCTTGTAAGTTAAAAATAAAAAGTAGACCATGTACCTCCAATATACAATGGCATATAATCTACCGTTCCCACCAACGAGAGCATGGTGAGGGAACACTGGACCAAAGAAAGGAAAAAAAAAAAAAAACAAACCCAAAACTGGGCCAGCTCCAGACTCTGCATTTCTATGTCTGATGTCAAAATGCTTTCTGAATCTCCAACTTCTAGCTTTGTTGACTGCAATTCCACTCCCTGTTAGCAGCTTTCCTAGACAGGTATCCCATGACTCTGACATCTCCAACATCTTGGGGTCTCCAACACAATCCATACTTCACCTTCACAGCTTCACACAATGGCCTTTAGGCCTCCATGCAGGGACACCCCTGACATATGACTGGCCTCAGTGGCTTACCTTAGTTGTAGAACGAGATTCCATAATTTCTTTCTTGTATCTTTGACTCTAAAGTCAGAACCACACGGCTGAAGCCACCAAGTTTTCTACTGCTTTCTGGGGCTGGGACATGGTCTCCTTGTTCAAATAAATTTTCACCAGCTTTCTGTTTTCAGTGGTTTCCTTCACTGACTAAGCTTGGCTGTCCTGAAACTCTGTAGATCAGGATAGCCCCAAGTTCATCAACCCACCTGCCTCTGCCTGACTGCTAGGAGTAAAGGTATATACCACCACCACACTTTTCTTTAATTCCTGGACCTAGCTTGAGCTTCTAAAACACCAAAGCCCACCCCAGTGGCACACTTCCTCCAGCAAGGCCACACCTCCAATAATATCACTCCACACAGTCAGACAACACCCTATCCTATTTTTCCAGCAATGGGGGGTCTGAGCTATGCTGTGACCTCAGGACTGGCAGTGTCCCACTGTTTAGCCTGGCCCCCTCTCATCTAGAGTGTAGTCCCGAGATTGCCTCAAGTGTCATTGAGCTGAAATGTCCTGCAATATACCCAGAAGACAATGGGTGATTCTTATTTAAAATGCCCAGCAAGGATATGGCCTACTGTGTGAGCACACTCTGTGTTCAGAAGTGAGGCCCTGTGCTGAGTGTGCTAAGCTGACTGTGATCAAGTGTCGCTCAGCCTATATGATGCACATGTAGTCCTTGCAGAGGGACTGCCTGGGAAGAGTGAGTGCTGTGTGGGCATCTTACCCTGAATACCATGAAGAGCAGACATAGTGTGAGGGGCAGGCAGCGAGGGCATCTATGGTCTGACAATTAGGAAGCCAATAGAGGAGTGGAGAGCTGAATGTAAGGAAAAGCTATCAGTAAGAAACTCCCGAGGAAAGTGGCCCAGGGAAGGGTCCTGGAGTTTCTTTAGCTGTTGGCAGTTTACATTTACCATATAGTTACAGGATGGCCTTGTCCCCTCCCACCATGGTCTGTGGCAGATGCTTGATGCCCATATTGCAGAAGAGCCACTAGGGTTGAAGCACTTGCCGATTGCCCCTAGACCAGGGAATGATGGATCTGATTTTCCCCAGAATAAGTATTTCAAGTCCTCTGCCTTGAGAGTACTGTTTAGCTTGGAACCATAGTGAGCCTGTGCTGTGTACTATATCTTGGTTTGGGGGCCATGCTGGAGCTCAGGTGCTGGGATGGGTGTGAGATCAGGAAGGAATGGGACTCACCCTTGCTTGCCAAGACTATGGCTGGTGGAAGTTCTGCAGCTCACAGCTCTCTAACCCTGCAGAACATTTCTTTCCCCAGACAAACCCAGGAAAGTGGCATCAAGGAGTCGCTGTCCTGGGGCACGCAGAGGACCCAAGATGCACTTTATGAGGCCAGAGCACCTCTAGAACGTGGCCATTCTGCAGAGATCCCTGTGGGGCAGTCAGGAACACTGGTGAGCCCTTCCTGGGGGACTTGTATGAGAGAGGACAGGGAGTGTGTGACATACGAGGAGCACGGAAGCTGGGGATGAGGATGTGTGAGACGGGGGTGGGTGGAGCCAGATGGCTCTGTGATGTGCTACTTAGCAGCCTGCTCTCTTTCAGGCTGTGGATGTCCAGATGCAGAACATGACACTGAGAGGACCAGATGGGGAGCCCCAGCCTGGGCTGGAAAGCCAAGGCAGAGCTGCCTCTATGCCACGCCTAGCGGCAGAAACACAGGTATGGTGTCTTGGAAACATCTAGACTGTGGAGAAGATGGGGTGTCATCGGAGGAGAGGGCTTGATGGTGTACATCAAGAGAGGAGACTGGGTGCCATCTGGATAGCCTACCTGAAGTCACTTGCCTGTGTAACTTTGGACAGCTTCTGCCCTTGGGTTACATGGTATCTGCCTCACAGGACAATCCTAAGGGCAGAGACATTAATCACTGAGTTCTGGATCTTCAGCTTTGGTGTCTTCCCTCTCGCTCTGGTCCCCCCCCCCCATTTCTAGTGTCCCCCAGCCCTAGCCTCCCAGACTCTCCTATGTCCTCTGGCCGTCAGACCCCTCCACTCTCCTGCCTCAAGCTCTACTGACCCATCTTCTCCTCAGGTTCGACTCCAGGACCAGAACAGATATCATAATCCAGAAAGTAATGCCCGTGCCTCAGTTTACCCTTTTTCTGTTTGGGGCTCTGGGATGGCCCTTCCTGCCCTGTCCCAGAACCCTTACTCTTTTCTTAGCCTCCTGTGAGGTTTTTCTCGTTGAGTATATTTAACTAGGAGCGGGACACCCAACTTAGAGCTGACAATGCCCTTTATCAGGGTCACTTTTGAAGCCAAGAAGAGGTCCCCAGCTGATCTAAGTCCTTACATCCTGCCCAGGCCTAGATTCTCCCTCTGGCTGTGTCCTCCCCCTTCCTATGGTTATGGAGGTGTCATGTGCTCTTTATCTTACCCTCCTCACCCCGACCAGCATGTCTTCCCTTTACAGTGTCCCTATGGCTGTAGCCTACAGTGTGTTCCACCCCCTTCTGCCCTCTTTCCCCCTTTCTGTGCCCACCCCATGTCGTCATGTGGAGAGTCACGTGCTGAGTCATGCGCCGAGGTGCTTCCTTCATGGTGGTTTCTTTCCATAGGTCCTGATTTTGTCTGTCATGGTTGGGGTGGGGATGAGTCAATCTTCTGGCTGGATCAAAAGAAATCTCCTCCCTCTAGCAGGTGTGAGTTCCACTAGGATTCCTCAGGCATGCCAGCAACCCTCGAGGGATGCCCCACCCACAGGCTTCTGTCCCACAAGGGGCTCCTAACGGCTTGACTGGGGCTTGCACAGGTTCACTTCCTCTGCCAGTTAAAGAGGGAAAAAGGAACCTCAAGCACACAGGGAGCAGTGGAGAAATCTCCAGCACCACGGAGCAGACAGGATCAGTCAGCACCTGACAAGAAGGTTTTACCTGGAGAGGATGGACACGCCCCCACCCCCACCCCCACCCCACACCGCACTCCGAGCAGACACAGAGAACAAGACCCTCTGCAAAGCAGGGGGGCTTGGGAAGCTGAAAATCCAGTTTCTTCCTGACAACTGACATTGTTTTAAGTCTCTGAAGACTTTTCTCCTCTAATTCAGGGTTAACTGGTCTGAAGAGAGTTGATTGGCTTACAGCTGTCCTGTAATTAATTCATCCTGACCCTACCGGTTGAGCCAGTCCATCAGCAAGGGGGCTTGCTTCTGGTGGGAGAGAAAAAGCTCACAAGGTTTTTGTTTTAAGCTGCCAGGCTTTTGTCTCCAAAAAGCTGAGCACAAAGCTGGCCATCTTGGAAATTCACTACCTTTATTATTACTGAGCCATGACTCCTCCCTATTTGTCTAACTCCTACTTTGTCCTCCCCTGCCACCTCTGGCCATGTGCCTCCTCATCTTGTGTCCTTTGTCACAGCCGGCCCCTAATGCCAGCCCCATGAAGCGCTCCATCTCCACACTGGCTCCACGCCCACATGGGACTCAGCTTTGCAGCACAGTTCTGGACCGGCCTCCTCCTAGCCAGGCATCACATCACCACCACCACCGCTGCCACCGGCGCAGAGACAAGAAGCAAAGGTCCCTGGAAAAGGGGCCCAGCCTGTCTGTTGACCCAGAAGGTGGTGCGTATACAGGGTCCCAGGAGCCTCATGAATGCTTATGGCCTGACTGGGACAGGGTCCAGCAGTCCACAGGGCCATCTTCCTTGGTATTCCATATGGTCCCAGAATCTGCCATTGGTGGGAGGAGGGGGTATGAGTCCCATTTCTAGGGACCAGGCAGGGCCATAGGCTACCTCAGGCATTGAGTCTGTAGGTGTAGAGCCAGGGGTTTCTGCACTGCTCGGGACTGAATTAACCTCTCTCCTTCCTGGGCAGCACCAAGCACTGCTGCAGGACCTGGTCTGCCCCATGGAGAAGGATCCACCGCCTGCCGGCGGGACCGTAAACAGGAGCGAGGCCGGTCCCAGGAGCGGAGGCAGCCCTCATCTTCCTCTTCAGAGAAGCAGCGCTTCTATTCCTGTGACCGCTTTGGGAGCCGGGAGCCCCCGCAACTGATGCCCTCACTCAGTAGCCACCCCACATCGCCAACAGCGGCGCTAGAGCCAGCACCCCACCCACAGGTAATCAAACAAGGGAGTATGGTTCAAATGTTCCAATTTTCTTGCCCCAGATCTTTGAGCTCCCTCTGTGCCCCGCCCCTCATGTCCGCCTTTCTAGCTACTGAGCTCCTTGATCAGTTGGTCAGTTGTCCCAAATCAGCAGCATGCACGTCTAATCCCTCTTCTTTATTTTTCCCTCTGACTGGAATTCTAGCACTTGATCAGTACGTCCTTCCTTCCTGCTTCCCCTCCATTTGCTTTGTGTCCTCCCTGTATCCCATCATAATGATGCCTATATTATCTGCGTACTGTGTTGTTTAATGTGATTTTCATTTTTATTTGCTGTTCCCTTTTTCATGTAGGGCAGTGGTTCCGTTAATGGGAGCCCCTTGATGTCAACATCCGGTGCTAGCACCCCGGGCCGAGGTGGGCGGAGGCAGCTCCCCCAGACTCCTCTGACCCCACGCCCCAGCATCACCTACAAGACCGCCAATTCCTCGCCTGTCCACTTTGCTGAGGGTCAGAGCGGCCTCCCAGCCTTCTCCCCTGGCCGTCTCAGCCGCGGCCTTTCTGAACACAATGCCCTGCTCCAGAAAGAGCCCCTGAGCCAGCCTCTAGCTCCTGGCTCCCGAATTGGCTCTGACCCTTACCTAGGGCAGCGTCTGGACAGTGAGGCCTCCGCCCACACCCTGCCTGAGGATACACTCACCTTTGAAGAGGCAGTGGCCACCAACTCTGGCCGCTCCTCCAGGACTTCCTATGTGTCCTCCCTCACTTCCCAATCCCACCCTCTCCGCCGTGTACCCAATGGCTATCACTGCACTTTGGGACTCAGCACTGGCGTCCGGGCGCGGCACAGCTACCACCACCCCGATCAGGACCACTGGTGCTAGCTGCACCACGACCACCCATGTACCAGCTCCATGGGTGAGGGTTCCAGTTGATGAGTTTTATCATCCGCTCTGGGCTGTGGGGTCACAGCCCTGGGAGGAGGGCCCTCACATCTCGGCCTCTGTGGTGGAGGCTCCTGCTTCCCTCCCTCCCTCCCTTTTACACTGGATAGACTAATAAAGCCCTTTCTTAGAGGGACATGGTTCTCTCTATCCTCCTGTGTACTGCCTTCCTGGGTTCCATGCCAGATGTTGGATCCTAAGCAGGAGGTAGCTGAGTTGAGATGGACCCAGCAAATCCAAATCCTATGTCATGGCCTCCAGCATCCAGGGTGGGTCCTTGGGACTTTTCTTAGGAGGGACTTTCTGAGCCTCGTGGAGAGTGTGGTTTGTCCAAATGTGTGGCATGGGAGATAGGGTACCCCTGAAAGCAAGGAAAGGAGCCCAGCTGTGGCCTGGTAGCACCTGCCGGCACCAGTGATCTCACGTCTCTTGTGGTCTTGGAGTCAAATAGCACATGTATGTAGAGATGCGCTCAAGGGCCTGCCTTTCACCTACACTGTCACCATAACAGGGACCAAATCTGGAGGATGTCCTTGCTGTTGATTCTGGTTTTCAGTCACAACACTTTCACTGTTTGTCATTTCTATGTAGTTGATCTAGAAAAAGCAGAAATCAAAACAGGAAAGGAAATGTTTGTGTAACTTTAAAAAAAAAGTCAACATGTAGGAAGGTCTCCATTTTGCATTGTTTCTGTGTCTTGTATGCAATGTTCCTGTATGTTTCTACCCTGCCTGGGATGTCCCCAATGACCCTGGCTCCTCTGCTCAACCAAGTGCCTGATCTCTGGCTCTGAGCATCGTGGATGAGGTACGGCCTCAGGAAGCATCGGGTGGATTGGGTGGGAGCTGCTCAGAGCAGCACGGGGGCTTGTGTCTTAGGGACATTGACAGTGTCCATCAGCATGTCAGAGAAGCAGCTGTAGTGCCCGTGTTTCTCCCTGAGTCATGGGTTCTGAAGAAGCCAGAGCGGCACAATGCGTGCTTGCATGAGGCACTTTCAGCCTTTTTAAATCTGACTCTCAGGGATGGGATGCCTGCCAAGTAGGGTGTAATCTCTGTTGTGTTTTTAAAACAACAACAACAAAATAAAACAAAAAAAAAAAACCTAGTATTCACTGGATGCTGAAGAGTGCAAAACGCTAGCAAAGAAGAGGCTGGGGTTAGAGGAAGAAGCCCGCACTGGCCGTGTTACAAGAAACTGGCAGGAAGGAAATGGCCCTGGAACAGGCCAGGTGCCTAGAGCTAAGTCAGGCCCCTGGCTTAGCACTAGAAAAAATAAAACCTCATGGCTGCTTTGCAAAGGGAAAACCCATGCTCAGGAAGGTGTTCAGTGTGCACAGATAGCTGGGAGGCCACGAGAGAAAGGTTGCACACAGACAGGCAGGCACTCCTTGGTGTGGTCTCTCTGTTTTGAAACTTCTGATGACTTCTTGGTGGCTTGTTGTCTTCTACCCCATGTTTCTCACAGGATCTGTGTGTGTGTGTGTGTGTGTGTGTGTGTGTGTGTGTGTGTGTGTTAGCATGTGTGTATTAGCGTGTGTGAGTGTGTGAGCATGCACGAGTCATAGGAGATGCAGGTGTATGTGTGTGGTGTGCATATGTGTATGTGTGTGTGTGTGTGTGTGTGTGTAGGTGTGTTCAGCAAGTGGCTATTGTCAACCATAGGGCTATGCAACAAAAGACACATTACTAGAAACAAAACACAAGACCACCACTTGGTCTAGGGTTTCAGCATGATTGTGACCAAACCTTTTATAGAATTTCCTTATACAAAGGCACAATACCCTGAAACTTTAACAGAGTATTTTATTCCAGTAGGGTAAAATTAAACGGGACTCTTGGACTGCGCATGTGACTGCACCCACGTTGCAACAGAGAAGGATGTGCATTTTGATACTGATGTTCTGTCTCTGTTCCAGCCCCAGCCCCCTTTTCTCTTGAGTGTTGAATGTATACATTCTGTGTGGAACTACAGCTGCCTCAGACAATCCTGGGTTGGGAATCATCTTTATCCCACATCAACATAGCTGGCTTTTCTTCCAAACATTGGTATACATGAAAATCACAAGAAACAAGGAAAGGAGACATGACGTCTTGCTTCCTGACTTTGGGTTTGTTTCTGTATTGTCTCTTTTCAAGATGTTGTCTGTTTCCCCCTGAAGTTTCATAGTGAGTTGCCAAAATTTGAAATGCAACAACCAGCTGTCTGCATCTGGAACCTGTCAAGCAGTGGCTGTAGTTTGAACAAGTTATGTGTGCATGTAAAATATACACATATATACATTATACAAGTATGTGCATGAAATGTATATCTTCGTACTTTTTGATACAATGTATTCATTTGTTAATTTTTAATTATATTTGATATAAATTGAAGGTTTGTCGCAAAAATTTATATTTAACAGTGTTGAGAGAGAGAG
Source organism: Mus musculus (assembly GCF_000001635.26). Taxonomy (NCBI): domain Eukaryota; kingdom Metazoa; phylum Chordata; class Mammalia; order Rodentia; family Muridae; genus Mus; species Mus musculus. The sequence goes on along the minus strand of NC_000068.7, from coordinate 24,604,090 downwards.
AGAGAGAGCGAGAGAGAGAGAGATCCAGTCATGCAACACAAATGGGATCTACTTTTAAACAACAGTCCTTTGACTAGTTTGCTGCCTGAATAATATTTACAAACTAAACTTTGGATTCTGCTCTTGTTTCTACAATGATTTTTTGTATAAAGCAAAGTCCTTGGATTAAATAAAAACAACCCAAAAAAAAAATCAAAATCAAAACCCAGGATGCAACTGGGTGATACCTGAGGACAGTGTGTCTCAGTGCGTCGGTGGAGAGGGTATACTGCCAGGAGAGCTCAAGAAAAATTGAGAACTTCAGCAAAGTGCCTGTGAGCACTTGGGTTTAATGCAGGAGCAAGATGTGGTTTGACAAGAACAGTGCGCTTTGTTTGGAACCTCATGAGAGTTGTCCAGATTACACAGAGCAATAGTACTCAGAATCCTTAGTTGCTGGAGAGGTGCTGGTGCCCTGTGCTTCCCAGAAGACACCACAGGGAGAGCTAGGGAGGGAGGAAAAGGCTATCCTCTCCCAGAATCTCGCAGTGTCAAGTGTGGATGGGTGTATTGAGTTTCTGCAGCTCTTGAGGCCACTGGGAGATTAACTTCTGAGCTACAGGCTCTAACAGGATGCTCTGACACTGTCGTTCACTTCCTTAAAAGTCAAGAGCCTAACAAGGCATCAGTCCCAAGCCAAGTCCTCCCAGCTCAAAGACTACACTTCCTAGAGCATCTGTTCTATGCCCAGCCCTTTTGTGACATGTGGCCACTGGTGTACGTAGCAGTGGCACTTGGCTCCTGTGGATCTTACACCTCTGCATGTTCCCCAGTGGTTGGAGTGGTCAAGTGCAGGGGTTAGAATTGATTCCTTGGCTCCTTTCTTTCCTGAATTTCCACTAACATTGATGTTAAGAGACAAATCCAGTAGGGTGTCATTTGAGGCCTTGGAACAGATTTTGCTTAGTAAATACCAAAAAGCAAGGAGCACAACACTATTCTGGTTTGAGCCGCACTGATTTGACTGCTTTAAATCTAGAACAAAAGTGGAGTGTGAACTGTGGGCAGCCTTGCTAAGTGAGAAAAGACAAAGAGTGGGCCAGTCATGCGATGAGGTCAACAGTATATGTAGCAGCTACCTAACAATAGTTTTAAGGCCGCTGCCATCTAAAAAAAAACTGTCAAAGATATGATGAATAATGGGAAACAGAGATTTAATCAATGTGCAAGAACACCTAAAGAGGTCCAAATTCATCTGGGCACTGACACAGCATTAGGCATTAGCCTTAAATAGAGAAAGAATTGGGAGGATGAGAAGGGAGGTATTCGTAATTAAGTCCTCATCAAGGGGTGTGGTCTAGTTGGTCATTGTGTCTATTCTAGATCTGCAAAGTGGTCCAAAGTTCTTTGTCTGAGGGGTACAAACTTTCTCAGGAGATGGTTGCTTCTCTGGGGGCTTGGGGGGGCAGTTTATTATGGTGGACAATTGCTTCCATCTAGGGAGAGTGTTCTGCAAGCCTCTGCTGTACCGGAAATCCAAGGTAACTACAGGTTTCGGATGATTTGATACTTTTAGGTGTCCTCTGAGGGTGTTTGGAGCAAGACATTCCAAAAATCTGACTGTCTGATGCCTTGGGTTAATTGTCTGTATGCTTCTGTCTTAACTGAATGACATAGGCAAGGTACCACCAATTCTAGATAGACCCCCAAAAATGAAGGAGATCAATACAGATGAAAGCAGAGATGCTAGCTTTTCACTGGCTTTTAGTTACATTGTGGTCTCAGTGTAAAGGCAGCTTTAAGTGCTTGGTTTATTTGAACTGTATCTTCCTGCACAGTCTTGGAAACTGGCCTCTTCCTACTTGATGATTGGGTTATACTTGGTTATGTTTGCTGTCAGGTTCTGAGGCCCTTCTAAGTTGTAGGAGAAACAAATTTTTTAAAAATAAACACTTCTGTTGTGTGACCATATCCTTAGCTACATTAGGTGCATGGTATCAGTAATAGGTCTTTGAAATTTTCCTCTTGTATATAAGGAGGAGATTAAATATACCCCCCAAGATTCCATTAACTACCCCCACCCACCCAAATTGTGTGATGCTAAATTGTATCAGATGTTGTTGACTAGAAGAGGTTGTTTCTGTCACCAGTGCCTCGGTGAGTGACCCTAAGACACTCCATTATTCCCCAAGTGGGATCTGATGGAATCTTTCTTTCTTCTGTTAACTCCTCCCCAGTTTGTCATGGAATGATGTTTGTTTCATGTCTCCCCCAGAAACAGATGAAATAACCTTGAAGACAGTGAGGTCAGGGGCCTGTTAGGTGTTGGCTAGAGCACAGCCCATTTTTTCCTGGCAATCCCCAGCTTTCCCCAGGCAGATGCTGTATTAGAAGCCATAGAAAGGGACACTGCGGTGATCACAACAATCTTTACCCTCTCCAAAAGCAAGGCTGGGTTAGTTTGGTCCAGTCTCTTGGTGCAGGCAGATCCTCAGTTCTTTCATTCTTACTTGACCCACTTAGGTAGTTTCTTAAGAGTTTCTATCAGGGGAACACAGCTACTGGTATATCCTTGACTGAAGGCAGGTCCTCCTCTGGTTGGGGAAGATTGTCCTCTTTGACTAGGCACGCAACCTCAGGGGGGATGCACTAAGTGTGGTGACAGAGGAAGGAGAAACCAGTGTAATCAGCTAGGTCAGCTGAATCCATGAGGTGACAGATGTGCCAGCCAGGGTGCCCTCACAACCTACATGTTCCCTAGTAGTTTTGAGTTGAAGACACTTGGTTGCAGATTGACCTCCTATATGTTATCTGCAGCCATATGCATTGCTTCATAAATTTCAGGAAGTTCTGGCCAGACTGAACTAATCCCAGAATATTTTTTTTTCCTAATTGGAAGAGTAAAAGCAGCTTTGAAAGAGTTTTGTGGTGAGATAGTGAAAGGAAAGCTATTGGCTCAGGACCTCCCAAACAAGGTCTCAGCATAGACCCATAGGGACAGGGGGGCAAGAATAAAGGACAAAGACAGAAGAGGAAACAAAGGAGAGGGGGGGAAGGAGAGGTAAGAGAGAGAGAGGGGGGTATTCTGGAGAGTGGCACATAGGAAAAAAAATGCAGTTTATAAAAGGTACAAGGGGGAACCCTTTGTTAGGATGAGGTGTTTAATTTGACATGTTAATTAGGTGAGCCAAAAGGCCTTTTGATTGCTAGACTTCAATACCTTGATAGCTGGACCTTGGTAGTCAGACTCAGGAGGAGGAAGATGCCAAATAAGGGAATAGTTTTTGGGGGCTAGCTAGGAATGTAATCTAATGTTTTCAGTAAAGCAGTAGGAATTGGATGGAAAGGCAAGGCTTGCCAGAGCCATGCACACCGTGCTCAGACTAGCGAGAGTCCCTTCAAATAGTTCTTGGTGGTCAGAGGCCAAAGAATACCACAAAAATCACACCATGGGGCTAGAGGATGGCTCAGTAGTCAAGAACACTGGCTGCTCTTCCAGGGATCCTGAGCTAAATTCCCAGCAACATGGCGGCTCACAACCATCTGTAATGGGATCCTATGCCCTCTTCTGGTGTGTCTGAAGATAGTAACAATGTACTCATAAATAAATAAATCTTTAATAATCTTAAAAAAATCACATCAAGCAATAAATCAAAATAAATCAAGAGATTTATTGGGGGGTTGGGGATAGGGGATTGGCTGCCTCTGATTGGGAATGGGTGATGGATCTAAGTAATGAAATCCAACAAATACCATGCGGCAGGCAGGTCTCACATGGGAGGTTTATTAAGAGGGACGGGGTAAAGGGGCGCAGAAGCTGCTTCTGGGTGGAGGAAGGGAAGAAGTGGGGAAGGGAGGGAAAGCAGGACCTTTTATTGGAGCTGTGTCACATGTGCAGGAGGACATGCCACAGAGGCAACAGTGGGGCTGTGTGGCTTCTGGGAAGCTAGTGATGATGTGTCTTGTCAGAGTCCCTTGGACTAGTCATGAAGGTGCCTGATGGTCCCATTGTCACCAGGTCCCAAGGACTGGCCGTGGTGGTGCCTGACTGCTAACATTCCTATCTTTTACTTATCATAGAGGAGAGCTAAAAGGGGAAGAATGAAGAGACGGGGATGGGGGTGCTGGTTCTCTTAAACTGCTTCCTGCTGTCCAGGGCATCATCAATTTTGGGGTACAGTTGCTCCTCACTATCACGACACATTCCATAGTTGTTGGTATCAGGCTCCTCTGTGGTTAGAGGTTGGTAATCTTGTAAGAGGAACTGATTAACCATTTGACTGGAAACTTTTTGGATTTGTCATTGGAAAAATGTGGAGAGGAGGTTGATAAAGCAGGGTGCAGAGAATAAAATCAGAAAAATGAGAAGAGAGGTCAGGAAAGGCAGTATTCATTTTCATATGGGGTTTTCAAAGACTAAGGGATCAGAGGCATTGAGTTGTTCCTTACGCTTTTGGAGGTCTGTTTTGGAGCTGTTAGATTTTGTTCTTTATACACCAGACTGGTTGATGTAGAAGCTGTATTTTTCTTGGAGAAAAAGGCAAAGGCCACACTCTTCAGCTGCAAGAATGTCTAGTCCCCATTAGTCAGTTGTGAAATATCACTGCTGCCAGGGAATAGATTTGTCCTTAGAGAGTGAGTATGGTTTGGGCCACCTGTTGAAGACCTTGGATAAATTGGGAAGAGAAATGATGGTACAAAGTTACATAAGTGGCCAGTCCTGCTCTTAGGGTGGCAACACCTGAGGTTATTCCTGCAACTGTCAGGTGGGGCAAACTTTGAATTATCCTTTTGTTATGCCAGGTAGCTATTGAGTCCATGCCCACTGGGATCAGTAAGGGCTCCTCTCCATGTATCACCCCTAATTGAGGAAAGAGAAACACCAGTGTAGAAACTCCTAATTGGCAGGTAGGTGATGATATATACCTGAGTACCATAAAGAATGGACATTTTCTATACTATAGAGCACTAAAGTCAAGATGAGGTATTAAGAGTTATGGTTTGTTACAGTCTAGAGAACTTAAAGTTTCTATGGAATGTGTCCTAGATGCCTTAAAATAGTCTGCCATGCCAAAGAAAGGGATATAGAAGAGGTAGGGTGTCGTGGCAACATCAGGGTCAGGACAGTTGGTGAAAGGTGAAGCAAGACTATTTGACAGGATCATTGGAGAAGTTGCAAGTGACTTGTGAGCTGATTCCAGGGGGCACACACAACCAGCAATCTTCAAAGTGGCCAGGTTGGGTAACATGAGGAGTTGATAGGCCAAGGTCAGGTTCTGGACCAGGTGAAATGACAGGTTAGTATTATTTAGGAGAGGAGATGTCAAAGAAGAAATGACCTTGGAGGAGTGTTTAATTATGTCTCCTATTTCCCCTATCTTCAGAGTTTAGATAATTAGGACATATTTTCTCTGCATATGAAGTGTGCTTTTTTGAGAGCTCAGATTAGTTGGTGCAGTAGGTAGAGTTTACCAACAATGCCTGTTTCCCACCTGGGATCCCATGGGTCCTGGATCTAGAAGAAGAGGGTCTGGTATCATAGATAGAAGAGGTGAATTGTTTGTGATGTTGCCATATGTAATTGGCAAGATGAATATGGGCAGTCCCCATATCTGTCTGGCATTTCTTACAATAGTCTCCTCTTTAGTAGAGGGGACTGCTGGGTACTGGATTAGGTATTTACTGTCTAAGGTAATGGCTTTGTAAGTTGGAGTAGTTGTTAGTTCCAAGTAGGTAACCTGAGGGATGGACAATTGGACCTTAGAAAGTGAGACTCTATAGCCTTGGCTGGACAGGAAATTTAGAAGAGCAGAGGTGTTAGTTTGGCTAATTTATAGAGAGGGACTGCAGAGAAGAATGTCATCAACAAACTGAATAAGCTTAGATCTAGAAAGAGAATGAGTAGAGTAGAGCAGATCAGAAGCCAAGGCCTAGCCAAATAGATGTGGACGGTTCTGGAACCACTGAGGTAGGACAGTCCAGGTGAGTTGGGTAGAGAAGTGAGTGTCAGGGTCAGTTCAGATAAAAGCAAAACTGTTTTGTGACTAGGTATCCAGAGGGATAGAAAAGAATGTGTCCTTGAGACCTGGGACTCAGAAATGAGAAGTTCCTGAGGGGATAATGGAAAGGAGTGAGTAAGGGTGGAGAGGATCTACTGCAGAATTAAGGAGCCTGAGTTCTTGAACCAGGTGATAGGTCCCCTTGGGCTTCATAACTGCAAGCATAGGGGTATTAAAAGGGGATGACAAAAAAAAAAAAAAAAAAAAAAGCTGGCCAGTGGTGGTGCATGCCTTTAATCCCAGCACTTGGGAGGCAGAGGCAGGCGGATTTCTGAGTTTGAGGCCAGCCTGGTTTACAAAGTGAGTTCCAGGACAGCCAGGGCTACACAGAGAAACCCTGTCTTGAAAAACAAAACAAAACAAAACAAAACAAAACAAAACAAAACAAAAAAAACAAAAAAAAAAAAGAAAAGAAAAGAAAAAAAGGAAAAAGAAAAAAAGGAAAAAAAGAAAAAGAAAAAGCAGGGGGGGCGATGAAGTGGGGCGAAGATGTTTTATCCTTAGGAGTTCAGAAATGATAGGCTTATATCCCCCGAGGCTCCGGAGAGAGAGGATACTGAGCTTGGGTGATGTGCCAGATAGGGTTCGGCAAACAGAGGGGTTCTGGATGTCCCAGACTTGGGGGGGGGGGGTCCACCTCTGAGGTGCTGGCAAAGGAGATGACATGTTAAAACATGTTAGATAGCAAAAGGAAGGAGGAGGGGGGCTGCTAGTGAGCTGAAGGTTAGGTGAATGGGGAAGCAAAGGAAATAGAGGTTCCCACTTTAGCTAGAAGACCCCTTCTCAATAAGGGGACACATTGGCACCACCCAAAAGAATGTAACTAAAATGCAACTGAGTGGTGGTGGGGGTGGTGAGGTTTGTAAGGCTGTCCCCCTACCCCAACAATAGGGAAGTGAGAAAGAGAGGAGGGTACCCAAAACTCCATTAGGACCAAGTGAGTGGCCCTGGAGTCTAAAAGGAAAGAGATGAGTTGCCCTGGTACTGTGATAACTACTTGGGGGCCCCTGTTAGAGATGCTGGAGGTCAGTTCAGTGGAGCTCAGGCCCCTTCGGTCATCCACATGTGAGTCATGGAGGGCAGTCTGGGAGTGATGTCCCTGGGAACAAGTGGCACGGGCAATAGGCAGCCCAGTGTCCCTCTTTTTTTTTTTTCTTTTTTTAATATACCAACTGACTTTTTAAAAAAGATTTATTTATTTTATGTATATGAGTACACTGTAGCTGTACAAATGGTTATGAGCCTTCATGTGGTTGTTGGGAATTGAATTTCGGTCCTCTGCTTGCTCAGGTCAACCCTGCTTGCTCCAGTTGTCTCCGCTCACTCAGGTGCTAAGATTTATTTATTATTATAAATAAGCACAATTGTTGTTGTCTTCAGACACATCAGAAGAGGACATCAGATCTCATTATGGGTAGTTGTGAGCCACCATGTGGTTTCTGGGATTTGAACTCAGGACCTTCGGAAGAGCAGTCAATGCCCTTACCTGCTGAGCCATCTCACCAGCCCCCAGTGTCCCTCTTTTTTTTTAATTAGGTATTTTCCTCGTTTACATTTTCAATGCTATCCCAAAGGTCCCCCAAACCCACCCCCCCAATCCCCTACCCACCCACTGCCCCTTTTTGGCCCTGGTGTTCCCCTGTACTGGGGCATATAAAGTTTGCAAGTCCAATGGGCTTCTCTTTGCAGTGATGACCGACTAGGCCATCTTTTGACACATATGCAGCTAAAGACAAGAGCTCCTGGGTACTGGTTAGTTCATATTGTTGTTCCACCTATTGGGTTGCAGTTCCCTTTAGCTCCTTGGGTAATTTCTCTAGCTCCTCCATAAGGGGCCGTGTGACCCATCCAATAGCTGACTGTGATCATCCACTTCTGTGTTTGCTAGGCCCCGGCATAGTCTCACAAGAGAGAGCTATATCTGGGTCCTTTCAGCAAAATCTTGCTAGTGTATGCAATGGTGTCAGCATTTGGAAGCTGATTATGGGATGGATCCCTGCATATGGCAATCACTAGATGGTCCATCCTTTCGTCACAGCTCCAAATTTTGTCTCTGTAACTCCTTCTATGGGTGTTTTGTTCCCATTTCTAAGAAAGGGTAGAGTGTCCACACTTTGGTCTTCGTTCTTCTTGAATTTCATGCATTTGGCAAGTTGTATCTTATATCTTGGGTATCCTAAGTTTCTGGGCTAATATCCACTTATCAGTGAGTACATATTGTGCGAGTTCCTTTGTGATTGGGTTACTTCACCCCAGTGTCCCTCTTGATGACATTTTTGACATGGTCCCCATGACTCTCAGGGGTTAGAGCAGGCCTCTGGCCAGTTTTGAGACCACATTTGAGAAAGGGACCTAGTGATTTCCAAGTCTTAGGTGGCCAGGGAGCCAGGGAGTTGCCAAAGCTGGTTGAACAGCATATGGTATTTTTGTTTGCAGGCCTTCTTATCTCTCCCATCGTACACCTTAAAGGCCACTGCTAAGACTTCTTCCTGTGGAGTTAGGGGTCCTCTGTCCAACGATTAAGCTTGGCCCTAATATCAGGGTAGCTTTGGGAAAAGAAACAGGTCATCAGGAGTCGTTTGCCTTCTGGGTTTTCAGGGTGTAAATTAGTATATTGTAAGAGGGCCTTTGTAAGGCACTCTAAAAATTGAGACAGATTTTCCTGTTTGTCCTGGATGACCTCTTGCAGTTTTTCATAATTTACTGGTTTAAGGACATCCTTAAGGAGACCAGCCAGGAGGCAAGTTGTAAATTGCTTTCTAGCTAGAATGTTGTCTGGGGTATTATTAATTCGATTGGAGATCCTGGTCAGGCACTGCCTCAGACCCATTGGGAGAGCTCATTGGTCTGGTGCATTTTATCTGCATGTGCTCTACCCTGTTCCCAAACTCACCTGCACTCCTCAGGAAGAGGTTGTTTGTGAGGATCATGTATATATCATGGAAATTAAGACTGTAAGATTGAGTGATATACTGAAATTCCTTAAAAAAGATGGAGGAGTTTGAGGTATAGGATCCCAGGCTTTTTTCTCTTTGAGAAAGTTCACTTAACGAAAAGGGGACATGTACCCTGACTAGACTATCTACCTCAGGGACTTATTGCAAAGAGAGAACTCAGAATTGGTTACACTAGGTGGGCAAAGAAGGAGGGGGGTTGGCTGTAGAATGAGAGCAGTTATTGGGAGGGCTAAAAGCTGTAGTTGGGGTGAAAATAGGTGTAGTGTGGGATGGTTAGTGTGGTCTGTAGCTGGAGATGGACGGGAGGAGTCTGGAGAAGCTGGGTGAGGAGAAGAAGCTGAAGAGACTCCAGGAGACTGGAGAAGGTGGATGATGATGGTAAGGAGGAGGCTGAGTAGCTGGATCGAGGATAGTATAAGTTTCATCTGGTTGAGATTTCATAGCTAGGAGGAGCTAAGTTGGGGAACAGGAAGATCAGAAAGAAGGTTTGTAGGGGAAGTAAGAAAAAGCCTGAATGCAGGAAGCCTTCCATTTTCTGGATCATTGGCAATAATTGTAAAGATCCCTTATAATAATAGGATCATGCCTCCAGGTTGGGAAAGAAGAGTTGGTGATTGTGGAAGAGTTTATTATGTGGATCATAACACCAGAACAAGAACCTGGCAGCGACCTACTATAGAATCTGTTCGAAATTTTGAACAGTGAAAATCTCAGCGGAATCAATTGCAGGGAGCTATGCAACAATTCAACCAAGATACCTCTATTTGGCTTCAGTGGTAGCTTCAGAAAATGACCCCTATGGTCCCTTACCACCAGGCTGGGAAAAAAGAGTGGATTCAACAGACAGACTTTACTTTGTGAATCATAATACAAAAACAACCCAGTGGGAAGATCCAAGAACTCAAGGCTTACCAAATGAAGAAGCCCTGCCAGAAGGCTGGGAAATTAGGTATACTCGGGAAGGTGTTAGTACTTTGTTGATCATAACACGAGAACAACAACATTCAAAGATCCTGGGAAGTCATTGGTAACTAAAGGTGGTCCACAGATTGCTTATGAACGCAGCTTTAGGTGGAAGCTTGCTCACTTCCGTTACTTGTGCCAGTCTAATGCACTACCCAGTCATGTAAAGATCAATGTGTCCGACAGACATTATTTGAAGATTCCTTCCAACAGATTATGGCATTAAAACCATATGACTCGAGGAGGCGGTTATATGTAATATCTAGAGGAGAAGAAGGTCTTGATTATGGTGGCCTTGCAAGAAAATGGTTTTTCTTGCTTTCCCATGAAGTTTTGAATCCAGTATATTGCTTATTTGAGTATGCAAGCAAGAATAACTATTGTTTACAGATAAATCCAGCATCAACTATAAATCCTGACCATCTTTCATACTTCTGTTTTATTGATCGCTTTATTGCAATGGCACTGTTCCATGGAAAGTTTATTGATACTGGTTTCTCTTTACCATTCTACAAACGTATGCTAAGCAAAAAACGTACTATTAAGGATTTGGAATCTATTGATACTGAATTTTACAACTCTCTAATCTGGATAAGAGATAACAATATTGAAGAATGTGGCTTAGAAATGTACTTTTCTGTAGACATGGAGATTCTGGGAAGTTACTTCACATGATTTAAAGTTGGGAGGTTCCAATATCCTGGTGACAGAAGAAAACAAAGATGAATGTATTGGTTTAATGACAGAATGGCGCTTTTCTCGAGGAGTACAAGAACAGACCAAAGCTTTCCTTGATGGGTGTAATGAAGTTGTTCCCCTTCAGTGGCTACAGTACTTTGATGAAAAAGAATTGGAGGTTATGCTGTGTGGCATGCAAGAGGTTGACTTGGCAGACTGGCAGAGAAATACTGTTTATCGACATTATACAAGAAACAGCAAGCAAATTATTTGGTTTTGGCAGTTTGTGAAAGAGACTGATAGTGAAGTGCGAATGCCACTCTTGCAGCTTGTCACTGGAACCTGTCGCTTGCCTCTGGGAGGATTTGCTGAGCTCATGGGAAGTAATGGGCCTCAAAAGTTCTGTATTGAAAAAGTTGGCAAAGACACCTGGTTACCAAGAAGCCAGACATGTTTTAATCGCTTGGATCTCCCACCATATAAGAGTTATGAACAACTAAAGGAAAAACTTGTTTTTGCAACAGAAGAGACAGAGGGATTTGGACAAGAATGACTGACTTGTCTTGGAGAAGCTCTTGCATTTAAATACCTGAGCCAAGAACAAGTGCACAGATAGTGTGTATAAGCTGCTCATTCTGTACAGTGAATTTTATGAACCTTTCAAAGAATAAATGTTTTCCGTTCTTCCACAGAAATATGCAAACCATTTCATCATTTTCTACTTTATTTATTGTTCCCTTTAAATGACTGGCCAGGAAGAAAATCATCCTTAAATTTTGACGCAAGCAAGAGAATTTATTTAAAAGTATATATCTATATAACCATATATGACAGTGGCTCTAGAGCGCCAGGTGTATTAAACATGACAGCTGTTCATTCACACACACACACACACACACACACACACACACACACACACACACAAAAGGATCAAAAGTACCATTAGGAGGCCATTTAGAGTCATTATGAAGTGGCTTTAGAGGCCAAGACTGACTGCAAAGGCTCATGAGTTTAGAAACCTTTAAATGAGGTGCTAGGTTTAGGGGTTTGAGGTTCTCCAGGAGGCATCCCAGTGGGGAAACTGAAGGTATGGAGGAAGATGTAATCCCCATGGGCGAAGAGAAAGGTTAGTACTGTCAACCACTAGTGGAGTCCCAAGGGAAGAGACAATAATAACAGAACACTCATGGCTTAAGCTGGCCTATCAGGCTATTTGATATCCAGGGCAGGGGGTGGGGGTAGGGATAGGGGTGGGGATAGGGTGGGGCAGCACAGATGCCAGAGAGACACAGATCACCCAGTACCAGGATTTTTGAGAGGAAAAGGGAGGAGCTGTGCCTTGAGAAGAGAGAAGAAACCTTGCCCAAGGGAAGAGGTCTGTGGTGGAGTTCGCAAAAAGGGCCAGCGGTAGCCATGAAGGGTCTGGGGGTGGTGTGGAGGTGTCCCCCATCTCAAAAGATACCAGAGGGGTGCCAGGAGCTCAACAGTTGATTTCTCAAGTCCAGGGGGGATGTTTAAGCCGACAGGAGAGGAAACTCACCAATCAGCCGGTGTTAAATGCAGAAATCTAGTGATCCAATGGCGGGAAAGTGAGTCTGTGTGGCAGGTAGACTTGTCAGGATGGAGTTCTGGCCTGTGGGCTTACCCCACAGTGGGGTGCATCAGCACCAGAACAAAGGATCCAAGTGACACCACCACTGATGGATCTAAGACTCGAAATCTGACAAAATAACATGGTACAACAGGCCTCATGTGGGAGATGTATTAAGAGGGAGGGGTCGGGGGTCGAAGATGAAGCCTCTGGGTGGAGGAAGGGAAGAAGTGGGAAAGGAGGATGTACTGGCTATTTTTGTGTCAACTTGACACAGCTGGAGTTATCACAGAGAAAGGAACTTCAGTTGAGGAAATGCCTCCATGAGATCCAACTGTAAGGCATTTCCCCAATTAGTGATCAAGGGGGAAAGGCCCCTTGTGGGTGGTGCCATCTCTGGGCTGGCAGTCTTGGGTTCTATAAGAGAGCAGGCTGAGCAAGCCAGGGGAGGCAAGCCAGTAAAGAACATCCCTCCATGGCCTCTGCATCAGCTCCTGCTTCCTGACCTGCTTGAGTTCTAGTCCTGACTTCCTTGGTGATGAACAGCAGTATGGAAGTGTAAGCCGAATAAATCTTTTCCTCCCCAACTTGCTTCTTGGTCATGATGTTTGTGCAGGAATAGGAACCCTGACTAAGACAAATTGGTACCAGCAGAGTGGGGTATTCCTGTGACAACCTGACCATGTTTTGGGGAGGACTGTGGAAGGACTTTGGAACTTTGGGCCAGAAGATCCATTCGGTGTTAAGAGCTCTGTTGAATGTTGTGTAGGAGCTTGGAAGATAATGTTGAGAACAGTGCAGGAGATGGAGGCCTGGCTTGTGAAATTTCAGAGGGAAGATTAAAGACTCTTTTCAGGGCCATTGCTATTTTTGATTGTGAAGATTCTGTGGTTCTGGTTAGCTGGGGCTGAAGAATCAGCTGTGATTAACAAGATACCAGAACTACTAAAGCAAAAAAAATTGTATTACTGGGACTATTGATGCTGGTTAGCTGGAGCTAAGAAATTAGCGGTGATTGAGAAGAGACCAGCATCATTGAGGTGACATCTTCTGGGAAGTGTTTTCTGAGAGCACAGTGGCTGTGTTCCAGATATAGCCAAAGTTGTACCTTGTGCTGTGGCTGGACTTGGTAACGTGTAAGGGTCACCCAGGTGGTACTGGTTTTGAAGGCATAAAGGAGTTGAGCAGAGCAGCTGAGGCTTGGCACTGTGAGAGGCCATGGAAGGCCATTGGTGAAGGTGCAGCCTCAGTTGCAATTGATGGCCCAGGACTGAAGGGGTCATGCAGTGTTTTGGAGATGCCAGTACCATGAGATGACCACCAAGAACAGCAGCAGCAGTGGAGTACAGGCATCTGGAGCCTAGAGGACGATGTGTGTGCTACAAAGGGCATGGCTGGAGAAGTGACCCAAGCCCTTGGAGGAGCCCAGAAGATCGTGAGTTGAATCCCAGACATTGGACGGTTGGAGATTGATTTTTGCTTTAGCTTGTGACTGTGCCCTGATATTTTCCCTCTTGAAGGAAGAAACTATTTTAGTGGAGCCCACAGTTAAGAAACTTTTAATTGTAAAAAGACTTTGGATTTTAAGAGATGGATATTTTAAAGAGATTGAAATTTTAAGAATATGTAAAGATTGTGGGATGTTTAAAGTTGTTTAGACCTTGGGGATGAATAAGAATGTAAGGGTTGAGGCTTACTAGTGATGTGTTTGTGTGTCAAGTTGACAAGGGGTCAATTGTACTGGCTACTTTTGTGTCAATTTGACACAGCTGGAGTTATCACAGAGAAAGGAGCTTCAGTTGAGGAAATGCCTCCATGAGATCCAACTGTAAGGCATTTCCCCAATTAGTGATCAAGGGGGAAAGGCCCCTTGTGGGTGGTGCCATCTCTGGGCTGGCAGTCTTGGGTTCTATAAGAGAGCAGGCTGAGCAAGCCAGGGGAGGCAAGCCAGTAAAGAACATCCCTCCATGGCCTCTGCATCAGCTCCTGCTTCCTGACCTGCTTGAGTTCCAGTCCTGACTTTCTTGGTGATGAACAGCAGTATGGAAGTGTAAGCCGAATAAATCTTTTCCTTCCCAACTTGCTTCTTGGTCATGATGTTTGTGCAGGAATAGAAACCCTGACTAAGACAGAGGAAAAGTGTGGATTTTTACTGGGGCATTGTGCATGTGCCAGAGGACATGTGAGATGAGACAGTGGGAATGTATGGCCTCTGGGCATGTCCTGTTGTCACTGCATCCCTCAGCTGATCATTACTGAGGGGGCTAGTGATGGAGGTGCCTGATTGCCAACAACGGGTACAGCGACAGGCCAGGCTGTGATGGTGAGCTTTATAGAGGGGCGGCTTAGTTAGGGTTTCTATTGCCAGGATGAAACACCATGCCAAAAGCAATTTGGGGAGGAAGGGATTTATTTGACTTACATTTCCACAGCACTGTTCATTACTGAAGAAAGTCAAGACAGTAACTCAAGCAGGACAGAGACCATGGAGGGTGCTGCTTATCTGTTTGCTACCCCTGGCTTGCTCAGCCTGCTTTCTTATAGAACTCAGGACCACCAGCCCAGGGATGGCACCACCCACAATGGGCTGGACCTTCCCCCATTGATCACTAATTAACAAAACATTTTAGAGATGGATCTCATGGAAGCATTTCCTCAAGCAAGGCTCCTTTCTCTCTGATGCCTCTAGCTTGTGTCAAGTTGACACACAAACCCAGCCAGCACAAGGTATGGAGCACACATAAGGAAAATGTGGCAATGGTGGAAACATGTCTTATTGGCCCTTAGTGGAGCCATTGGCACAGTCATTGAAAGTGCTGTGGGGGATGAGGGAGT
The DNA here is from genome assembly GCF_000001635.26 of Mus musculus. NCBI lineage: Eukaryota > Metazoa > Chordata > Mammalia > Rodentia > Muridae > Mus > Mus musculus. The sequence goes on along the minus strand of NC_000068.7, from coordinate 24,589,028 downwards.
TGCCAGGAACCTGGTTCTGGAATGGGGACAAAGGACTTTTGGCAGTCCTTAGTATGCCCAATAATTTCCCCATATGTTTTTAGGTGGCTGTGTTTTAGCAGAAGTAAAGAACTTTGGTCAGATACAAAGGTTAAGTACAGTTGTGCTCTTATACCAAGCTGAGGCTGCTCTACCGGGAAAGCTCCTTGTCATACTTGACAGGCATAGTGGCCCTTGCTTCTAGCACACAGGATCCCAGGTACATACATATATAAAATATGTACATAAAACACCCCTTGTAAGCAGGGAGATAGGCAATACCCTACAAATATCCTGTGATATTTGCACCCATACAAGTCAGAAGAGTAAAGCTGTCTTCCATGAAAAAAAATACTTAGAATAAATCATAAGGAAATTTATCTTAAAATAAATGTTTCATATACATATATTTCCATTTATTAAAAATTAAAGCAAATTTGCATGCTAATGAGATAGAGATGTTTGATTATTTTACACAAAGAATGAAATCTTAGCTGAATATTGATACTGCACATAGAAGACAGAAAGCATATTCAACATGATTTCAGAGTTGATATTTTAATTGTATAGTTATCATTGCTGAAAACACTGGTTCACATAAATACCACGAAAGTTCAGAAATGTGTTTAGGAAAGGTTCAGAAATGGTTGGAAATTGTAAATCCCAAAATTAATGTGATTTTAAAAACTAGGGCCAGAAGCACAAGTAGAAGTGTGAAAAAGCAAATTCTTTAACAGGGTGCAATCCAAAGATGTGCCAGTTTGATATACACTGAGCAATAACAGTAGGAAAATTCTAAAAGCTGTTCCTGTAAGGGAAGACAGTGAAGCTCTGAGCCAGACTGCTCCATGGATGGGCTGGAGGTTTAGTGCCAATAGGAAAGAGAACAGCCAGAGGTATCTGGGGGACTCATCAGGGACAGAAAGAGGAGCTGCCTGGCTAGAAGGGAGGGCAGGGGTGGGGGAAGTCTTGTTGGGTTATTAAGGGAAGCAGCAGGGACAGAAGAGGAACCCATAAACTGCAAACTAGCACTGGAGGAAGAGCTGGGAGAGCCAGGCTAGAGTAGGGTTTTAGTATGCATAACAGGGTGACACACAGTCAGCCCAGGGCTTTCATTCATAACTATGTGCCCCATTTGCCTGAGGGAGGGGGAGGGGTGTTTTTTTTTAGGTTTCTGAGGAATGCTGCTTGTGAGCCCTAGGAATCCTTCTTTGTCAGGCCTGAGCTAAGACCAGACTGTCATTTTGGGACATTGCTGCCTTTTGCGAGGATTGGTAGTTTGGGACCTAAAAGTTCCTATATGAACATGAAACTTTGTATGTACAATAAAAACCTGTGGGTTAAAAATGGGGTCCTGCATCTGGCCCAGGGCTCAGGTCGCTGGAGGCAGGACACAGGAAGTCTGACTGCACAAACCCCACACAGCTTCAAGAAGCCACAGGGCGTCCAGCTGTGAGAAGCCACAGGACCCCCTCTGGGGGTTGGGGTGGGGAATCCCTGTGGAACTGCTAGAGTTGGCTCAGGTGTCCTGGGCCTGCATGGAGACTGGGATAGCAGGTTCTAGCTCTTGGGTACTGAAAGACCCACAACGTGGGGACTCCCCCACATTCTGACTCAGGAGAGGTGACACCTCAAATCACTCACGAGAAACAGTCTTGATGCAAACAGCAAGAGGTTTATTTGGGAAAGGCCAGTGCACTGGGGATGACTCATATCCCACGCAGGGGTAGAGGAATCGACCCCGAGCTCAAGGGGTTTATAAAGGCAGAAACCGCAAACACCTGGCATTGGGCTATAGCGTTTGGCAAGCTAGCAAGTTTGCATAATGGATTTAAGGAATGGTTAGAGTATTCTGTACAAACATTTCCTGGAACAATGGGGCAAGTTAAACTTCTACTTTGTGGTTAGTACATCCTGGAACAATGGGTCATAAAAATTTGAGGTCTATTTTGGATACAGGTCTAGGGGCTTAAATAATTTTTCACTCTCTCTCAGGATCTTTCATTCCCCACTCTTCCTAGTAAATAGTTCTAGTCTTAGAACTAGACACTATCTTCTCCCTGACACACTTGATCCTTTAGGGCATGGTACTGTTGTCTCAAAACTAAAAGCTGCACTGTACTAAGTCTTGCTCTAATAAAGGCGACTAGCCTATCTAACACACATGGACCTATAATTAAAAGCAGAAGCAAAATCAAAAGGGGCCCCATAAGGGTAGAAAGTAGGGTGGTCAAGAGTATAAGGTAAGGGCCTTTCCACTGAGTCTCAAGGTTTTCTGCGTGGTGGCGTCTAATGTAGACTGAATCTCTAACTTGGAAGCAATGTGGGGCTTGCAGGTCTCCTCTTGAGTAGGCCTCCTGGAGCTGCTTCCATGCTCTCTGTCTCACCCACTCTCTTTCTTCTGCCTCCTTAATACACTTTCTCTGCCTCTTTCACTAGACCACGTAACTCAGCCTCCTGTAACCCTTCCAATCTCTGAAGTTTCTTTCTGATATCCGAGGCCGACTGCCATATGAAGGCCAGGGCCACTGAGTCCTTCTGGCCTCCTGAGGTAGGATCAAAGGGAGTGAACCGCCTGAAGGCTTCCATAAGCCTTTCAAGGAACACTGAAGGAGGTTCGGTCTGCCCCTGCATTACCTCTTACCTGAGCCAAATTAGTGGGCCGTCTTGAGGCACCTTGGAAACCAGAGCCTGGCAATAGATTTTCAAGCTCTCCCTACCTTTCAGCCATGTTGTAGTCCCAACTGGGGTGAGTCAAAGGGAATCCCATATCAATCTCATTTTGTAGCTGTGAAGGCTGCCCGTTGGTTCCTGGGATATTTTTTTTAGCCTCTAACAGAATTCTCTCTCGATCCTCAGCTGTGAAGAGCATCTGCAGCAGCTGCTGACAATCATCCCAAGTAGGCTGATGAGAGAACATAAGGGACTCCACCAACCCTGTGAGGCATTGGGATCCTCTGAGAAAAGGGGGGTGGTTAGTTTTCCAGTTATAAAGATCAGCAGAGGAAAATGGCCGGTACTGAAGGGATTGAAGGCTGGGCGGGTCCACCGGAGTCCATTCGGACTCTGTGCTCTCCGGCTCCATGTACCCGCAGTGGGTCTGCCTCCTGCCACCCTGAGGGGTTCAGGGTTCTCCAGCAGTGGGGGTTAAGCTGTGGATATGGGGGAGGTAGTGGACTAGGCTACTCAGGAGGCTTCTGAATCTCAGAATAGATTTTGGAGGAGCCGATGGGTTAGCTGGTGGCTCCAATTCGGGAGAAGCCTTCACTTTCGATTTCTGATTTCTCTTGTAACACCAGAGCACAACCACAATTTTGGGAAGCAAAACCCAATTTTAACAGTGTAAACAATCCATTCTCTTTCACCAAATTATCCCCAGATAGTCGGAGAGTACTGCTTTTCTCAAACCTGTTCTCTCATGTGTAAACTATCTCTAGTCAGGGTTCAAAGCACCTATGAGAATTACCTTTGCTTCTCTAGATTTTCACATAGCTCTAAACACATACACAAAAAACACACAAAACAGAAACCAATAGATCAAGACACATGCGGCCCTTTCGCATCCTCTACAAGAAGGCAAAAGAATTACATGATCGCAGAGGGGGAAGCTTCTGCTTCAACAACAGAACTCGGTCCCTCTGACCAATCTCCGGAGACTACCAGGCATCCCTGGCTCTCCCTACTTCCCAGGGTGTCCCCCAGGGTGGTAGCCTGTGATCCTCTTAGCACGTCTGCCGACCACAGTCCTCCAGTTCTTACGGCCCAAGAGGACAGCTGCAAATAGAAAGTGCGTGTTTCAGAAAACCCCATCAGGTGAGCAATACTATAAGGAACAAAGCAGCAGTACCATAAGGAACTACTAACAAAGCAGCAAGCAACTCCTGCCTTATCCTACTTCCCTGCCACAGTCTAAAGCTAGATTCTTGCCTTATCCTGCCCTAATGTTAGATTCCTGCCTGAGCTTACTTCCTTGTCCTAGGTCAATGTCAGACACCTGCCAAGTGGTACCCCAAAAGGCTTTCCACATCTCTCCCTTTTTAATTTAATAAATAAGGCTGAGCCTGTCTTAGGTTGTTCTGACAAGAATGCCTTCCTTACCTGTCCTCAAGACATGTGCAGCTTGTTTGTGTTATGTGAACAAACATGGCCTTTTAGTGTTTGTTATAAACAAACATGGCCTGTTGGCACATGCCTCTGTCTTAGGTTGGCAAGGCCCTGTGCAGAATCTTACCTGTCCTTGGCTTGCCAGCCTGTTAAATTAATAACTCTGTTTGGGGGCTCATTCTTAGTTTCAAGCCATGTACTTGGGCCGATAACATGTTGATGCTGTTAAAGGCAAGCTTTAACGCGATGGGCAGGAATAAGAGTTCCTAGGACAAGAAGGGCTAGCATGATCAAGCCATATATGTCATTCTTGAAGCTTGACCGGGATGGAAATACTGACTTCAGGCCGTGAATAATCCTATCAGCAACATCAGCAGCATTGAAGCTTAGTGGAGCATAATTCTTTAAATTCATAATCTCACTATTCAAAGTTAAAATATCCAGACAGGTATTGGGATTATGCCAAATACCCTGCAAGTGTCTTTGAACCTTTTCCCAGCTATAGTGACTATTGTTGTGAAAGATCCTGACAGAATGTAAAAGGTCACAGAAGCCCTGAAATTGGCAAAATAGATTTCATTGTTAGTAGAAGTAGCTTCACTGATTTAGAAAAATAGAGGTGCACAATGCTCTGGTCTCTCCTTGAACCTGTGTGTCTGCCAATGTTCTGACGGTTCCTTGAACCCAGGTGTGTGCCCACTGCTGCACCTCACTGTCAGGTGTTTGTGATATTGGTTGCTGGGATAGAGTCGGAAAATCTCCCCAGCAACCACAGCCCGGCCAATCCTGAGTTACTGCACCTGCATTAGACTCTTTCCTTGTTTCCCTCCCATACCCATTTCCTGAGAAATCAATCATTTTACATTGTTTAGATCTGGAAATCCCCTACTCCCCCTTCTCCTTTCCCCCCCCCTGAGGGCCTATAAAAACTGGGACCCCTTTCTCCTCGGGGTCTACTCCTTTACCCCTGCATGGAATACGAGTCATCCCCAGGGCTCTGGCTTTCCCCAATAAAGCCTCGTGTGGTTTGCATCAAGCTTGGTCTCTCGTGAGTTCTTGGGGGTGGGGTGTCCGCTATTATCCTGAGACTTGAGCGAGGGGCTCCTCTTGGGGTCTTTCAGTTGTAAACCTTAGAAGTAATACAAATCCACTGGTATCTGGCATGGCACTCAAGATGGCTTCCTACTCTTAAGCACTGAACTTCCTATCTAATAATTTGAATCGTATCATAGAGAGTCAGTCTGTTGTTCCAAATGCCTATCTGAATCCTCCTGAATACTCAGGACATTAGTAACATTTTTTTTTTTTTTTTTTTTTTGCTAAATGATTAACAAAAGTAGCTGTCTAAACGTCTTGTGTCAAAGTAATTGCAGCAGTAGTGCTAGCTGTCAATGCAATTAAAGCTGCTATACCACAACAATCAGGCCTACTGCCCTCTTGCTCCTGCTTAAAGCCTGACTCACTTCTTCCAGTACCTGAAAGCTTTTTTCAGAATACCACGGTCCTGCAATATTCACAGGCAATAAATAGACCACCATAATAGACATGCCAGATTTCAGCACACTAACACAATTAGAAAGTGTACAATCAATACAACTCACATTAAATGCTGTAGAAGAAACAGAAGTAATTTCAACATGACCAATTAGTAAAAGATCAGGAACTTTAACACAAGCACTAACATTTCTTTGAAAACTAGATCTTGTTCCAATCTATTACTAACATAGCATCATAGAGAACTGTAGCTAACTTTCAAATGTGTCTCTAAAAATGTCCAGAACCAGTCTTCCAAATGAAGACTGCTATTTCCAATATTGGATTGATTTCTAGACCAGTCTATGATTGAATCACAATAACTGGTCACATTAAAGGAAAGAGAAGATTCATCATAACTTCTTTTTGATTAAGTTTTTGAAGGCAGTTTCCAGTCTCCATGTTTTCTGTCCCACATGGTCTGAAAGCATGAAGCAAGGAAGCTTGTCCAATCTGGGATATAGGCAAGCAAAGATGGGTCAGGAATGTATATTCACCGTGTGCAGGAGTCATCATCATCAGTAGGGGAATCAGCAGGAGTGTGGGGTTGTTCCATTTGTCGCACCAGCCTCTCTGGCAACCACCGAGCCCCATTTTCTTCCTGTGAAAAAACACAAACGTGACCTCGTCCCCATATGAGTATAGGGTTGGGTCCATGCCATTGGCCTGTCATAGGATCCTTCCACTTCACTGAAGCATATGTAGTGGAAGTGTGAGGGTGCCAAAAATGCTCAGCTGCTGAATGTCCATGCACATCCAAATTTTAAAAATTTTAATAAAAAGAACATGATTGGCCGGGTGTGGTGGTGCATGCCTTTAATCCCAGCACTCGGAAGGCAGAGGCAGGCGGATTTCTGAGTTCGAGGCCAGCCTGGTCTACAAAGTGAGTTCCAGAACAGCCAGGGCTATATAGAGAAACCCTGTTTCGAATCCCACCTCCCCCCCCCCCCAAAAATGAACCAAACAAAAAAAAACCCACATGATTTAAATAAATTTGTGGTGTATGGGGATATGACTCCCCTTTTTTTATTTTATGAAGATAGTTCCACAATACCTGTTTCTCAATACTTTGTGCTTGAAGATTATAGGGAATTTCAGTAATATGAGTAATGTTACATTGTTGACAGAAAGTCTCAAGTGCTTGACTGTAACAGCCATTTCCATGATCTGTTTTAATCTGATTTGGGACACCAAGCATAGAAAAACAATATAGACAATGACTAATTACATTTTTAGTTGCTTCTCTTGTTAAAGCAATTGCAACTAGAAAGCCTGAAAAGTTGTCAAGTCACATGTACATACTTTAATTTTTCAAAATAAAAAAATATGAGTATCATCCATTTGCCATAATTGACTATGTAGAAGTCCTCGAGGATTAACACCATTATGTGGCACAGGTAAAAACTGAGGACATTAAGGGCAAGTCTTTATAATCTGACGTGCACATTCTCTAGAAATACCAAATTGTTGTCTCAAGCTATTACTATTTTGATGATGTAAAGAATGAGATTGTTTGGCTAATTGTTCTTGTGTAAGGCCTATAACCTTCCTGGTATACAAATCTGCTGTGGCATTGCCCTCACTAAGGAGTCCAGGCAATCCAGTATGAGTTCTTAAATGACCTACAAAATAAGGAACTGTACGTTCTCTTAAATTTAGTTGTATTTGCATAAACAATTGCAAAATTTGAGGATTAGCAGTATCCAAAAAAGGAACAGTTTAAGTAATTGTAATCCATGAGCTATATACTGGCTGTCAGTATACAAATTAGAGGCTTGATTTTTCAGCGTTTTGAAAACAGCAGCTATGTAGTTCAATTATTTGTGCTGAAGCAGGGGGAAACTCCAGAGAATGAACATGTGATCCAATCACATATGCTGCCTTCCATTAGATGAGCCATCTGTAAAATACAGTAAGTGCATTCTCTATGGGCTGTATGTGTAAGTTTACAGGGAATAAAAAAGCATGCATAGAAGCAAATTGTAACAATGTCTTTTGGATAATGATTATCAATTTTGCCTTAAAAAATGGCACATGCAATAGGCCAAATATCAGTACTTTTCAATAACCAATTTAATTGCTGTTTGGAATAAAGAATATTTCTTCAGGTTCTTTCCCAAAATATTTCCGTGACTTTATCCTAGAGTTCTGTATTAAGACAGCAACAGCTTCATAATAAGGTGTTAAAACTTTCTCTGGAGATGAAGAAAGATGAATCCACATTAACGGCCCTTTTGCAAAAGGACTGCTGTGGGCACATGAGTTGTAGCAATACTGCACAAACAGTCAACAATTGATCAGTCTATATAATGAATCTGTCATTGACTAATAGCTTCCTCTACTTTCTGCAAAGCTATTTGTCCCTCATCTGGTAATTGTCGAGGGGAATTAGGATTTGTATCAAACAGAGGTTTGAGTTCTCCTGTAGTAAGCTTAAGATGAGGTCTTAGCCAATTAACAACCTTTGAAAATCATTTAGAGTAAGTAAATTATCTTTTCTTACTTGAATTTTCTGTGCTGCAATTTGCTTAGGATATAACTTATGTTCCAAATATTGACAGAAGAACTTGCCTTTGAATCTTTTCTGGAGCAACAACTACTTCCAAATTTTAAAGCTTGTTGTATAAGAGCGAAAGTTAGCAGCAAAACCGCCTCAGAAGGATCGGCTAATAAAATATCCATATAATATTCATATAATTAATAATATACACTGGAAGATTCAAAGTCCTAACTTCTTGTATTGAAGCAGTGACCAAAGGTTTTTTTTTTTTTTTTTTTTTTACATATAGGGCTATTAGCCATTCCTTGAGGAAAAACTTTTCAATGGTATCACTTCATGGGTTCTTTGAAATTACAAACTGACTAAAAGCAAACCCTTTACAATCATTAAGCTGTAAAGGAATAAAGAAAGAACAATCCTCCAAATCCATAATAATCCTATATGGACTAGTCGGGCCAGATTGCAGTGCCTCTACAAGTTCCATAGTTTTATTAACCTTTCGCAAACCCTGCAACAATTTCCACCTGCCAGATTTTTCCTCAATTACAAGTATGTACGAGAGTCAGAATCCTGAGCCTGTGCTCAAACTGCAAACTGCAGCCAATGGAACACTGGCATGGATTGCAGCACCAAGGACAAACAATAGACAGAGAGGAAAGAGAATTAGATGTCCCGAAGGGACCCAGATATCCTACCTAAGAGACCCAGAACCAAGCATTCCTCCATAATTTTTAAGTTTCTCTTGTAACACCAGTGCACAACCACAATTTTGGGAAGCAAAACCTAATTTTAACAATGGAAACAATCCATTCTCTTTAAAAAATATTATTTTCACTTTAAAGTTTAAGTGTCTCCCTACTTTTGAACTGCAGTTAGCGAGCCTGGGTCATTATGAGACGGCGGCCCAGAGCACACAAGACCTTTGGAAAGCAAAACTCAACCTCCAACAATCCAGTCTCCCCAAGAAACACCAAGTGAATTACCTCCATGCTACAAAGTTTGGCTGCCCATTCCTGCACACAAACACAAGATGGTGCAAACTCCAATACCTCAAAGAGACACTACCCTAAATCCTATCTTTTATAAGTCTGGTTTCTAGGACAAGAATTGCATAGAATGTTACCCAATTTAAACATATCTTTAGAGACCTGTCTCCTTGGGTTGTCTCATGCCGCATGTTGTAGTTCTGAATTACTCCAACCCGGAGTTACCAGTTTTAAGCCAACTTTCTGTTACCAATGTTACAAAATTTTAATCATACCCAATAACTTATAAGCCAATAATCTATAACCAAGACATGTAAAACATATTTATACTTTTAAACCCATTCAGAAACAAAAATGAAATGGCTGCATACATTTGCTTATTTAAACCAAATTCTTAATTTTTCTAGCTGTAGGAGTACCTTGTCACCTGCTGAATCCAATAATCACAAGCACAGAGATTTTTATTTTTGTAGGAGAAACAGCCAGCAGTTCCCTTACCATAGAACTTGAGAGGCTGCTGGTCCCTTTAAGAGCGGCTTTTCAATGAAGCTCCTGGCAGGGCTTCTCCAGCTGTGCTAGACTCCTAACTACAGGTGTAGGGCTCCAAAGACCAACTGATACTGTTTATTTTATTTTTATTTTTCTCTTTTTTCGAAACGAGTTAAAACTAAATCAAGGGCTGAACAACCAGCAGATAGTTTTAACCGTTTTTTTTTTTTCTTTTGAACATGAAACACAGAACAACAGTCAATCAAACCACAAAACGAAAACACAGACTTCACGTAAAACAGTCAGTTTTGACGGACATGGATGGATTGGAGGACCAAGGACAAACAATAGACAGAGAGGAAAGAGAATTAGACGTCCGGAAGGGACCCAGATATCCTACCTAAGAGACCCAGAATCAAGCATTCCACCAGTAGGAGCCAGAGAGGGGGCAGGACGTCTCCTGACCTCCTACTGTCCCTAGGAGAGCTCTGAAACAGCTTACACTCATTTTCCTTCTCTTTCACCAAATCATCCTCAGATAGTCGGAGAGGATTGCTTTTCTCAAACCCGGTCTCTCATGTCTCAGGTGTAAACTATCTCTAGCCAGGGTAAAAAGCACTTATGAGAATTACCTTCGCTTCTCTAGATTTTCACACAGCTCTAAACACAGACACAAAACACATTTTATGAGCCGGGTGTGGTGGCGCACGCCTTTAATCCCAGCACTTGGGAGGCAGAGGCAGGCGGATTTCTGAGTTCGAGGCCAGCCTGGTCTACAAAGTGAGTTCCAGGACAGCCAGGGCTATACAGAGAAACCCTGTCTCGAAAAACAAAAACAAAACAAAAAACCCAAAACAAACAAAAAACCCAAAACAAACAAACAAACAGAAAAACCAAACAAAACACATTTACACATTTTACCTTTACCTTGTCCCTTGTCTTTCTACAAGGTTTATTCACTGCTGGCCCAAATCTTCTTTACTTTCCTTTGCACGTGATTCCAATTCCCCTGGTGTCCATCGCTGTTCCCTGCTTACTGGAGCTCCAGCGTTGAGGCACCATCTGACCAAGCCCGTTCAGTCAGTCAACAGGTTCTCCAGCGCTGGAGTGAGGATTAAAAAGAAAAAAGACAATTAGACAACATTGTAGCATGACCCCAGTCAATTCTGAGACTGAAGGCCTATAAACTCTTTTTAATTACAAAATTTAAACTTTTTGTTATAGATTTTACAAATTTTTTAAACTACACCCAATGAACTTATACATCCTGGACTATAGAAAGTTAACACAATAGTCTTACAAATCTTTTCTTTTTTTCTTCAAGACAGGGTTTCTCTGTGTAGCCCTGGCTGTCCTGGAACTCACCCTGTAGACCAGGCTGGCCTCGAACTCAGAAATCCACCTGCCTCTGCCTCCCAAGTGCTGGGATTAAAGGCGTGTGCCACCACTGCCTGGCTAGTCTTACAAATCTTAAGGTAAAGTTTATACAAAAGTTTTAGAGATACAAGAGAAGAGAGTATTTACAGAATTAAATAAAATTAATAACTCAGCAGCAACAATCCATACTGGGATTAGTTTCCTTTTAATCTGTTTTAAAGAACATCGTGTATTTTCCTGGTGTTCTGTTTATCCCTCCTTTTCCTTGTTAGGTGACCTATCTCAGGACAGAGATTTTGGAGGAAAGTTTAAATGGGGCTGAAGAGAGAGGGCCATAACCCAATTCCAGAGCCAGCTTTTAAAATAAATAGAACCACATTTGACAATATTTAAATATTATCCATACCCCAAAGGCATCTGTAAGGTATAAGTTAGTAGGCAGGATTAGAACAAACAGAGCAGAAGGGACTCAGTGACGGGAGCAAAGAACAGAGAAGGCTCTGAGAGTGGAGAACAGAGAAGTTTAGAGATAAGAGATTTTGTGAACATTTGTTTGTGTGGTGGCAGGAGTTGATACAACCTGTGAAAATTTGGAAATCTAGTGTGCCATCTTTGGCCATTGAGCTGTGCCAAGGCCAAGCCATTTGCAGTAAGACATCTAACCTTAATGGAATTTCTGTGGTCAACAAGGAAAAGAGATTAAAGAGGGAGATGAGGAGTATTTCAAATGTGGGAAGAGTCCATGATCAGAGAGAGGAGTCTGAAAGCAGGAAAGGCATCCCTTAGAAGCAGAGTGAAGAGAAGGTGCGAGATGCTTAGGGAAATGTTCACAAACAGGAACTCCATCAGAGGGAGCATTCCAACATCTTAGGAGGCTGTAGGGGAACTGCCTGCAGGATTCAACAGCAGGTTCCAGCAAGCAAGGACGGGAACAGAGAGAGATCAGGCAGCTCTTAGGGGCAGTTGAGAAGAGACAAGTGTTTAGCCATGGTCAGAAACAGAATAAGCTCCAGAAGGTAGCTGAGAGACAGAGCTAGCAAGGAGGCATCAGGGAGCAGAGTAAAGATGGGCAAGAAAGACAGAGCAAGCTCTAGGAGCAAGCTGAGAACATGTGGAAAGACAGAGTCGGGATAGGAGAGAGAAGGCTGTCTTGGTGACAAGAATTCTAATCTGGGCATCCCTAAGCAGACCAAGGGACTTGTAAGAGATAAATGTCCTAAATAAAAAAGGACAGGCATCCCTTTCCATGTGATGTGTGTCCAGGAGGGTGCGAGCAGTTGCCTGACACACAGGTGTGACTTGTAGCGGTAGTAGGTTCCAGGAGCCGACAGAGGCAGAGCAGGCAAGTCTGCAGTGACCCTCACTTGAGTACTGAGGAGAACAGTAGACGGATGAAACAGCTGCAGAGTTAGATTCTAAAATTTGGTGGGCAGCAGAAGTCAGCAGAAAGAAGTGATCCACACCTTAAGAGAGTCAAGGTACCATCTTGGTTCAGTTAGGAGAGGTTCAACCTCTTGGAAAGGGGTCCATTTGTGCCCCTCCTGGGTAAGTCGGTACCAGATATATAAACTGGCAACATGACTGCTCCATGGTATGTTTAGAGAAGATTTTTATTGTATATATGAGAGAAAATAGCCAGAGGCATCTGGAAGAGTCCAGAACAGAGAGAGAAAGAAGTAGGGTAGACATGGCCGACTGGACAAGAGGAGGGAATCAGAGGGACAGAGAGCAGAGAAAACAGAAGCAGGAGCAGATCACAGAGAAAAGCAGGGCTAGAAGGAGCCTGAATAGCTGGTGTGTGTGTGGGGGGACGGGGCATGAGCTGAGGGGGTTTAGGGTAGGGGAGGAGGTGAGAGGGGCTGGGATGCTAGCTAGCATGGACTTTGGAATGTGTAACAGATAGTTATGGTTCTGATAGGCAGCATGGGTAGCCGTGTGTCCCTTCAATCAGAGGTAAGGGAAATGGCTCCTTTTGATGGTTGGTAACCAGTTTCACAAGTTTCTGAGGACTTCTGGCTTTTATCTAACCTGAAATTCCCCTGGGTCTAGGTTGTACTCATTTCTGGATATTTAGACTGCCTTTTGGGGTTTGGGGAATTAGAGTTTTCATTGGACTTAATGGTATGCCTTAAATGCAAGGGAGAGTAGCAAGGGCCAAGTGGCAACACGTGAAGGATAAACTGTTGCACTTGACTCCTCAAACCACTACATAAAGGATAGGAACACTTTGAGATATGTTCTACAGTCCATGGCAAGAGTCTTGATGTTCAGGCATTACCTTCTTAGTCTGATACAGGAAAATGTGTGGGTCACATGCTGTAGACAGAGCCTGCACTGGTCCCTCAGACCATATTAGTACAGGCCTCTAAGTATGGTTTTTAAACATCCAGAAGATCAATTACACCTATCTGGCATTTTAAATTACTGTGTAATATTCATATAAAGCTTGGGCAAAAACCAAACACTTTAAGTAAACCCTGATTAGATAGATATTTTTGTTTTTTTAAGTCAGTGTTAACAAGAACAAGTCAGTGTCAACAACTTAAAGAGAACTCCATTGATTTTAGTAGAAGTTTGCCACCAATGCCCTAAACCTTAACATTAGCAATTTTCATAACATGTATACATCATCTCTAAGTCTTACCTTTCACGTACCTTACTCAGAACTTAGTGCCTTGCCTAAGCTTGTCAGCTTTGTGTTTATAGTTTCCATTTTTGAAGCATCTATCCCTCTCAGGACAGAGCATTATCAAATCAAAGTCATTCTTTTGTAAAAATGCCTTTGCTCACACTCTTAACATTACTGGCTCCCTTCCCTTCTCTTCTCTTCCCTTCCCTTCCCTTCCCTTCCCTTCCCTTCCCTTCCCTTCCCTTCCCTTCCCTTCCCTTCCCTTCCCTTCCCTTCCCTTCCCTTCCCATAAGACATAACAATATTACCAGATACAGTTATTTTTTCATTAAAAGAAATTTCATTTCAAACACATACATAATCTAATAGAATATATTACCATTAACTGTAAGTTTCTAGGAAAATCTTAGAGGAAGTCAATAGGAGTCCAAAGTGTTTGTTTTGTTTTGTTTTGTATAGTCCAGAGAGAATGATCTACCATAAGCATTCTTTTTGTAAGTAGCAAGTAAGAATCAGTAGCAAAATATGACCAGTAGCCACCGGACAGGAAGGAATGGAGGCCAATAGCGCCCTCTGTGGGATGAGTGGGCATGGCCATAATGGTACTGTGTTTGCCAGGAGCTGTAGTTTTCAGAATCAAGGAGACCAACTTTGAGTCGCATTCAATCTTCTTTATGATCCAAGAGCTGGACTTTCCAACAGTTTGGATGTTCAAATAGTTCAATTAAATTTGCACAGTCAGTCATAGCAGTTATAGTTGAATGAACTGGGAAAATATAGTTTCTCTATCATGATAATTGCTTTTAAAAATGATGATAATTGCCTTTTTAAAACAAGTTAATATTCTCATAATATGCATTCTCTTTTGTTGGCTGGTCAAGCCACACTATTTTAGTCAGACTTTTAAATAAAGAGTCAAACCTTGGTTTTCACTCTTGATATACTAGTTTACAATTAGCTTCTTCTCTTGTCTTAGTCTTCCCTTTTCAGTTCAGGGATGACTGATTTGTTGATTTTCTAACTATTTTAATTACTCGGTTAGGAGTTCCAGGTAGGATTGCATTTTTCTTTTTGGATGAATGCATCTTACTTAATTTAGGTTTGCAACTGCTGTCCTTGTGTTCTTTCTGCTTGCTGGCTTTATCCCTGCCTCATCACCTGGGGATCATTATTCTTTATATTTGCAGTACTCAAGTTATTAAGTGTGCATTGTTGGTGTGCTTGTTTCTTGTGTGTTAGATTTTAATATTGTCCTATAGCCACATCTGAAGTGAATAGACTGATGCTCAAAAGCAAAAGCAACTCAGTGGGGCTCTTAGGACAAGGCAGGAAAGATTCTCTCAGAGCACCAGGATGACATCCACTTTTGGCATAACACAAGAAAGTATTGAAGTCAAAGAGCTGTCTCTTTGACATATATAAACAAACAAAAATCACTTGTTTGTAGCAGTAGTAGTAACGACATCTAATGAATAGAACCTTTATAGGTGTCTATTGACAAATGAATAAAGAAAATCTGGCATATATTCACAACAGAACAGTATTTAACTACAACAAATCAAAGTCCTGTCATTTGCTGCAGTATGGACAAAAATGGAGGCTAAGGTTGGTAAAGTGTGGAGCACACAGACAAACAGCCCACACTGCGACTGCTGTGTGGAAGCTGGAGGTGGAGGCTGAGGACTGGGTAATAGTGGATAACCGAAGGGTGTGTAGAAGGGCAGATGGGACAGGGTGTGGAATGGGTACAGGAGGGGCAACTTCTACAGCACAATGCAATGCCATGTGGATAGCCCTTAATTGAATATTTTGACATAGTCAGTAACAGAATTTTTAATATCCCAACACAAAGAAATAACTGAGGTGACAGATGTGTGTTATCCTGCTATTCATTAAAGACCATGTGCATGTATTGAAATGCCACAGTGTATCCATAATTATCTATAATTAGTATGTGTCAGCTAAGAATAAAGAAGTCTCTCTCTCTCTCTCTCTTCTTTCTTTCTTTCTTTTTTGAGACAGGGTCTGGTCTTTCTGTATAGCTCTGGATGTCCCAAAATTTACTATATAGACCTTAAACTCACAGAATGCTGAATTAAAATCATGCACTACCGCACCACTAAAGTCTTCAATATTTTAAACAAAATGTCCCTTTATACATATATACTATAACAAATCCCTCAGAAAATTCCATTGACATTTCTGAAGTTTGGCATACCTGAACTATAAACCTTAGTTCTTCTTGGGGAACCAGAAATATTTTCAAGCATCAGTACACCCAAGAATCACTTTGGGGCTCCTTATCAGGCCATCACCCGAGTCCTACCAGTGGCCACATAAATCCAACCTGTGGGGTTCAGGTAAGCTTTCCAGGTGACCCTAGCCAGTAGCAAGTCTTGGCAATCTTGATTTGGGAACAAATGTTGCTAATTGAATCCTTTCTGCTGGTTAGAACCATGCACTGTGCACAGTCAGCTTTAGTGAAGAATAGAGTTGGGAAGAACAGCCACAACTCATCTTCTGAGGGTATAAGAAGGCCATGGAGGACATGTCACCAAGCACGGTGTCCAGCAGTGTGGCTCCTGGGACTCTGCCCTATCAGACTTCTTTTCCTGAAGGTGGCAAATTGGCCAGAACAATGGTTTTTTTTTAAATTATCATTTCTGAGACGATAGTTAAAAAAATTCTTTTCTCATTCTTCCTAATTTTCCTTTCTTTATGTTTTAAAAACATTTGCTTATGTGTCTTGTGTTTTCTGTATGGATATGCATGCTGAGCATATATGTGGAGGTGAGAAGAAAACCTGTTAAACTTTATTCCATTCTCTCCTTCCACTGTGTGGGATGTGGGAATTGGAGCCTGGGGCCTATTTTCCCGTGACAAGCCCCGAGGGCTTGTGGGTATAAAGTTGTACTGATGCCTGAAGTATACCTATCACAGTCCGTGCTTCCTGCCTGTTCTTCCTGAATCCTGGAACTCGAAGCTGCTGCCTTTATTTACCTGATAGTAACTGCCAATGATGCATCCTAAAACTAATTCTTGTTTTTAAGCCCTGAGCTGTGTGGTCTTAGACAAGCTCCTCTGTCCCTGCCTCCCTCCTCCAGTACCTCAAGAGCTCAAGAGCTGACCTCAGTGAGAGGAGAGGACGTGAGGAGCTGCTCACCCTTCCTTCTTCAGTTTAAGTCCAGAGTTTCTGGGAACCCTGCAGCAACAGCTTTTCATTTCCTGCGTCCTGCTTGATTTCCTTCCTCTTTCCTCTTTCCAATTTTGAAATTAAAATACAGTTACATCATATTCTCCCTTCCCTTCTTTGCATCTCGCCCAAGCATACACACCCTTGCTCTCTCTCAGATGCATGGCCTTTTTCCATATACATATATATACACACACACGTACATTATTTCTAAATATATATAAACAATATATATTTATCACTAATATAATATAATGCATATCCCTAAATATGTATAAACAATATATATTTATACAAACTGCTTACGCTGTATGAGGTTACTTCTGTATGAGTCAGACCTGAGCAGAGGAATAGGATGTTTGCTCTGAGACTGTGACTCCTAGAAGTGTCAGGAACACTGCACCCATAAACTCTCACCAATATGGCTGCCCAAACATAGACCCAAACAGGAATGACACCAATAACATGAAATAGGGAAATCTCGTGGGGCTCCAATACTAGACAAAGAGTGGCATGTAACATCTTCTTTTGTTTTGTTTGTTTGGTGGGTTGGTTGGTTTGGTTGGTTTGGTTTTTCGAGACAGGGTTTCTCTATATAGCCCTGGCTATCTTGGAACCCAGTCTGTAAACCAGACTGGCCTTAAACTCACAGATCCTCTGAGTTCTACCTGCCTCTGTCTTCTGAATGCTGGAATTAAAGGTGTGTGCCATCACTGCCCGCTGCTTTTAAAACTAATTTATCCCATGCTTATTTCTGTTTTCCTGCCTCCCTCACTCTTACATTGATAGTTTGCCTAAAAATTGGCTACTTGTTCGAGCCACTCCCTAGTCCGGGCTGAAATCTCTCACTTGATTCTGATTACAGCTGCAGATTTGCAAACACTAATGGGAAACACCCAAGGACTGACTCTCTCTCTCTCTCTCTCTCTCTCTCTCTCTCTCTCTCTCTCTCTCTCTCCAGTTTTCCCAAGGCAGGGGGTGGTTTCCAGCAATGAGAAATCCATCATGAACCACTGCTAGAGCTCTTACTGTAGGGTATGTCCTATCTCACTGACCTTGCACTAATCTAAACCTCACCACAAGTGCACCCCCACAATGCCAGCCTCACTTCCTCTTCCTTCTTTGCGCTGTGTAAGGTACCACCCAGCCAGTGCAGTTCTGAGGTTCTTCAGCTTGCACTGTATCTTCATTCTTTTAGCTCTAGTGACTAAGAGTTACACTGTTTAAGGATCTAGAAAAAGACACTACTTAACTTACATTAAAACTTTCTCTATCAAGAGACTGAAGAGAGGGCTCAGCAGTTATGAGTGCTTACTGCTCTTGCAGGGGAACCTGGCTTGAATCCCAGCATCAGGAATGCACTATTTGAGGTGGAGCCTGCATGGGGTAAGCAAACCAGAGGTCCCCTATTACTGAAGAACAGCAAATGCCATTTCTCAGCTTCCACCAAGAGGCCATTGTTAACCTCCTCACTGTAGTTAAGCTCAGCCTACTGAAGGCTAAACTGACTGCAGGGTGACAAACGGATGCAGACAGATCTCTATGAGTTTGAAGCTAGTGTGGTCTATAGAGTGAGTTTCAGGACAGCCAGGACTGCATATAAAGAGCCTGTTTAGAAGGAAGGAAAGGAAGAGTGAGAGAGAGAGAGAGAGAGAGAGAGAGAGAGAGAGAGAGAGAGAGAGAGAGAAGAAGAAGAAGAAGAAGGAGGAGGAGGAGGAGGAGGAGGAGGAGGAGGAGGAGGAGGAGGAAAGGAAAGAAAGAAATATAAATTGACAAAGTAGAGAAGTCCCACACTTCTGTATTATGGGACTATTAGGGAGCCATTGCAGGGAACATTGACTGATCTGGTCATACAAACATCCTTATAAACATATAACACAAGAGCACTAATACTCTTCTTCTAATGAGACTTTTGCAGTTTGCTGACTTAACCCCGTTCTTCTTAAGAGAACCTGATTCCACATTCAGATCCCCATTAGTCAACTACAGCTCAAAGCTGACAGTCAGTCAGTCTGTCAGTCTCACATTCTCCTGGCATATGATTCATTTGTAGACAAGACACATAGAATCACATCCTCTAATCTATTGTCCTCTTAGCATGTAAATTCTGTGTTGTGTAGGAACCTTGACTTGGTTTGCTGTCGTCTATACCTGTTAAAATCTTTGAAGACTCGTCCACAGGGGACCTGATGGCTGTGAGTATGTGCTTGGAAAGCCGGCTACCAAGGATGCAGAACCTCACACGTGACCTCAAGCTGTGGTTCACCTACTTGAACTGGAAGCTTCAGGGAAGGGACCCGGGTCGGTCTACAAGTGGCTATCGGAGTGAGCACCCCAGCATCTCAAACCATGACCCAACCTTCGAAGGCCTTTCCACCATGACTCCTCTCCTATCTATGCCTGTACTTCTTTCTCCTTCACTGCAATCAATATAATCACATAAATGTGTTTGTAACTTTTCAAAGTTAGCCCAGAGCCCAGACTTATCTGGAGTTCTCTTAACATCCATGGCTCTGCCGTCTACTTTCTTTTCCTGCTCCCCTCACAGCTACAAGAGTGATTGATGGTCACAGCCTACCTATATCCACCGTCTCAGAGCTCACAGCTGACTGGAGCCTTTACCCTGGCAAGTTTTTATCAACTGCCCTGAGCTGGGACAGAGGTTTCCCAACATGTGACATTTCTCAACTTTAGTGCTGCACTAACATCAGTAAAACAAAACAAAACAAAACAAAACAAAACAAAACAAAACACAAACAAACAGGGTACATGCCTAGGTCTGGGTATCACCCAGAGCTCTGAAGTGCTCAGGTCTCTCAGACATCATTCCGCAGCTGATCCTAACAGTGTGAGTCTCCTTCTAGTGTCTGAGACTCTATTAGCATGGTTCTTTGCACCTACTTTTTGAATTTAATAAAATCCAGACGCAAACACACAGCCTCGGAGGACATTTCCAAGTAGGTCTAGAAGGTGCAGCCTGACCTGACCCTTCAGAGTCTTTTTTTTGTGGTCTCTGTTGTCACGGCACCTGAGCTCTTGGGCCTTCTGTTTGCTCAAGAGGGTTAGTGACAACAGCCTTCGGGCTTTACTGCTTCATGTTACTCAGGAGTTACTACTGAGCTACTGAGGAGTGCCTTCTGCAGAACTTCTCTGATCTCACCTGAGGATCGCTTGGTTTCATCACTGAGCTTATTTTCATGGCGTTTTTTATGCTACCAGAAGTTACCTTGGGTTTGGTTTGCTGTCATTGTGTGTATTTAATTTTCACGCACCTCCCTGTCAGAATGTAAGCCACAAGAGGACAATTTTGCTATTTTTTCCCCTGACTTTTAATCCTAAAAGTCAGGGTGCCCATTTAGGATTAAATGGAAGTGTTTCTCCTGGAAAAAGACCAGATGATATCAAATTCTACCACAAGGAGGCAGAATGTGCACAGTTAATGGAGAGAGCCTCAGGCCAACAAGACAGACGGTGAAGTTAGCCGTAAGCAATCTTCCAACTTCCATCTTTTCTGTACCTGTCTAAAGTACTTATAGATGGTGAGGACCAGTGACATCAGCATAGCCATGAGGATTGTTAACTATTTCCTACCCAGCTTCAATGTTCCATGTTCTTTTCAAATACTGAACATCATTTAAAAACTGCCAAGTAATTGAAACAAATCCCAAATGTTACAGAAAGAGTGTTTATAAGATCTTAAAGGATGAGGGCAGAGACAACTATTGTGAAAGACAGGAAAAAATTAGGACCTTCCAACGTACTTGTATTTATTGCTCACAGTCTTTAATAGTAATGAATTAAAGTTATACAGTCTAGATATTTATTTTATGCATACACTGTAGCTGTCTTCAGACACACCAGAAAAGGGCATCATCAGATCCCATTACAGATGGTTGTGAGCCACCATGTGGTTGCTGGGAATTGAACTTACAAACTCTGGAAGAGCAGTCAGTGCTCTTAACTGCTGAGCCATCTCTCCAGCCCTACAGTCTAGATTTTAATAGATGTCCCCCATGTGTTTGGGAAGACAAATAAGTACTTGAAGCATTCCTATATTAAGTTTTCAAATCTGGTAGTTTGCTCAGTTCAAAATTAAGATAGCAATGAGCTGAGGGTGTAGGTCAGTGGCGCAGAACTTGCCTAGCATGCACAAGGCCCAGGGTTCCATCCTAGCAGTGTAGAAAAACCACATAAACCCAGAATGGTTTTCCAGAGGAGGGAGGAAAGGCTGACTTTACAAATCACCTGTCTCCTCCCCCCACAGCCAGCTAGACCCCGGCAGACACATGCCAGGCAGCTGAAGCCTATCTTGCTTTCAGAGGGGTTCACATGTTTTTATCTGGGGAACAATTTTATGTCCCAAGGCCAGAAACATGCTCCTCTCTGCCAGGTTCTTCCTGAATGACCAACAGTTGCTTTTCAGTCAGTTGGATCTGATCGTATTTCTACCGAGACCCTGAAGATGTTAGCATCCTCAGAAGAAAGATTCCTAATCCATTCAGAATCGTATTATTGCTGTGATAATTCCTGTAGTTATGACTGGGACAGTCATTAGAAGAAACATAATCCAAATGGATAACTGTAGACATGGTCACTCCGCATCTGAGCAAAGCTGGCGAAGCGTCAGAGGCCCTGTGGGCAGCCGTGTGTACATGCAGAATGGAGGGAGGGGTGATTATACTGTTGTTAGATGACCTTCTTCTCACAGCTTGTCCATTGTCCTTCCTTTATGTCTTTAGTACCCCACATTCCACTCCATCCCATCTGTGAGTGCCCTAGATCAGACCATTTTACCTAGATTGTCGTCACACCCTCCCTCCCCACCCATCAGTGGGCTTACCCAGTCCATCTAGGGCATCCCTGCCAGCTTCTTCCCATTTTTCAAGCTTTCCATTGCCTGGAGAATATATGCTGACGTATTCCTTGTGGCTTGAAAACCATCTTGGTTAGTTTTTATCAACCTGGTACAAGCTAGAGTTCTCAGGGAAGAGAGACGTCCATTGAGAAAATGCTTCTGTAAATTGCCTGTAGGTAAGTCTGTCGGACATTTTATTTGATTAATGCTTGATGTGAGAGGGCCCAGCCCACTGGAAGCAATTCTACTCCTGGGCAGGTGGTTCTGGTTGGTAGAAGAACGAGAAATGAACAAGACCAGGGAGCAACTCCATAAGCAGTGACTCTGCTTCAGGTCCTGCCTCCGGGCAGAAAGCAGACCCCAGTCAGATGGTCCAGGCTCCTAACCTCAAGAACTGTGAACAATACATTCCGTGATTTATAAGCTGCCTTGTGTATAATATTTTGTAGTAGAGACTAAGACTCTTTGCTATTGCTACACGCAAAAGAGCCCAGTGACAGATGGATTCACCTGGCATAGACAGAGTTCCCATAACAAGCCCGTACTCAGGTTGTTCTCATGTGCTGATTTCCTGGTGGGCCTCACCCTCCTCCTGTGCTTTTCACAGCCACAATCTGACCTCTTCCTTTGAAGATTTCTCCATATTAGAATTATTTTCTCCTTTGCTTCTCTAAGTATTAACATTTGGAATCCAGTCCCTTGACTTTGGGCTCCTAAGTTTACACCAGTAGCTCACGGAGATCTGCAATTCCCTAGAGTCATCTCCTCTATCTTATGCACGAACAAGTGGCCAGAGATGAGTACGTGCCTGGTGAGTTGAAACTACCTTTCTTAACTTTCACTTAATTTGGTCTTGAAATGGCCTGAGAGGGTGGGTCCTTTGTTGTGATGACTATGGCAGTACACATGTACAAAGAGCTCAAGAAGTGTGGCCTGGGCCAGGAGCCCAGGTTACAGAGGCGCACACAGACTCCAGCTCAGTCAAAAGAGCAAGAGTAGATCTGCTCGTGATATCATAGTCTGTGCTGAGGAAAATGGCTGGTTGGTTCCAGGAGTGGCAGGGGAGTAGTAAGGATCTCCACCCTGGTTTTGTTATTTCCATCATCACAATCCTGGGGGTGTTTCTTCACTTCTCTGGATGTCATTTTTCCTTCGCTATAATAGCTCCCTGGAAGAATTGAAAAGGGTAAAGCAGATAGCATCAAATAATAGTGTTGAGTCACCAATGTACTAGTACTGAAGACAGAGCTCTGCATAATGAAATTTTCACTAAGTACATGGAAAACAATGGCTGGAACTTCCCCCTCTGTGTCTGGCAATAATAGCAGGGTATCTGAAGTACCATCCCAGCAATGGGGAAGGGACGGAGAAGTTGGAAAAACATCCCCTGGTCCTCTGAGCACATTCCCAAGATGCCACCAGGCCAGCCACCAGCATTTCCCAAGCCTCCCCCCATGCCCTGGGAAACTGCATAAGTTGAGCCCATTTCACAAGCCACTTTCAGGAACAGTCTTGACCCCCACTTGCTATTGGATAGTCAAAGATTCAGGTGTCAGCCATGTAGGATATGGTCCTCTGGACATCTGTAGGCACACGAACGATGAACACAAGTTTCCTAGAAAAAGTTAGAGTCAGTGCCAGGAAGAGATGCCTCCATATGTATCTATATTCAGAGAAGTCTTTTTTTTTTTTTTTTTTTTTTTTTTTTTTTGGTGGTGGTTTTTCAAGACAGGGTTTCTCTGTATAGCCCTGGCTGTCTTGGAACTCACTTTGAAGACCAGGCTGGCTTTGAACTCAGAAATCTGCCTGCCTCTGCCACCTGAGTGCTAGGATTAAAGGCGTGCGACACCACACCCGGCTTAAGAGAAGTCTTAACGAGAGAAGAATCCAGTCATCCATATGGAAGGCAGAACACATGGGGTGGTGGTGAAGAGCATAAGTGCAGTGGCTACTGACAATCACGATGGGCCTGTTCCCTGCTGTCGATGACATGGGCTAAAGGGTCCAGGCCTGGTCTAAATGCTGAGCCCAAATGTCTGCCTGAGTGCACAGCTTAGAAAAGGGGCACATCCCAAGCAATTTTCACTTACCAATGACAGAACTACCACCTCTCTGTCTTGGAAAGGATGTGAGTGTTACACGCTGCACTCCATACACAATGCTCGGCAATGTTCGCATGGTGAGCATCCCTTTGGAAGTGGGACAGAAGTGACCATGGGTTAAATGAGTGTTCATATTCCTGTTCCACAACGAACAAACTCAGATAGAAGGATACAAAGGCAGTTCATGGCAGATATAACGAAAGTACTACTGTTTCTTTCTGTGATTTAATGAAAAATTCCCAAACCCTAAGGAAGAGGGGTTGGGACCAGAATAGACCATCTTTATGAGGGACAAGAAAGATCGAAGCCAAAGCAAAGCCAATCTGAGCTAATAGCTAAGCCAAACATTAAAATATCCTGAATCACTCCTATGACTAGGTAAGAGCTTGTTTTTGGAAAAGTCTTTCCTTGGCTTTCTGAAATTGCCAGACCACTCCCCCCTGCTTTTAATATTTATCTATAACTTAGACCATTTAACTTATGAAAAAATACTACAAGGTGTCTCCCAGAAGGAGCCTTAAGATGGAGGGTTTCCTAAGCAAAGGCATGGAAGGTTCAGTCTTACCTGATGCCTGTTTCAGAGGACGAGAGAACAAGCCCATCTGTATAGGGTGGGAGGGGCTCCCCCTCTGGCAATGGTTCTCAACCTTCCCCCCGATCATAAAATTATTTCATTGTCTCTTCATAACTATAACTTTGCTACTGTTATAAATGCTAATGTAAATATCTGGTGTGCAGGATATCTGATTTGTAACCCCCATGAAAGGGTCATTTGACCCTGAAAGGGGTTGCAACCCACAGGCTGAGAACCATCGTCCTATGGGCTGTTGTTCTCCTTCAGGTGAAACCTGCTCAGCAGCAGCATTGATTGACTAACTTATTCAAGGGTCAAAGGTCAAGAGATGACACTAGTGCTAGGACCTTGAGGGTATCACGAGCTGTGGCACTCACCATGCTTTGGTGAGTGTTGCAATGCCACTGTGAGCTTAGTTTACCTGTAGGCTAGTGTGACTGGTGCTCCCTAGGTACCTGTTCATAAACAGAAGTCACCATCAGATGTGTGGGACTTAGGGACACTGTCTTGGCAGTCATTTCCAACCTTAGGACACATTCTTGTCCACTCACCCGTAAACCTAACATTCCTCAGGAGGATCTTGATACCTTCAGTGGTGTGGTTCCAAGCACAGGTCCCATGATGCCTCACTGGAAAGCACAGCACCTTCTGCCTAGTGCGCTCTGAGAGCAGGGCCAGCTCACTCACAGCCTTCTCCTTCCCTCGCCCTGCACTGTGTTTCGTAGTAGAGAGCTCCCTTGCTGTCCTGCCTTAAGTGCTCTCATAGCCTCTAGCTTCTTAGAACACCCACAAAGTCATCTTTTTTAGGAATAAGAGCTTTTGCCTGGGAAGTTCTGAGATCCAAGCCCAGCTAAGTTCTCTGTTGGCCATGGGCTCCTGGCAAGTGATGAAGTTACTCCTGTTAGAGTTTCCGCGTTTGTTCTTCAGAGGGTGGTAAGGTGGACTAAACAAAACAGGAATAAATAAAACAAGGTTATGAAAGGATTTCAGGAGGCACTAAGTGCTGGAAAAGTCACGACAAGGAGCAAGGAAGGAGATTTAATGTCAGGCAGGTAGCACAGAGCCTGAGTTCAGTAAACTTTGTCACTAGGACTATTCTTTCTGACTAACTTCTGTCTTGGGGTGGCTCTGTCTAACACCGTACTCCAGTCACGATCCCTTTCTGACCACTTTCCCTCCAGCTCCCCGATGACTCCCAGATGTCCCTCTGTCTTTACCCAGCTCCCTGGCTTCCCTGGTCTTCTCTTGCCTGGCCTCCCTGGCATCTTGCAGTCCCTTCCTCTCAAGGGTCCATGCAGTCTGTAGCAAACTCTCGGTTATAATGCCTGTGCTGTCTGACTCAGCAGCCAGGCAATGATTTGTTCACGTCATATCTGTATTTCAAAGCTTCTCCAGTCTGCAAGTCCTAATTTCGTTTTCAGTTTGTGACTTTGCCTCTTTGCTGACAAGTCAGGCCCCTGCCTTCAGCATCTCTCTACATCCTGCTAGGAAGAGCTAACCCACCACATGGCCTATCTGCAGACAACGAGGAGAGCAGAGCAAGGAGGGAGAGCCTTGATAGCTAGGTTCCCACTTGCAGGGAATGTGTTTGAGCCTGCCTCTAATGACTCACTGCCCACAGAGTCCAGTGGGAAAGGAGAGAACTGACCCAGAAGCTGGCAAACTGTAGTTACTCAGTAAACGTCCAATTACTCATACCCAGAGCTGATACTTAGTAAATATCCCTTTATTGTTTTCAAAACCCTCCCAGGAATGCTGGCATTAAGGATCAAGTTGCCTGTTTCTCCGCCTTATTATTATTTTTTTTAAACTTCATGTTTCAGGACCTGAAAAATGAAAACTTTACCAATTACCCTGCCCCCTAGCCAGTTGGAGACGCCCTAGAAATTCTTGGCTATACTGTTTCTGAACTTGTAAGAAGGACATTGAGCTTGCTCACTCTGCTGCATCACAAAGCTCTGTCCTAAGGAAGAAAGATCAAAGTGGATTGCTAAGAGATGTGTTCTGCGTGTTAGCAATTTTGTGCCTTTAGAGCCTGCAGATTTCAGAGCTGACCATCAGGAAGGACACTTGCGTTACCCCAGTGGTGAGGGGACCACATGCATCCTCAGACACTGGGTGGAGGAAGGACACTTGCGTTACCCCAGTGGTGAGGGGACCACATGCATCCTCAGACACTGGGCGGAAAGCTGACGGGATAACTCTTTGGTATGGAAGACAACACAAAAGCAAAAGGAGGGAGCAAACAGGCAGGAGAGAGAAGGGTGGGAACTGACTTCATACATGGCTCTGCACCTGGTCACACATGTGATGCTCATACAGCCTCTCTTTGAAATGTGAAAATCAACCAAGATCATTCTTTGATGAATACCTGGGGGTCTTTTAAAATACAGATGACTAGGGCTGGAGAGATGGCTCAGAGGTATCTCTGAGCACTGGTACTCTCCCAGAGGTCCTGAGTTCAACTCCCAGCAGCCACACGGTGGCTTGTAGCCATCTAGAATGAGATCTGGTGCCCTCTTTTGGCCTTCAGGCATACGTGCAGGCAGGATACTGTAGACAAATAAATAGATCTAAAAAAAAGTCTTTTAAAAATGCAGATAACTGAGCCTTTGGTGGGGCGAGAGTAGAGTCCGAGTCAGTCTAATGAGTTCTCTCATGAGGCAGACACTGCCGATCCAGGGGTCGTTTGAGAAACTCTGACCTGGTGACTAGTTTCTTCCAGCTCTGAGATTTTAGGAATCTGTTTTGAAGAAATAGCATACTATGAAGAGACAGAATTGAGAAATAAAGTAGAATTATAGGAGAAGCTAGAGAAGTTTCCAAACATTTCACCTGACTTATGACAAAAAACAGGTGCCTGGTCTTTGGCCAAGCCCAGCAGGAATGGGGCTGGGTTTAGTCAAGTGGGCTGTTCTCACCTCCACCTGCTTTCAGAGCTTCTTCTTGTTTGATTTCCACACATCCTGCATCTAAGTCTATATTTTATGACAACAGCTGCTTGAGTCTGTAATGAGAAAACACATTGGAGCTATGAAGTGCAAGGCAAGAGTTTTATTCTCGACGTATGTTTGTATTTTCTGCTTTTCCTCCTTCTGAAACAGCAAATGATGACAGCAATAAAAAACAGATATAGTTGATGGTAGACGGTTGAGGAGGGAGGAATGAAACAGATTTGAATTAAATAAGAGATTCATTATCCCGCATAGTAAGCAAGCTCCGAGTGAATGTGGAGAGGGATCAGGATGGCCTCAAGGAGAGCTACAACACAGATTCTGCCAAGCCTGGGGAGTGGACCGGCAGTCACACGGCAGGGCCCATGCATGTGGGGATCATGGGACATGTTTTCAGAAGCTCATGGAGTCATCTGTCTACCTGTGGCTCTGAACTCTCGCAGGCTAAAAGCACTAAGGACCTGTGGTCAGAATGCTTGATGGCCAGATCCCAGTTTGAGATGTCTCTGGTGCTTCCTCGGTATCTCTTCCACCATATGGGACACATAGATCTGGTATACAGCTCTTTTGTGGATTTTCTTCCATCTATGTGGGCTCAGTAGCTTATCTAGATGTTTACCAAGTCTCTTATGCTCTTTATCACACAGAAGCTTATAGGTGCACAGAGACTAACAGGGTGATTTAGCAGTTTGCTCAAGAGCGAAGTCCCTTAGGCCTTGGGACAGCCAGGCTTCTTGCCCCAGACTGTATGCCGTGGAGGGTTCTGCTCAGCCATGACATTGCCCCGGTGAGGTAAAGAGTCTGGAGAAACTGCCTGGGATTTAACCTCACCTGGGCATGCTTTATTATACACACTTAAATCTGTGAGTGACGAGGGAGTGACTATTTCCGGGAGGCATATGAAAGGGCCAAGATATCTCCAATTTAGCCAGAAGCATGAAGCTTGAAGCTTTGGGTGGGAACTGATGATAGAGTTCAGGGTAGGCCTCAAGCCTCAGCTTCTGCCATTGCCATATTTCCTGGCAATGCCCTGCCCTGTATAGACAACCGGCACAAATGTCAGCTTCACAAGGGACCACAGTCTATTTGTATAGGGACGGAGGCTAAAGAGAGGCAAAGAAAGCTAGGGGTCTGCAGTCTCCAAACCTGCAGGGCTGGCTAAAGCCCAACGACACAGGTGCACTGTCTCTAGCTGGAGGCCTTCACCTGCTGGTGAACTATCCAGCATCGCACAAGAGCCCTTCTCAAGGGATCAGCAGAGTTGTTTCAAGCTGAGATCCCAGTTACTCTTGAGAACGTTTATAAGTGTCTGGCTGGCCAAGGTGGCGCCAGGCAGCCCAGGCCTCAACAGCTTCTGACCTTCCTCTAACCTCTGGGGGCAGGTTGGACAAAAGCCCCAGCTTGAACACTTGGGTGATCTACGTGAAGCAGCAAGAACTTGTTTTCAGGGGCCATTACTGGCATCCAAACACACTTCAGGATAGACTCATTACCAATCAGAAGAGGGTAAAGTTTTGGATTTAGATTCAGAAAAATCAAGTCTATTAGGTATGAAATGGTAGACACTCTAACCAAAGTGCTGAGACCTCAGCCCACTCTGCACTGCACCAGTGGCTTAAAAGAGCCATTTGGCTACTAAAACAAAAACAGAAAGTTAATGAAAGTATACTGGCTAGTTTTTTTGTTTGTTTGTTTGTTTTGTTTTGTTTTGTTTTGTTTTTTTGTCAATTTGACACGAGCTATTGTCATCTGGGAAGAGGGACCCTCGATGAGAAAATGCTCCCCACCAAATTGGCTGGTAGTAAGCCAGGCTTGCAGGATACTCTGGATCGATGATTGCCCACTGTAAGTGGTACCATGTCTAGGCAGGTGCTTCTGGATTTTATAAGAAAATAAACTAAGCAAGCCAGGAGGAGGAAGCCTGGATGCGGCACTCTTCCGCCCCTCTACATCAGCTCCTGCCTCCAGGTTTTTGGAGTAAGCCTCAACTTAGCTCATGATGGACTGAAATGAGGGTGTATATGCCAGATAAACTCTTTCCTCCTTCCTCCAAAAGTTGCTTTTAGTCATGATGTTCTGTGACAATAATAGAAACCACAACTAAGACAGAAAGATTGATTGCAATTACAGAAAGAGACGATAGCAAATAAAAGAAGAAAAAAAATGAGTGAGTCCACTTTTGATATATTGGGCACTATTCTAGGTAGCACCTTAAAAAAACTATAGCAACAAAACAGTATTCTCTAATCTGTAAACTAGTAGTTCAAAGTACCTTGAAAGTAACCTAGAGCTGGCCAGTGGTGGTACCTGCCTTTAATCTCAGTGCTCAGAAAGGCAGAGGCAGGTGGATCTCTGTGAGTTCGAGGTCAGCCTAGTCTACAAAGCAAGCCCAGGATGGCCAGACAGAGAAATCGTATCTCAAAAAACAAATAAAGCAAACAAACAAACAACAAAAAATGTAACCTTTTAAGGAAATGGGTGTTAGCCTAGAGAGCAGGGCCATAGAATGTTTATGAGCCGTATTCCCGTATGTTTTCTCTGAGAGTCAGGCTCCATCCACCATTAGACGCTGACCCCCATCCTGTGTAGAGAAAACACTACCTGGAACCTGCCAGCTTCACTTGTTTCAGAGAAGCAGCCTGAGTGCAGCAGAGGTTTCTGTGCAGTGATCGACCTCTCATGATGTTTCTAACACTGAAAAATTAGAACCAATCTAAGCATCCCAAATAGAGGACATGTCATGCGTGTGACCCATCTCCGCCACAGGAAGCATTCATCAACGTAATAATGGTAAAAATGTTCACAACCTTAGTGGAAGCACAAGCTGCAGCTGAGACTTGGACCGTGTGATTCATGTGTTGTAAATTTGCACACGCACACACAAGCACAGACAGGATGCTGAGGAACCTCACGCTAATGCCGTGCCAATCACTTCAAGTTCCTTTACCAATGATTTTCTTCATATTGATTTGTCCATGTCTTTAAAATCTCCTGCAGTGTGTACACATTCTCTCGATGATTAAAGAGCATGCTAACAGTGCTGGGGGGGGGGGGCAGCATTTAAGTATGCAGTTGCTGGCACGCTGCAGCTAGAGCTGCTCAGGAACAGCTTTCCAGTGAGGTGTGGCCTTGTGGTCCTGGGGTCCAGATCTGCTGGCTGGGAGGTTGAATGATGGGCAGGCAGGCTAAAGACTCATGGGTAAAGGGGAAATAGTGCTTACTGAGTGCCTGCTATAGGCTAGTCTCCGACTCAAATCTGAGATTTAGACTCAAGTAATTGCTGCAGTGAACTGAAGCCAGTAAGATGGAGAGAAGAAATCTGGCTCTGGCATTCTCTTTCTGCTTCTTAAGCTCAGGTCTGAAGCAGGAGTGAGACCCACCAACACATCCAGGAGTCTCCATAGTTTCTCAAAATCAAGGTGATCTCACAGACTGTAACAGAAGATGGCCTCCTGATAGACTCCCAGGACTTCAGGCAGAGACCCCACCATGATGAACTTTGCTTAGGGAGTGGCTGGAATACAGCTAAACTCTCAGATTCCAGTGTCACTGTCACAGATTTCTTCAATGCCTCCTGATACTTAGACCAACATTCCTTTTGAAGTCCACAGAACAGATTTTTCCATCCCGACAGCAGAGAGCTACACCCATATCCACGTCAATCCTGTCAGCTTCAAGTTTCTTGTGTTGGTTGTTCTCTCTTCTTGTTTCTTTCCTTGGGAGCCATTTCCTTAAGGTGCCCAGACACAGGCAGTGCAATGTCACAGTGCAGGAAACAACAGTGAATCTGCTAAGAGTCTTGAGGTGAACTGGGATCTGATTGGGAACTCCAGATGCCAAGCACAGACCAGCAATGAATCTGTTTTCCACAGGATTTCTTACTTCCAGAAGGTTACTTAAGCGAACTCTTATTTTTATGAGGGATCCTCAACAAATTCCAGAAAAAAAAAGTTAAGAGGAAAAAAATGCCACTGAGACGTAAGAGTTCTTAGGATCTTTTAAACCTGGTGCATTCCTGAACTTTTTGTTCCACCAGACACATGCGCGGACACACACACACACACACACACACACACACACACACACCCCACACACACATACCACACACACACACACACACACACACACACCACACACACACACACACACACACACACACACACACACACACACACACACGCATACATACACACACCTACCTCCTATGCCAGGGTTCTGGATATCAAGTCATCTAAGCTATTCCTGGACCAAGCTAACAGAATATAGAAAGCTGCTATCATTGTCCAGCCAACTCTTGCTCAAATGGTGGACAAAATGTTTTAATTGAAAGGGCCCCACCAGGGTGCAGGGCTCTAGTTAAAAATGATGTAAGCCCCACTCAGCTCTAGGTGGTCAATGATGCTGTGTAGACTGTACAAAATCAAGCTTCATCCTGTCTCCAACAGAGAGATGAGGAGTCATGGAAGGGCACCTTCTTATTTCCATAAGCTTTGAAATACTCCTTGATTTTCTTCATCTACTATATTTTTAAATCCTCTGTGTTTGAAATAGTCCTGGGAAAATGCCCTTTGACCATTAGCATTAAAGGGGGTCAGAAGTGCTCGCCGACATAAGGAACCCCAGCAGCTGGTATCTAGACAGCCCTAGCATCCTGTAGTGTGAGTGTGGGGAGCTTATTTGACATCTCTGGATATCACCATCCTCCTCTGCCAACAGGGGGATGTCTCCTAGACTTAAATTATACATCGTTTAACCAACCCAGAATTGGTCTAAAGCAAGGGATTATAGAACTGCAGCTTGCCTGTTTTTTCTGCCCGTTCCCGTGCTTGAAAATAAGCTTATCTGGAATGCTGTGTACCATTGATATATTCAATCCACGGAGGCTTTAGTTCTGCAACAACAAAGTTGGTCACAAAGCCAAACCTGTTTTTCTGTCTGATCTACAGAGGTTTGCTGACTCCTGGTTTGTAGCATTAGAAACAGTCGAAGTTGGAATCAAGACAATGAGAAACCAATCATTCTGTAAGGAGTCCACAGCGATACGTCCACAGGCTTGGGTCTATTTATATTTTCAGCCTGTGCCACTTCTTGGGATCGCACAGCAGGCAGCAAACTTATGGAACGTGTTAAGTGGAACTTCTTGTCATTGTCCTAAAATGGCTGTATCTGAGCTTCAGTGAGTGCCCTCTTGGCAGTCACACTGGTCTCCCCCTCTGCTTCTTTCTGGGCTGTAGACTCCCAAGCTCCTGCTCCCATTGCTCTCTTCCAGATCTTGCTGCTGGTTATTTTTAAATCTGTCCTCAAACAGAATTCTCTCTCCCTTCAAGTGATCTAACCGTTCTTCTCTGGGCTGTGTCTATGTGCATTTTGTGTCCACAAACGCCTGTGACCAAAACCACACTTGCAAGGTTTCCAACAAGAACATTTTGGGCCATGCACTCACAGATAAGGGCCATACTTTGTGGTCAGAATTAGGGTGAAGCCCGATTTTTTTGTAGGTTGTGGGACCTTTGTCAGTAATGTTATCAAGCTTAGGGGTCACCACTTATGATCCAAGTCAGGTCTGGTCACCTGTCCTCAATGGGTTAATAAACAGAAAAGCAGAAAAGGGAGTTTTATTCAGTGTGGCCACATTGGAAAGAGGAACAAAGAGATCCAACAAACCCATCAAATCTTCTTTGGGGTCCTGAAGTGAGATCAAAGTTGAAATAGAGGGCTGAGGACCCAAGCAGTGTCTGTCATTCAAGGAGTGGCCCCTCCTGCCGCTGAGTCACCAAGGTCTAGGTTACAGACTGGTCTCGAGGAGCTATGTGAACCCCCTTTCCAGGAGACAAGCTCTCCCTGTGGCTGGTGCTTTTTCCTTCTTCTAGAATAACATTTTTTGAGGAAATTTCCATTTCTTTGGGCCCCTTGTTATAATAGTTTGACACAGTATCTGCTTTGCCAGTCCTGTAATGGTAATAGTGGGGCAGCTGTGTGCAGTGGGTTGAGGCACTGAGAAACCATGGTACTCCGCTGACAACTAAACACATACTCTTCCATAGTGTTGCCTAGATGCCAGTGCTCTGGATGCTGGCTCCTGTCTTTGCAAAGGCTGGCTGTGGTTTCAACCCCAAATTTTTGTGATATATATTTGCTCTTCTATGGATCATATCCTTGTTATTACATCTTTACACACACACAAGAGCTGAGGTCATAGCTGACCCCTTTGAAGAAGGCAGGAGGAGTATATATATATATATATATATATATATATAATATGCATATATACACTAAGTTTTCTATTGTTTACTTTATTATATTTTTTTTTATGTTTTCTTGAATTACTGGGAATTGAGCTTTTAAGGCCTCAGGTATGTTTGGCATGTGCTTTACCACGGAACACATACATATATTCATAGAAATATTTATTTTAAAAATTCACATATTTTAAATTAACAAAATTGATCTTCCTAATTGAGCATTAGGCATCTGGGAGGGATGTAGCCTGTGGGTACCAAAGGGCTAGTGTGGTGTATGACATATCAGACAGCCTGAATAAAAGGGTTGAGGAGAGTTTAAAGCTATAAATGAGGAACTGAATTTGTTCAGTAAACCCTGTGTACTTGGGTTTAAAGCAGACTAGCTCTTACAACCATTGTCACTTAGCAAATGTTTATTGAACACTAATGTGAGCTATATTCCTTTCAGTTGGAGTGTCTCTCACATTCCTAAATCTCGCCTTACAGCCTCATCAGGTGTTTGAAGGGAAACCAAGAGGGCATGGATTGGAGAGAAAATCCTGGAGGGTCACTAGCCGTTGTCACCCAGAGATAATGAATCTCCATGGTGACAAGGGAACCCTGTGAGGATGTTTCCATCCATAAGCCACTAACGTAGAGTCTAAAGAACAGGAAGTGAGGAATAGCCTGAGTTTTTCCAGGGTCCTGCACTCAGCATCCTGTCAGTGCTGTTTGCTGTTTTTCCTGACCAGTTTGAGAATGGCTCACCTGCCCTTTAAATGCTAGAACAAGTGACCCATGCTTTGGGAGCCACAAGGTATCAATGTAAGAGGCTCTTGTCCTTAATACAAGAGTGGACCCTTGCAAACACAGACAGCCAAAAGAACAATGCCTAAGAGCTGAGGGGAGTCTACCACATCTCCCTTTCCGCAGCCTGGATTTGCCCTGGGTAATTCTGGGTGTTTTAAAAAGCTAAAAAATTGCCAAAGGCCCCTGATTGAGGTTTCTATTACCCTTGAACATATCTCTATTTCTAATAGGTACCATGCATTAATGACAGAGACAAGTCCTAGGGAAGATTAAAGGCCTTGAATAATTAAAAAGATAAGAGCTGGGCTGGGAGAAGGAAATTGGGATTCAATTAACAAAAGCCCCTCCACCCCAGCCCCCATCCAGCTTCTCCGGTCCTGCTATCAAATGTTCCACTCAAATATGTCCTCTCCACTTGCTGAAAGTGAAGGGCTGAAGGGCTCTTATTTATGGCCTGCTTGGAGTTGAGCCTCGGGCCTTGCTTAGCGAGGGCGTTTGTTTACTTAGTGCTCAGAAGGGGAGGGGAGAGGCAACACAAACCCACAGGGCCCACAAGGTGCAGTGCTCTCCTTTTCTCTCCCATCTCAGTTTCTCTGATCTTCTTGACAGGGGAAGAAAAATACTGAATGGAAGGTCTATTTCCTTCCTCCCTCAGCCCGAGGCTGACAGGAGGGCTAAGGGTCACCGCTGAGAAAGCTCTGTGCGGTTATTTGTGTTGGGAAGCCATGCCACTTCCCACACCCCCTTCCATCTTTCTCAAGTTTCTGTGGGGGCAGAAGGATGATAAGGTTGGAAAGGTAGCTGCCTAAATGGCCAGTGAGTCAGAATATTTGGGGTGCTCATACTTCAAGGAACCCCGATTCTGATGACTGTCTAAAGAGTTCTGAAGCTGGGGTAGAGTAGGGTTTTCAATGGGCTGCAGGCTAAGTAGGCACTGCAAAGAGTGTGTATCATGTAATAGTGGACTGAGCAAGGTCCAGGGTGTCAGAACTGATCTTAAGAGGCCTTTACAAGCAGCACCTTTATTTTGCAACTGACTAGTAGTAAAGTTAAGCTGGACCCCCCAGGACTACACTGAAAGCCAGCACTGAGTTGCTTTGAATGAGCTGTGTTTAGAGCAAGATGATACATAGAACTGCAGCTTCTCTACTCACAAGAATCCACAGGAACCTGATCAGAGCCCTTCCTGGTAGACAGCAGCCCTTGATGAGAACTCTCCCCAGTAGACTATAGCCCCAGTCACTGCCAATGCAGATGATGCGTTTATATAAAGAAGGTGGCCTTGAAAGGAGCAACCCAGGACATGTGGACCAAGGCAGAAGACAGTCTGATACCTGAAAGGAGTGGAGATGCCCACAAATACAGTGAAGTAATCTGGGTATCAGATCTTGCTCCATGCTCAATTACTCATCCAAAAGCTGTATTTAAGGGTTCATATTAAATTCACTTAATATGCACCTCAAAGTTCACATAAGGGAGTGAACAATACCAACTCTTTTTACTTCAGCTGACAGAACCAGTATGAACTCAGTACAAACACTTGACAGACAGAAAATGCCAGGTACAAATCAGCTTACCAATGCCGGAAATCAAAGCACTGTCTACAACCCTCCTTTCCCACAGTGGCCATCTCCCATTGACTCCCAGAGCAGAGACTCTGTCTCACATGAAATGAGCCCGCTCTATATAGACCACAGAACGATACAGCTACCCAACAAGGGCCAGCCAACACCGCTCATTTCAGTAAGACCAGAGCTCTCGAGACCCCACAAATGCAACTCACAGCTTCTACAGAACCTTGTTAGGAACTAACACTGAATTTTTATCGTGAACAAAAGATTTGCCAATGATAGAAGTAATTTTCATCTAGACCCAGAGTGGAGCAAACAAGGATGGGATTATGGAGTTAAGACCTCTGAGATAATTAGGTATGTCCCTTATCTCTAGAGGAGCCCTTTAAAACTGAAAGTGGGAGTATCTGTCAGCCTTCATTGTGATCTCCCCTGGCTCCCATCCTGGAATTCACACCCTTGTGGAGTCTGTCCCTTTCCAGATTTAATCTTGCTGACCTGTAGGACAAATAGGATATTGAGGAAATCGATGCGTGACTTCTGAGCTTAGACCATAAATCCTGAAACTTCTGCCTTGGATCAATCACTGTGTGTACCAAGCCAATTGCTCGGTACAAGCATTCCCAACCAGTCCTATGAGTTGGCCCACACTGTGAGGAATTACAGCTTCTTGACAGCAGCTAGTAATGTTGAGAGAGTTGAGGTCTCTCACCAATAGCTACATGAGTGAATCACTTTGGAAGAGAATTCTTTGGCCTAGCCTTAGTCTAGCTGTTGGATGTCACAGCTCCAACCAATGCCCTGATAACATGTAAGTAGAACCTTCTAAATCATGTTACTCAGATTTCTGAAATTACAGAATTATGAGATTATAAGTGTTTGTGTTCATTCACATGTGCATTTGTGTAGGTCCATGAGTATGTGCAGGGGCACATGCATGTACATGTGGAAATCAGAGGACTATCTCTGGGGTTATCCTTCTGGAACCATCTTTGTATCTTAAGAGACAGGGTTTCCTGTAGGTGCAGCAACATTACGAACTAACCAGTACCCCGGAGCTCTTGACTCTAGCTGCATATGTATCAAAAGATGGCCTAGTAAGCCATCACTGGAAAGAGAGGCCCATTGGACACGCAAACATTATATGCCCCAGTACAGGGGAACGCCAGGGCCAAAAAGTAGGAATGGGTGGGTAGGGGAGTAGGGGGGGAGGGTATGGGGGACTTTTGGGATAGCATTGGAAATGTAATTGAGGAAAATACGTAATAAAAAATATATTAAAAAAAAAAGAGACAGGGTTTCTTATTGGTCTAAAGCTCACCAATTAGGCTAAGCCAGATGGCCAGAGGGTCCCAGGCAGCCACCTGTCTCTGCCTCCATGGGGCTGGAATTACAAACATGAACCGTGACACCTAGATTTTTGATATGGGTTCTAAGACTCAGACTTAAGTCCTTGTGCTTGAAACACCATCAGTTATGCTCTGAAATTTCCCAATGATTGCATAGTTACTGTCTCATTTTATTCTTGTATTTATTCTTTCTTGCTGAAATGTTGGCAAGATTAAGTAGCCCTCCCAAATTCACCATTATATGTGTTGGCAGAAATAGGAAAAGAAGCATTTGGCTTCCAGATCTTTTTTGTCATGTATAACCCAAATGCTTAACTCACCTTCTGTGGGTGTTTTGTCCCTGTCTGTTGTCTAGGACCTGCTCTAACTCCTTCCTGAATGTTCTATGGCACAGGTGTGGATACCGTCACAGATGGATTAGGCAGTCACCTTGTCTTTGCCACAACCTGATAAACTAGCCTGAGTATTCTCAGTCTCCAACTGACAAGCCTCAACTGAGTGCTCACTGAATGACAAGTGTCAGAGAAGCCACATCTACAGGACGCATTTCCTAGAGGCACAATTCAATAGAGAGCCAGAGGGTAAGAGAAAAAAGAAAAGAAAAAATAAGAAAGCTATAACATTTGAGCTTGAAATGTCACAGAGAGCCAAGGAAGTTGTCTGATGGATTACCCTGTCATCTCTAAGCTGAAAGAAAAAAAAAAAAGCAGATCCATCAATTTGTTCCTGCCCTTTTAATCCAAACAATATTTCACAACATCAGAATGCAAAGAAATTATTATCTTAGACACTCTACTCTATATGTGGCTTGATGAGTACTTAACCAGAAAGTGGCATGGAAGAAGCATAGGTTTTTTTAAGTGTCATACATCTGATTGATCCAGATTTTGTATAACATGATATATATGAGAGCCTATGTGGTGGCATGTAGTCATTCATTCAAACACTCACTCATTGATTGGTGGGTAGCATAGCCTACTATTTATGTGACTCACCTTAGACAAAGAACTTAAAGGACACACATGTACATGTGCTTACCCTGTCTAAGTTGACTACCTCGGCTGGATCTGCTCTTTACTTTGCCTGGCTCGCTGGTCTGTAGATAGTCTGATTTCTTTAAGAGCAACTCTAGGCTTCTGTGGTTTGTCTCATTAAATGCTAGAATTTTGGATTCAGACCCTCTTAAGTTATAGTTTTATTTACAGAATAGGCAGAAAGACTTTTTTTCCTGAAAAGATGGGGGAAAGAGTTGTACCTTGTAAATGTTTTGAGACTAACAAGCACTTACAGTTTCACAAGGAAGTTTTCTTAAGTGAGATGGGATCTAGTGTGGGAATTTTCCAGTCCTTAAATCCTGCTTTCTCTCAGTTCTAGCTGTTTGACCACACAGCTTCATCCTCTTTAAGCAATCCTTTCATATCCCTAGCCCACCGGTATGACCTTTCCTTTTTGCATCCTTTTTGGTTTTGTTAGCTCACTTTGCTTTGCATGGAAGTTTCCCATGTATCAGGCCTTCTAGGTTGTTAATTCCATTAGGTACAATTATATGCATATCCCTCTACAATGTCTAACTTGGTTAATAATAAATCTTTATTGAAATGACTTGACTGAGAGGAAATATAGCAAGTGGAATAGTTTCCTAGATCACTTGTGGAGTGATTATAAATATGAATACAGTCACAGTGACCAGAAAGCAGTAGACACAATCACAGCACACCTTGATCATAAGGTAGGGCACCTTGACTGATATAAGCCAAGGAATGATGTGAAAGAAGGGGATGAAGAAGGGTCATAGAGTTTCCTAATAAGTTAAATAATCACTCTATTATCTAGCAACTTCCCTTCTACCTTTACTAAATAAAACTATGCTCATATAAAGATGTATATGCGAATGTTCTTGGAAGCTTCATTCTTAGTAGCTCCAAATTGGAAGTGATCCAAGTGTCCACATCCATAATGGAATACTGTTCAACAATAAAAAGTAATGATCTGCTAGTACATTTAAGAACAGAAACTAGTCTAAAAAATGTCATGCTAAGTGAAAGAAGTTGGACACATAAGACTATACAGTCTTTACTTACTTGAAATTGTATAATATTGTATAAATTATATAAAATTGTATAATATTGAACATTATAATAAAAAAGCAAATCAATTCTTGCATTAAGTCATTGGTGGTGGAGAATATATTTGAAGTTCAGAAATTAGAGACAAAAGGGAAATTCATTAGATGACAGTAATATAAACTTGATTGTAGTTGATGATTGCTCAACTATATAACCATGTTTAAACTCATGAAAAATAATAGTTAAAATGGATACATACTATTGTATAAAATTATGCCTCAAGAAAGTAGAAAGAAATTATCTGGAATATGAATGCCTTTGAGTACTCTGTGTTATTGGGACTTCCTTTTATTGTCTCTGGAAATACTGAAATGTTTGAGAAAGGAAGAAATGGGTGCTATTGGGTATAGGAATTTTCCTTAAGGAGTCACAGAATGGAGAAGCGATTAAAACCTTGACGAAGGTGGCAGCCAAGTAAATAGAAATGATTGTAGTGAATGCAGGAGAATCACCCAAGAAAGACTGACAGATTGTAATGAGTGGTCCTTAAAAAGATAAAACTAACTTGGATATCTTGGTTAAACATGTCTATGATAGTTGAAGTCAAATGGGATGAGTTGGGGCTACATGGCAGTGAAAGTGAATAGAGCCAAGTACTTAAAATCTACCACTAAGGCAGAACTTGATTAAGGTTATAATACCATTCCACATACAAAGGAAACATTAGAAGAATGAAGGACAAAGATTACGGAAATAATCAGAGTGGGTAATGAAGTTTAGAGCATGAGAGGCTGAATTTAGAATGAAAACTTGTGGACATTGCTTGCCTTTATCAGGACCCAGCCTGGAAGCCTCTATGTCTGTCATGTATCATGTGTAAGATAGAGACAAAGAAGTAGAGAGATGATTTTGGCCTGCAAGCTAGAGGGCACCATTCTTTTATGGATAGACCCCATGAACCCAGAGTAGAAGCTACTCAAGAACATAGGAATGGAACTCTTCCCCTCCCCCCAAGTTTACTTTTGGTTTTATTTATAAGTTTTATATATATATATATATATATATATATATATATCTCCACTTGAAACTACAGATAAGAAATTTTAGACCAGCATGCAGAATTACTAGGCAGATCCCCACCAAAACTCAAGGAATTGTCATGAAGAGGACAATCATAAAATAACTTATGATACAGATAAAATTAATTTTACATATCTAGATTTCTTGTAAAACCAGGAGAGATAGCCCTATTACTGCAAACATATATTTTCTTCATGATCTTAAGAGTAATGTGAAGTAAATATAAAGTTATTTCATTGTTTTCAGTGCCTCAATTATCATGACTGGAGTAGGGTAGTTTTTAGTTCTCTTGAACAAATCCCTAACTTTTCAAATCCAATACAGCAAGCTTAAAAGACTGCCATACTTTCCTCATACAGCATCCACAGAATGGAACTCTTATGATAGCAATCTAGTCCTATCAAACCCAAACAGCAGAACTTTCTGTCATGCCCTCAATACAACTTGTCATGAGTATTCCTCCAAAACTATCAAGTCCACTGCTCTGAGAAGAGCTAGTTCTATTGCTGAATAACTCCAAGTAGTATTGTTGGTTACCATGAAGAAGAAAAAGGAGGAGGAGGAGGAAAAGGAGGAGAAGGAAAAGGAAAAGAAGGAGGAGGAGAAAGAGAAGAAGAAGAAGAAGAAAGAAGAAGAAGAAGAAGAAGAAGAAGAAGAAGAAGAAGAAGAAGAGGAGGAGGAGGAGGAGGAGGAGGAGGAGGAGGAGGAGGAGGAGGAGGAGGAGGAGGAAGAAGAAGAAGAAAACAGTGAAGGTGGAAGATAGAAGTGACAAGTAATTTTATTGAGTGCCCTCCTTGTCTCCTACTGCTTGGCATCCTGCTAAATAATCTGTTATCTTATTTAATCTTCAAAAGAGCACCACAAGATTGGAACTACCATTTTATGGCCCCTTGCAATGAAATAACAGTACAGCTATTTGAAATAGCTTTCTTAGGCTCACATAGATTCAGCAGTCGCAGAGGTGGATCTGAACGCACATTATATGGCTGCAGAGCTTGTGTAAGGCTAGAAGGTGCCGCTTACCAGCAATTCCATATCTACCCTTCTGTAATTTCCATCGAATTATATTTTCTGCAGTGATCATTATCAATAAATGAAACTCTTTCCCTATAACTATAGCACAGGAAAGATTTTCTTCTTAATTTCTCTTCTATGGGTTCTCTGAAGTATTTCCTGAGGTATATTTGACTTTCTTACCATCGTGATCACTCACTATTGAATAAGTTTGCAATTATTCTCACTGGTGGTAAAACTTAAAAGTAAACACAATACTTTAGGTTACGGTTCAGATAACATAGAGTGAGAAAATACGGTTCTCCCCAGTTTGGGAGGAGCAGAAGGCAGAAGACTAGGCCCAGGGAAAAAGCCCACTTATAAGAATATAAACTAGGAACATGACCACATGATGAGTGTTAGAACCAGGTGGCTTATACTAATGACATATTGTAGTAAAAGTATAAGTTGTCGTGGAAACTAAAACAATGGAGAAGAAAGAGAGTGGTCTGCGTTGTTGAGTTTTGCAGAAGAGTTAAAGCAGACAGGCCCTGAGAAGGTAGAAAAATCTGGTAGTTTGTGAAGAGCGTTGAGAAGGAATGCAGGCATTATGGAAAGAATGTAGGACCTCGTAGCTGATTGATTACCCCTCCAGTCAATGGCCCAATACCCATGAGTATATTGGCAGCACAAAATTGGACTTTATGGGCCATTAAAAGAGAGAGAGAGAGAGAGAGAACATGAAGTTGGGAGGGAATAGAAGGTGGGGGAGGAAGATTAAGGAGGCATTGGGTGCAGAGATAGGGGTCAGTATGATAAAAATACATTGTATGTGTGTATGAAACCCTTTTTGTTTGTTTGTTTGTTTGTTTTTTGTTGTTTTTTTGTTTTTTTGAGGCAGGGTTTCTCTGTGTAGCCCTGGCTGTCCTAGAACTCACTCTGTAGACCAGGCTGGCCTCGAACTCAGAAATCTGCCTGCCTCTGCCTCCCAAGTGCTGGGATTAAAGGTGTGTGCCACCATGCCTGGCATGAAATTCTTAAAGAATTAACAAAAATGGTTTTTATTAATCAATCAACCAGTCAATTAATTAAGCATGTGTGCTGGTTTCTTCTCTCTGATTACGAAAGGAAAGACAGGAGCCCAGTAGCTAGGAGAGGTAGGGCAGTCATTAAGGGGAAGTCAGATGTCTCAAACATTTGGGAGTGGAGACACAGGCAGGCTGGTGTTGCTGCAGTGAGTGCAGAAAGGGAGAGAGCAGGTGCAAGTTAAAGGAGACACCAGGAAGGTGGGCAAGTGTGGGGAGGCACCATGAATGAGGGTGGGCAAGTGTGGGGAGGCACCATTAATGAGGGTGGGCAAGTGTGGGGAGGCACTAGGAGGGTGGGCAAGTGTCTGAAGGCACGGGCAGAGTTCTGGCTCACTATAGCCTTCACTGTGTGCTTCATGGTTTGAAAAGTTTTCCCTTGCTATTTCATTAGAGTGTATGCCGAGAGGATGCAATAACTATTTCTAGTTTTCAAGCAAGACTGTTTCATCCAGCGTGAGTGGAGAAAGTGACTTTCCTAAGGCCTACATGGCATAAGTGGTTCTGGCTTGTATCCTTTTCCCTAACTCTACTGTTGAAGCCTGCTGACTGTGCTCCCAAGTATTTAGGAAAGAGAGAACCAACGTTGTATTCCAAAAGTGGAGTAAGGGAAGTGAGCTGTTGTGAGGAGTCAGGCTAAGAGCAGCTGAGGAGATCCATCTCCTGGTTCTACAAAAGTTCAGGGAGGGGTTACTGGGATCAGTGAGGGGTTACTGGGATCAGGGAGGGGTTACTGGGATCAGGGAGGGGTTACTGGGAATTTTGTCTGGCAGCACAGAGAGCATATGGGAAATTAGTCTAATTTGGAAACATATCAAAGTAGCCTAGGGACAACCTTCTATTGAATTCTAACTACTCTATCAGTTCCCTTAACCTTAGTGTCTGATACTCTGTGTCACTGAACCAGCAGATGACACGGGACAGGAATGCTCAAGGCGTGCTAAGGTACAGAGCTGTAACCAAAAATGTTAAATACTTAAACGAACACGCACAGGAAGTGAAGGAGATGTTTCCGCGGTGAGCAGCTTGCAAAGATACCCGGAGCACGTTCCGTGGGATGTTTTACTCACATATAAGCACAGCTATAAAGATCAGAACAGGAACTCAATAATCAGTGATGATGAATGTGCACAGGAAAAGCCAAGTTAGAAAAGTGGAGGAAGTCTTGTAAAACCTGACATGAGTAAGGTACACTGTGAAGCAGCGGAGCATTGTGATGGCCTGTAAGAAAGCAAGTCTGAAGGGCAACAGGAGCATGTTCTCGACAGAGTCCTGACAGCAAAGGTGGAAGAGGATAAGAAGGATAAGTGGTTTGATTACTAGATGGTTCATTGGGACAAGAGTGTTGGACCAGAGCTATCTCCTTGAGTAGCATGGAAGAAGCACTTTAATTAAAACTAGGGCAGTAATGCCAGATAGTGAAGAAAGGGGCTGAGGGTACTGAATTTAAAGACAATGAGGATATCCTTAGAGTTCTTGAGATTAGTGCCTATGACTGGGTTGGGGAGAACAATGCCTATATGGATAAAGGGTAGCCTGGAGGTAAGGGATCAATCAGAAAATGATAAGTATTTAAGCAATTACCCTGGATGCTTTTAAGTGCAGCCACAGTAGGTGTAAGTGTCTAGCCTATGCCTTTGCGATCACTAAGCATATGCTGATTTCCTGACGCTATGTTAGCCCAGGAGCTGCAATCTACAGGTCTCACCACTGTCCTAAGGCAAACACCC
Organism: Mus musculus; assembly: GCF_000001635.26. Lineage (NCBI taxonomy): Eukaryota > Metazoa > Chordata > Mammalia > Rodentia > Muridae > Mus > Mus musculus. The sequence continues at coordinate 24,544,809 of NC_000068.7, read as the reverse complement.
TACCCAAGAACCAACATTCTGACAGAAAATTTACAGCAGATGCGTGAAGGAAGCAGGCTAGAAGCTATCTCCATATACGTGCAAAGAGTAGATAAAAACCTCATTGCATTTTGAGAGAGTTCAGCAGCTACCTGGGAAAACGACGAAGGCCAGCTCCAAAGTGTGAGTCAGCGAGTGTCTTTTGAAGACCAAGTTGGACTATAAGATCTGACCTTGCCCTTTCTGCAGACTGTGTAAGGGAATGCTCAGAGTTTATTCGAATGACCACACCACATGCAAGTGAAATCGTATTTGTGAAGTAAAGACAGGTGTTGAGTTGTCCAGCTTGAGCCTTGGACTCTGTAAATTTGAACTTGTCTCAAAGGCCCTGAACTAACTTCCTGTTTCAGACCAACTCACAGTGCTAAGGCAATAAAATGGACCAAGTCATAAAAGATCACACCATCAGTTATAAAGTGCTATGATTTTGTCATGATTGGTTATGCTTGATAAGGAAGCTTTTCTTTGTGCAGACTGAATGAAGATCCGATGGCTCATGTGTTCAACAATGACTCTCCCTGCGAGGCTTTCGTCCACACCTGCCATTCCCAAATCAGTAATACAAAACAAGTTTCTCTTTGCCAGTAATTCTCAATCATTTTGTAGCAAAAATGTCACAGCTGTGTGCCCTATGAAATGAGTTTGGAACCAAGTCAGAAGTATGGGAAAAGAGTTTGGTGAGCTGAAACAAATGATTTATCTGGAGAGTTAAGGCAGTACTGGCCACAGTCGCATTCTTTAAAACATAAAATTCAAGGCCCGGTGTGGTGGCGCACACCTTTAATCCCAGCACTTTTGAGGTAGAGGCAGGTGGATCTCTGTGAGTTGGAGGATAGCCTGTTCTACAAACTGAGTCCAGGACAGCCAGGATTATAATACAAAGAAACCCTATCTTAAAAAAACAAAAACAAACAAAAGCCAAAACAACTAAACAAAACAAAACAAAAAACAAAAACAAACAAACAGAAACATAAAATTCACTGTCTTCACTTTGGAAATAGAAGTATTTAACCACTGAAGAGACAGGCTCAGAGAAGTGGAAATCGGTATGTCCACCATGGTACATGTAAGATTCAGAGCTAGGATTTTAACTCCTTAGTGCAGTTTGCTTTCCACCTCTAGATGGACCTATAAGGAAAGGCTTCTATGAAGTGAATTATTTTAGCTCTTTTGCAAAGTCTTTCAGATTTGAGAGAGTCTCTGAGTCTGCTGGTTCACCTGCAGAAGCAAGACAGAAGCGAGTTACTCAGTGGATTATGTTCTAGGACCCCAAATCAGACCTATATGCCTAGGGTAGCACTTACTAACAACACTGCTGTCCTCTCAGGTTGGTTCGAAGAGAAGACTCTAGTCAACAAATGTTGCTGGAACAACTATATAATCATAGAGAAAAGCTAAATTAGATTTCCACTTCACAGTATGCACAAAACCAGTCCGAGACAGCTTGCTGAGTTAACTGTAGAGGGTAAGATTTAAACTTTGGAAGAAAATATGAGAGGATACCTTTATGACTCTAGGATAGGAAAGGTATTGATTTTAAAAACCAATGTAAAGACTAAAGTTCATAAAGAAAAGAGTGTTAACTTCTACTATGCTAAAACTAAGAGTAGACTCTCCAAGAGAACAAGGACTGGCACTAACAGGAGAAAATATTTGAAGCCTGCCTAATTAACAACAAATTTTCAAGTCAGAATTTCTGCAATCAGAAGGAAAAAGGCAAACAACCTGGAAATATACAGTACAAGCATCATTTTAGTTATTTCATTCAAAAAAGACAAATTGCTAAGAAACATATAAAAATCCATTTCATCAGCAATCTAGAAGATTGAAACCCTGAAGAAGAACAAGTTCCCATACCTCCAACTGTAAAGCACTCTCAGGCCTAAGTGCTGGCAGAGACCTGGCAAGCAACCTCTCACTGTTGCTAGAGATATACAGCAATGCAATCACATTGGAAAACATGTCAGAACTACCTTGTACGTTTGAAAACATGTATAGCGTGTGACCCTCAATTTATTCTGGTAGATACATACCAAAAAAAAAAAATCCAAGGAGGCTCTGCAGCAAGAGATAGTAAAAAGTATTTTCTGAAGAATATTGTTGCAAATGACAGAGGCCCTTGTAACAGCCTACCAGACCAAATGTTCATTAACAGCAAACAGAAAGCTTACTACACATTTCTGTACTGTGAATGTACATGCTTATGGCTCAGCACATAGGGACCTTGCAGACACTAGTGTGTGAAAAGAAATACTGAACTGCCCAAGGATGCCCACATATACTGTGGGGTACATTTTCATAAAATTCAAAATATAAAGCAACAAACAAAATGTTGTTTGAAATACAAGACCAGCTAGAAAGAAAAATAAAAGAAAAAGCCAGAACTCTGGCTGGTCTTGCTTGACCAAAGTCACCCTGGGTCACCGAGGATCTTTACAGTTAGCATCTGCTCTTGGGTTGTTTGGTATTTATGTTGGTGTTGGTCAGTTGTTGAACTTTATATGTACCATATGGGAAAATTTGCAAATGTGAGTTTCATTAAGGAGTCAGACAAAAGCAAAAACAAAACAAAACCCCAAAACGACTAGTATCTATAACCACACTGAATGATCATCTGGCACCCACCCTCTCTAACGTTGACCCTCTGAGCTCATCTCTCTAGATTCAAATGTCAACACTGACGAAGCATAGATGCGCATGAATGAGCTGAGGTGGAGACTAAATGGTTAGTTGGAGAAGTGGGTGGGCAGAGGAGAGAGTGAATGGGATGGCCATCTCAAAGCACACAAGGACACTTAATAAACAAAAAAGGAAGCAGAGACTATGGACATGATGCCAGCAACCAGAATTCCCCTTCTCTTATCTCACAAATGCATTCAATCAGAAAAATTAGGGTCATCTAATTTAGCATAAGCCTAATTAAATGTTTCTTTCCTAAATGAAAAGAACTCTATAAGTATGTTAATTCTGCTCTCTCCTCTACACCACCCCATCCTCACCAAATGCCAGGAGAATCGCCTCAGCCATTTCTTGACTCCCTTGTGTCCTGATCTAATCCCTCTTCTCCAACACTGGCAATCCAGTCTCTTGGATGCGTGTTAGGACACTGTCTCCTGGTTTGAAAGCTTCACACCTCCTATGCCTTCTAGGCTGTAGCGTGTGGAAAGGAAGCACACCTGACTCATCTGTTAGTCTTACACTTACCCAGCATCTGGCAGATACCTACACCACACACCCTTCTTTCCGAATTAACAGACCCAACACTGAGATGCAGATCTTGAAAACAGTGGTCCTAAGGTCAATGACTCAAAAACACAGCAGGATAGGGAACCCCAAAATGCAAAGTAAACCGTATGTAGATTGTGGCTAAGATATAGGGGAGGGGCGGTGTAAACTAAACCCTGAAGCAAGTCTGATGCTCAAAAGACTTGACAGACCACATGCAAGACTGTGGCAGTCGACAAGAGGCTTCATGGTGTTTGGACTGGGATATCTTTGAAAGATGCAAAATAAGAGTCCGTTTTGTGAAAATAGAGTATTCTAAATGAAAATTATTTTTCTGGTATTTATCCCTAGAGAACATTCACATTAGGGTGTCTTAGCAGGTCCAGGCAGGTGACAAAGCCAGGAAGAAATGCAGAAATACTAGAAGGTAAGTGTGAAGGGTGGAGAGGCCCCTTACCTCTCAGACCACTGTCTTCAGTTCTTCACTGATCCTGAGCTAAACCTGGCCTAGTAGCCAAAACCTACTTGTAATTTTTCTAGTAGAAATTGCTGGATACTCTTCTTTAAAGAAAAAAAAAAAAAACATCTGTCCAGACACCCAATCTCAGTTCTTTAGAACGAAGATGGCTCGGGTCACCGGTTCCCGGCTAGTCTTAGATCTCAGCTGGTTAAACAGAGTTAGAAAAAATTTAAATACCTGCCATGCAATGACAGAGTCACAACCTGTGGGACGCTTATTCGGGTGGTCTCTAAATCAGCAAACATGTCCTGTCATCTTGGTGCACAGAACAGTAATAAACGGTTAGGATTGTTAGTCCTGTTGTCTGTGTGAGGAAAACGGGGCTTTGAGGAGAAGCTAGCTTGTGCTAAATACCAGTTCTGGGGTTGTTCTCCAGAGACATCACATTCTAGCTTTATCTGAGGGATACTGATGAAGAGCTGTCTCTGGCGAACACTGGGCTCTCTACAAGCACTGTGAGCTATCTCTCTCTGTTGTGAGGGCTAACATTCACCACCATCATTAAACAGTGAGAAGCTTGTGAGCAGGGATGTCAACTGTGCAGGAACCACACAACACAACTCAGTACATCTGGACTTGTCTGGAGACCACATAGATAGAGCAAGCAGGATGTGAGGTGCTATCCAAAAATGACTTCAAACTGCCAAAACACTTTTAAATTTTCTTTACTGCTGAATTCCTTCTCTGTGTCCCACCCCCTGCCCACTTGCTTACTCCCTCCCTCCCCCATCCTTTCCTTCTCTTTTCTCACTCTCTCCTTATTTCTCTCATGTCCTCCCTCCCTTCCCTCCTCCCTTCCTTCATCTCCTGCTGTATCATTTACACCAGTCAATGTGCTAGGAGCCGAGAGCAGAGATAACAGACTGACTGACTGAGCCACACACTGGGACTCAGCATCTACATGAGTAATCTGTAATTACTTATCACATCTTAGTACAAGAAAGTCCCAACCCCAGGGAAAGAGTGGGCAGAGGGTGCGAAGCCCATCTCTTGTTTTTGTCTTATCCAGTAGGCCATATTTCCAGGGACAAGGACTCAGGTGCGTCTGCCTGACCTGTGCTATAATGGGTCTATAAATGAACCAAACCAGATTGCACAGAAGAGGGCTGCTTCAATTCTAGGAGGAAAGATTCATCAAACCAGGGATGGAATGATAGAGGAATCGGAGACTGGCAGACAAATGTCTCACTCTGGAAAAAGGGGAAAGAAACCAAAGGCCTGGGAAATGACTTGGGGATCAGAGAAAGGCCTTCTGACTAGTTGTGTCCCATTCCCACCCCCAGCCTGTCATTTTCCCAGAAGGACCTTGGCTTCTCTCCTGTCCTTAATCTTGTAAATAAGAATGGAAAATATTTAAATTGTGCCTGCCTTGGAGAGAGCAAAGCTGGAGCATGTCTATCCAGTGAAGGGGGAGGATCCAGTTCCTTATTTATTTATTTATTTATTTATTTCACAAAGAGGGGAAAAAAGCCAGAAATATTTCCAAATGTCAACACTATTAAGGAAATCTGAACACCTTAATCCATTTAAATGTCAGCTAGAACCCAGTGTGGGTTTGGAAGTAAGGAGGGGTAGAGGGAATTAATGCCAGATTCCACATAATCTATCAAAGTTTCTTTCTTTTCTTAATATATTAAATATTAAATGCTTCTTTGCATCTGAGTGAGAGAGGAGAGAGAGAGGGGCCAGGGTGGAACTCATAAATGCCGAGATAATTGGTTTTGAGGTTTTTTTCCTTCTTCTTTCTTTCTTTCTTCTTGGCGGATTCTCAATTTCCCTATAAAAGAGAAAATTCATTTCCAGCCGCTAATGTAATGTCAGCGTGCTGTTTACTAAGCATGGATGATGTATAGGGGGACACTACTTTCAGAGGACTACTTAATGATGCATAGAATTAAATCCTGAGCTCCTCAGCTGAGCCTCCTCCCTCCCTCCCGGTTCCCAGGCTCCCAGTGCATCCTGGGAGGAGCAGTTTGGCATAACCTGCCTTGTTCCTTGCTGGAATTCTGGGGTCTCTGCCATGGAAGCTTAGAAAATAGCTCACACATTTGCCCTTGGTGTAGTCCACGAATACTTCCCTGAGCTATAAAGAGCTGGTACAGAGGGACATGGCCGGTGGGGGAGAATAGGGGGAAGCGCATGCAAAATACTGGGATATAAAGTTCAGTGAGAAGGGGGTGGGGCAAGCTAGGCAGCAAAGGGATGGTCAGGGAAAGGCAGAAATGAAGCTTTTCAGAGCTTATCCTGTGCCCTTGGAAGCCTAGTAGTCACTTCAACTACATCTCAGAGGAGCATGTGAGACTGGCACTGCTGAAACAGAAGCCTAGTCCTTCTTCTGCTCCACCCCGTGTCACTTCACTGCCAACTCATGCCTCCTCTGTCCTCCCTTAGGAAAGACTGGAAACTTCTTCCCCTGGGGAAGGTGACCACACCATGTCAATTAAGGAAATCCCTAACTAGATGGCTAGTTCAGCTACTTGGGTGTTGGGAGCCAAGGTAGAAAAGCAAGAAAAGGGTGAGCAGGCTGGGCTGGTGTAGAGGTGGCTGCTTGTGGATAGAGTTTAAGGAGGGCACTTGGACACCAAGCCTTGCCAAGCTTCCTCCAGCTGCACATCAACCATTCCTGAAGTTGATCTTCCCCTGAGTACAGCAGTCTTGCTGTCCTTGGGCTCCTGGGTGTCTGACGTCACTGACAACTTCTCTAGGAGTGTCTTCCATACTGCTTTAATTCTGATAGCTGTTGCCATCTCTCCCATGGAGTCCAGTCTATACATGGATACACCCCCCCCCCCCACCAAGAGTCTTTCTTGATGACACCTGCTCTGTGTATTTTAATGCCCCTTCCAGGCACTTAAAGGCACTAGAGCCCATATCTCTAATCTTAACCAACAGGCTCCAGAGCACATATATAGCCATGTTTGGGACAACGTGGTAAAGATGCACTGCTGTTCAAACAAACTCAGCACCATCCCCTAGTCAGCTGCCATTCTCCACCAACTCCCTATTTTTCTCCATTAAAAAAAAAGTGTGTGTGTGTTTTTAAAGTCTTCCAGGCAGCACATTTTAGGATTATCATTGTCTTTCTATTTTATAAAAGTTTTGAAATGGTCCCTAATTTCATTCTTTCTTATTCACCCCGACCCAACATCTATTCACTCCAGGTCTTAGTCCCCCAGTCCTGCCAGCTTCCCCAAGCTTTTATCACGGCTAGGGACATTGTCAGTGACGTCAGACACCTAGGAGCCCAAGGACAGCAAGACTGCTGTACTCAGGGGAAGATCAACTTTGGGAATGGTTGATGTGCAGCTGGAGGAATCTTGGCAAGGCTTGGTGTCCAAGTGCCCTCCTTAAACTCTATCCACAAGCAGCCACCTCTAGCCTAGCAATCAAAACCCATCCTAAATCTTGGGATCTGCCTTGCTTTCACAGAACATTATTTCACTGAGACTAGTCACTGTCTACTGATCTGTAACTAGACTTCACAGCTCTGGGCAGATACTGCTTGTAAGGAGAATCATGAGTTGTGGGCACTCACTTGGCAAACTGGTTGTCTAGAATGCAGAGAGCCAGGTTTAATCACTTGCATCACATAAGCCAGACATTGCAGAGCAGGTATGTAATCCTAGCACTCTGAGGGCAGATGTAATAGGATCAGAAATTCAAGGTCAACCTACCCCATAAAGTAAATTTGAGGTTATCCTATGTGACAGGAGAGCCTGTTAAAGAAAGAAAGAAGTTGGGGGAGAGAAGGTGTGGAATCAAGGCCCGAGAGAACACCCCCAAGCACTAGATAATATTGTGAGGAAGTCTCACTCACAGCCTCCATCAGGAGAAAAAGCAGGGAATGTTGTCTTTCCAACTTTGAAAAGGGAAGCTAAAAAGTTTCAGAATTTGATTTGGAAACCTAAAGAGTGGTTTTGAAACAGAGAGTATATGACTAACATGGATAGATGCATCTGGGACTAAAGGACAAAGGACATAATCATGATCTAGATCTCACAGCTTCCGAGTGAATCTGATCCACCAAAGCTTGGCGAGTATGTGTGCAGATATCATAGAAGATTCTCACTCTTAGGATGGGTGAGACACATTGTAAAGCCCTTAGAAGGGTTTGAAGGTTCCTCTCTACCCAAAGACCCTATGATGTCTCCCCTGGATTCTCCTTCCTCTGGATTCATCTCTCTGTCCATCAAGGTACACACTCATGTCTCCATAGGCCTTGATCTGCACTTACCAAACATGTCAGTGGAAGTCTTTGCTCATGTGACTTCCCTAAGAAAAATCATCTCGATGGATCACAGGGCCCCCAATGGAGGAACTAGAGAAAGTATCCAAGGAGCTAAAGAGATCTGCAACCCTGTAGGTGCAACAACATTATGAACTAACCAGTACCCCGGAGCTCTTGACTCTAGCTGCATATGTATCAAAAGATGGCCTAGTTGGCCATCACTGCAAAGAGAGGCCCATCGGACACACAAACCTTATATGCCCCAGTACAGGGGAATGCCAGGGCCAAAAAAATGAGAATGGGTGGGTAGGGAAGTGGGGGGGGTATGGGGGACTTTTGGGATAGCATTGGAAATGTCATTGAGGAAAATACGTAATAAATAAAAAAGAAAAAAGAAAAAAGAAAAGAAAAATCATCTCTTGGGGCTGGAGAGATGGCTCAGCAGCTAAGAGCACTGGCTGCTCTTCCAGAGGACCCGGGTTCAATTCCTAGCACTCACATAGCAGCTTACAACTGTCTGTAACTAATCCCAGGGGACCTGACACCCTCACACAGACATACAGGCAGGCAAAACACAGGTCAGTGTTCATAAAATAAATAAATTATAAAAAAGAAAAGTAAAACCACCTCTCAGTGATGAGCAGACCCCTCCCTTAGGAAGTTCATCCAGGTTTTTACATATTCTCCCACTTCTGACCCACAGCCATTTGACCACATAATCAGTCACTGTACTCCCTTCTGCCGTTTGCAACTTTTTTAGTTTGCAACTCATCTCCTATACTGTATGAACTATGACATCTGTTTGTGGCCTTACTATCACTAACATAGACCTTGGCACATATTGGCCACAAGGAACAACCCTGTCATTTGCCTCACCTCTACCGAATGCTCATTGTGCCCCACCTTGAGCATAGCTGCTAGCTCTGGAGCTAAGAAATATTGCGCTGGAGAGATCCTAGGTATTGCTGTCCTTCATAACTGAGCAGGACACCAGCTTCTTAGCATGAGACTCAGACTAGTCTTAATCCTAATCCTACAGTAAGTAGCTCTGCGGACGATCCTACACCCCTCGCTTTATAATCCAGGCCATGTCCCAGTGCCCCCTGCCCAGATTGTCCTTTCCTATCCATGTCTCAAAAAGCAACTCTGAAATCACCTTGTCACTGAAGTTTACCTGATGCCCTCTAAGGCAGCCTCTTTGCTCCCTCCTTTGTGCTCCCATGCCACTTTGGCCAGATCTCTATTATATCGCTCCTCATATTTTATTATAGTTAATTGTGTACACATCTGCCTTCCACACTGTGTGATGTGCTTGCCCTTCAAGGGCAAGGACAATATCTTACTCATCCTTCATTCCTCTGGTACCCAGCAGAGTGTGAGGCACAGAGCAAGTAATTAATAGGAAAGGGGAAAGGGAGAGAAGGAAGGAAAGGGGAAAATCATTGTAAAAAACAGTAAAGAATGAAAAGAGGAAATGCCATGGGTAGTGTGGTGTTATGGCAAGGTTCTGACAATGCACACATTATTACCTGGCCCACAATAGGAAGGGAAGAGGGTATTTCATGAGACTTCATGTGTCTGATAGAGGGAGCTCTGTGCTCTTTCAGAAATATCAGCCAAGATCTAAACCAACTGGGGAAATGGCTGTAGCATCCTTGCATTACAGTCCATGGAATTAAAGCAAATGCCGGTCACCCCCTGGGTCTCTGATGTTCCCTTGAATTAGGCAGTAGATGGTAACTCTTTTCAGAAGTACCAGAGGTCTTGTGTGATGTGCAGATTGGCACAGGGAACTGGGAGCATGTGCCACCTAGAAAATGTAGTTTATTCAATCTATGAAATGGGAAGGTGGTTCTAAGCCTTACAGTGGTAACTAGGTGAGTTTAGAGTAATGGTCTTTGGTGTCTGTATTGGCTGGTTTTGTGTGTCAACTTGACACAGGATGGAGTTATCACAGAGAAAGGAGCTTCAGTTGGGGAAATGCCTCCAAGAGATCCAGCTGTAAGGCATTTTCGCAATTAGTGATCAAGGAGGGGAGAACCCAGCCCATTGTGGGTGGTGCCACCCCTGGGCTGGTTTCTATAAGAAGGCAAGCTGAGCAATCCAGGGGAAGCAAGCCAGTAAAGAGCATCCCTCCATGGCTTCTGTATCAGTTCCTGCTTCCTGACCTGCTTGAGTTCCAGTCCTGACTTCCTTTAGTGATGAACAGCAATGTGGAAATGTAAGCTGAATAAACCCTTTCCTCCCCAACTTGCTTCTTGGTCATGGTGTTTGTGCAGGAATAGAAACCCTGATTAAGATAGTATCCATTTCAGCAGGTTTGGTCTTCAGAAAGCTCCTTACCCTACCAAAGCTGCTAGTGGAATAGAAGCTCCACCTACGTGGGCCAGAGCAAAATCTCAGATACAATCGAGTCTGAGTCCAGGAACCAGCTCTGCTTCAAAAGTCTACCTGACTCTTAACACTCGTAGAATGAAGATTCCTCCTAAAAGAAAAATCTTGCAAGATGCAAGGTTTTGTACATTAAAACCATAAGGAAGCAAATTCTCTGAGATGAACCATCCTTAGGAGTAGGATAACATGTGGACCAAATTAGGATGCTCTCCCAACTCAGCCCTCCCAAAGACAAGGAGGGGAAAGTCCAGTGTTTGCTAATCTGACACTCTGGATCAAGGCAATCTCACTTTCAGAAGTCCTCCAATGGAGCACTGAAGTCACACTCTGCTGGCCATCCCAGAGTCAGTCAGTCAGCAAGTCAGCCAGCAGTAGGTTAGAAGAGAGTTCCTGGTGGTGGTGTTTAACCTTCCAAGTGACCACTTTGCACCCCAGATTAAAAATCCTGTAATGATTATTGCTTGAGAAATCCATTGAGGGAATCCAAATAAATAGGTAGGAGCTCAAAGTTAGTAGGGTTCAGACTCAGAATTTAGATATAATCATTCGAACCCCAATGTGGCAGTAGGCAAGAGACTGGGGTATATACTTCTACAATAGCTACTGCTTTACATTTTTGAGTTTTTAGAATGCAGAGGAATCACTTAGGCCAAAAGAGCCAGTAGGGCAACAGGGACAAATGCAGGCCATGCCACCTTGAAGCCATGCTTGGTCAACTGAATCTTTGCATGTGGCACGGACATCCTCTAAAGATTCCTTTGCAATCCAGCCTTCTGTCTCAAAAAAAATTGTAATGGCCCTAGGAAAAAGCAAAGACCATGCACAATCCAACTGTTTTCCTTCTGCTCAGCATTCCTCTCCCTTGAATTACAGTCACAGTCACCCGATGTTTCAAACCTGACCTCCCCTCAGGCACCTCTCATCTCTCAGCCGCGCCCCTTACCCTTCCTGCTCATGCCAGCTCTGACTTCTGGGATCCTGGAAATGAGCTAATCTGAGAAAGTCTTTGGTCTGGAAATTAGAAAGAGTGAGAAAAGTAGAAAAGTTCCACTTCTCTGGGGTTTTAAGCCACGGGGCAGGGGCTGCCCGCCAAATCCTTTGTGTTAGAGGGCTCTCAATGCATCTCCATTCCAATCTGTGAAGAACATTAGTAACAAAGTCTGAGGCACCTGAGACTTGGGGTGAGTCCTTCATGTGCTCGTACCTCACCTTCCCCTTGGTCAATCTCATTGCTCCTAGCTACTGCTAGGCTTCTACATTGAAAGTAGTCACAGTCTCATTGGGTGCTCTCTCAAAGCCTTACACTCAAAGCCATAGGGTCTTAAAGAGCTGGTCAAATCAGTGAAGAAAGGTAATGCATCCATCTTGATCTTTCCCCCTTTCTTTCTTCTCTCCTTATTTTCTTTCTTTCCCTCCCTTCTTTCCTCCCTCCCTCCCTCCTCCCTACCTCCTCCCTCCCTCCTTTCCTCCCTTCCTTCCTTTATTTCATATTCCTCACTCTTGCTGACCTTCCTTTAAAATAGTTGCATCAATCTGTTTACCAAGTTAACAATAACACTTTTTAGACAATCTCATCTTTTGGCCATGACCACATAATGGAAATGTAATTTCTATGTGTGATTTTTGAAGCAGTTTTAGGTGACTAAAACTAGAGATATGAGATGGGAAGAGGTTTCCAACTGTTCCTTCAATCTTCAGGGATGGAAAGCAGCCTGTGGAGCCTGTGTAGGGAAGAGGGCAGGGATGGACACTAAGGAACTGGATAAACCTGGGAACAGAGACAGGACAGGAAACTGGCCTTCTGTCCTTCCTAGGCTACACCTTCCTATGCTGAGACTCCCCTCACACAAATGTAAACAACGGGAGTGCTCTAGAGTGCTAAGCTCTGAACTTGAGAAGGAGGAAGAAGTCTGACCTCTGAGCTGATCAGTCCAAAGTCTGCTCTCCTAGGTTGGAATTGAGAGTATGTGTGACTCTCTTTCCTTATTTGTAAACACAATATCCCAATAATAGATCTGAGCTTGTCCAGGGACAGACTAAAACATTCTTTATAGGTAATCATTTCTATATTCCTCACCACACACCATTTTGGGTATGTCTTGTAATTGATCCGAATAGAAAGATGAAGAAAGGAAGGCTTGAAGAATTTGAACAGACAGTCAGGGATCTGTGGTGCTGACTCAAAGCCCACTGCTTCTCTGGAGGCTTTGTATCTGATGACTTTGCAATAAGGCCATCTTCTTGTACGTTCTCACCTCAAACACCCCATCCTCCTAGTTAGCAGGCTAAGAGAGGGAATGAAGTTCCTTGGATATTAAGTGACAAGTTAGCCAGTAATAACCCGATTCCCAGATGACCCTCCTGGGGTAAGATTTTCTTATTCTTCTTTACTAGCTTTACTATCAGCTTCAATGTATCAACAGAGCAGTGTTATTACCTATTACATGAGAGTCAAATTTCATAGTTTGCAGAGTTAGTACAAAGATTAAAAGTTCACAGAAGAGAGTTTGAGGCCAGCCTGGTCTACAGAGTGAGTTCCAGGACAGCCAGGGCTATTCAGAGAAACCCTGTCTCAAAAAAAACCAAAAAACAAAAAAAAAAAAATCACAGAAGAGCCCCTATGACAATTTAGTCAATTTAGTCTTTCAGCAGATGTAAGCTTTCTTCCTATGTCTTTGCGATGATATGATAAGAACTCAGAACTGTGTATGGTCTTCCAACTAAAGCTCCAACTAGCTAGACCTCCATGAAAAGAGCCCTTGCTTTCCAGGGTCTCTTCTGTGGGCTACCTCTCCCTGTTCTCTGACTCAGGTGCTGTACCACAGTCCCACATAAGTTGGTTGTATGGTAGTATGATACAGAAGGAGAATATGAGACAAAATCTCAGGTTCTGACTGAGTAAGGGGTGACAGGATATGGTGGCCTCTAGGAAGGGATCAGGACATGGAGGGGACAAAAAGCATATGGCAACAGATGACACACAGGTGGATACATACAACTCTAGGACATAAGTGCAGCATAAACATATGTGTGTGCACACACATGTATGCACACATGCATGCACACAATCACACCAGTCAAGCAGCTCCATAGAACATACTTCTGACAGAAGCAGAGGTATTAGCAAATGAGTTGTATGGTACAGACAGCCAGTACTCGCTGTCTTTTTAGGGACTCTCCCAAGACAGAGAAATTATGGGTAAAATGTAGGCAGTAATGCACATAAACATGCTAACTAAGCACACTAAGTACCTGCCCTTTGGTCTGCCCTTTATTCTTTACAGCTATCCCTGATGCTTCTTTGTGGTCCCTCAGGGGTCTCTGTAGTAAACTTTGAAAAGCACAACCTTTACTCAGAGAAGAGAGGAATTGCAGAGTTTGGGATTGAGAGTCAATGGGATCGTAGCTCACTCTTATTAGAGGATGCTTTGCATGGCAGGTTAGCTGACCTGGGTGTCTCCTGACTGATAGAGTCCCTGTACCAGTACAGGGCTACCACCTTCATATTTCTTGCGTTATGAAAGGCTAATGAATATCTTCCTTATTTAGTTCACCACTATTTGCCTCTTCTGGTGCTTATAGGTCATCCCAGGTCCTTACTGGTTCATCACACTATTCATCTCTCTCCTGGCCTACATCCAGTGCTGACTTCCCTCTGTACCTGGACAGGACTTATTTTCTTTCTCTACATAAATCCCTCAACATGTTTTCTCTATCTGAATCATCATAGTGACCCCAGGTGTCAACTCCATGCTGGACACATAGTAGGCACTCTTAATAAGTGTTTCTGAGAAAGACAAATGAGTGATGTCACCATCCAAACACTGTTGTCATTATCTGATGCCTGCTCAACCTACATCTCAGTCTCTCACCTGACTGTGTCACCTGTCACCTGTCACAACATTCTTATTGTCTATATAAGATCTTTATTTGGTTGAGTCCCAACCTCTATAGTGGAACTTATTCAAACCTCACCAGAGGCACCCTCCCAACTACCCAGTTATAGCCAGCAGTGCAGTTAGCCTTGGAACTGTGGCCATTGCTCTTTAGTTTTCTCTTTTCTTGGTATCTACTCCCCCTTTGCATTTGCATTCCCTCTGTTCTTTCTCAGCAAGGTCTCCCGGTGTGTACTCTGACTCAGGCTGCCACTCTATGTTTTGAGACCACGTGGCAGTTTCTATCTCATTTTGTATCTATTGCCACCCGTGATACAGCTGAGCTCGAAAGGGAATGGACTTTAGGTGTCTGTACTGTCACAAAGAGCACCTGGTGAGTCTGGGATGACAGACAAGGAATGAATGAGTGGCCTTGCATCTACTGAGACTCCCCACTTGTGTCTTCCCAGGCATAACTTAAGCCACCATTCAGAGGACTGATAGGGGTCTTCTGGATTCATTTAGTTCATGTCACTCCCAAACCAATTTGGAACTCACTGTCTGCGCCATACTACCTCTGTGTACATACCACTCACTCCCAACACCACCTCTCTAGCACTGCCCTTCTGCCTGATCTGTCAGAGTCCAGCTCTTCACTTAGAGCTAGCCACATGATGGGTGGAGAAGCTGTGATAGAGAGAGGTTGGGAGCTTAAGCAGATTGGCCAGAGGAGCACCTAGTCTTGCCCTCTCCCAACCAAGGCTGCTTCTCTGGATTCTGTAGTCCCCAATTCCTTCCTTTACCTGTCTCAAGAATGTGCTGCATGGTAGCACATTCCTTTCAGAGTCTATCCTAGGATGAGATCTTCCAAATAAATAAGTGACCACAAGAAGAAGACAAAATAACTCTTCTCTTTCTCACCATGGGCTTCCCTATCATTGTCCCTTCGCAGTCTATTCGTGCAGAATGATTCATGCAGCTAAGACACTTCCTAAGAAAGCCTATCTGTGAGATATTCTGGGGTCTCCATAGAGACTGGCTTTCAATGAAGAACTTCAGGGCAAATGCCTCAGTATTTTGGATCTGTTTGGACACAAGACTAAACAGTGGGCAGAATGGCTATACATGGAAGAGAGGCCACACTAAACTGTGTCCCCAGAAGTCATGCTAATGGTCTGGGTTCCAAATGCAGAGAAAATGCAATGTGCAAGAAACTCTGAAGAAGCTGTCTTGGGATCAGAGAACTTGGGAAAGGAGCCTCAAAGGAATACAGAAACCTTTTTCTTCTGTTTTCCAGATGTTGACATAATCATTGCCAAGAGCAAGGAGAAGGGCCACCCTTCCATAGGCAGCCTGAGCAATGTGAGTTTAGGAGATGGGACACAGTTAAGAAGCAGATGAAACCAGCAGATAAGTTCAATGAGATATCCTGACATTCCCAGGGACCATGTAAGGTAGACAGAGGAGCCCAGGCAACGATAGAGGTGGGTGTGGGCTGGGATGGGGTAGGGGGAGATGGGGCCATATTCCAGGCCCAGATGTGACTGACCTCTCTGGTCTCAAGAGCCACACCCAGTGTGATCTCATTTTACCCTCTGTCAATAAGGTGAAGGAGGGTCAGATTACATAAGGAAGCCATCTGTTCAAGGTACTTCAGGCAAGTCCAAAGAATGAAGGAGGGAGAAAAGAAAAACTGGAGGACTGCCTTCAAAAGTTCAGAGGCTATTTGAGAATGCTAGGGAGACAGTCTGAGGGTTAGGATGGGATGAAATGTGGTGGGAGGGGCAGGAAGTCCACGGACAAGTGAGGGTCTGAAAGGCAAGCAACTGCCACTCATTCTTTTCATGGATAAGACTTTTCAGTAATGAAAAGTAGCATTCTGGAGACAAAGCACAGAAGGCATATCTCACAGTGCCTGCAGGAAATAACTTCTCCTCACATTCAAGTCAAAGAAATAAAGACTAAACAATATCAGACGCTACACTCAAGGCCTTCTGGCTCCCGGGTGTTAAAGGTGAGAGGTGGGAGGGCTGTGACCACAGCTGGATGTTTGTGAAACACTGAGAACCAGCTATTCAGCAAGAAGAAGGCATTGAAAACATGTTGGATAGCAATTGCTGGCACCAAAGGATCCTGGGAAGATCTGTAAGAACTGAAAGCCATGGGAAACAATAGACAGCGTGAGATTCTGGATAATGGGTATACATACAGCAAGTGTCTACATATGCAGACTTCACTCTTAAATGACGGAACCAGAATTTCTGGGTGCTTTGTGAGAAATGGGGAAAGCTCCCTCTTTGATTATGATCTAGCTTAAAGATTATTGAAATTATCTAGAAAAATAATTAACTTGCTTGTAAAAAAAAAAAAAAACACACACACACACACACTTACTGATTGCCAACACATTTCTTTCTGGTACTAACAGTGAATCTTGAGTATTTATGCTCCGCCCATATATGTGTATTCTGATTGAGTTATTATCCTCATTTTATAAAAAGATCCTCAAGATCAAAAAGAAAACGTGACTTGGTTAAAGCCTCTTGTTAGTATGTGGCAAAGCAATAATGTGACTCGGAATTGCCTGTCTTCAAACTATGTTCCCTTCTTTGTACAGCCACATTCCTTGTCTTTTCCATGAGGTAGAATCAAGGGCCAGAGCAGGTGATACAGGAAGAGTCTCTTTTGTCACAGAACGATAAGCATGATTCTCAGCTCAAACACAAGGCCTCCTCCCTACAGCAGCAAACAGAGGTTTTGAGAAGTCAGTAAGCAAAGATGAGAGGTCCATGGCTTGGCCTGTGCATATTCCAACAAACAAGGGGCTGTCTGCTAAAGCGCTTAGAAGAAGGGGTTAAGGGGTAGCAGTTATGGAAAGAGGGAGAGCAGGGAGAGGAGTTTAAATAGCTCAAATACAGAATCTGTGAGGTGAGGGAGTCAGGCACTTTGGTTGGGAGTGTTGCAGAAAGGAAATTAGGTAGATGAGAAAGGAAGGAACTGTCTAGAAGGACAAACAGGGTAAAGCACATGATACAAGGCAGGGAGGGGTAGTGAGCACAAGGACAGAGTAACAGGAAGAGAGAAGAGTGGACAGGAGAGGAAACCATCAGGGAGAGAAAGAAGGGTGTGTGTGGGGGAGAACATTGAATAGACTTATTCTTTCTAAGCCAAACTGGCAAGTGAATAAACTTACAAATGCTAAACTTTTAGAAATGCTCTGAGATCCAGAAATTCTCAAATTTTGATCTCAAGACATTTTTATAATCTAAAAAAAATATTTAGAAAGATGTTGTTCAGGATTATTCAATCATGTGGATTATAGGTGGTAAGTTGTTATAACCCAGAATAATTAATATATTTATGAATAGTTTAAAATCCATAGTATAATAAGTTATTTCATGTTAACATAAATATCTTCACAAAATAACTATTTTCATAAGTATTCTACTAATTCATTATTATATTTGTTTGCACAGTTTTGTTTCACAGAAGACAAATGGGTCCTGATATCTGCTTTAGCATCCAGTGTCACAATATGTTGTATTGGTCAAAGTATTTGGAATGAAATCTGGCCTCAGATATGTAAAAGCAGGGAGTATATTAATCACTTTTTAGATAACTGCAGATATTTTTCTCAGAAACTACCTCAAAATTTATTTCTCTCCTTCTCCCTCCCCATCCACCTCTCCAGCATATATATGTCCCTATATATGGGACAGTAGCTAGGATTGATCCCAGGGCCTTACAAATGCTAGCTAGCCAAATGTTCTACCACTGGGCTACATCCACAGCTAACACATGACATTTTCTTAAAGGCTAGAAGTGACATGGAATATGGAGACTCATCTGCAAAGCAGATGTACTCTCTTATTTCACAGCGCTTGCTCTGCCTTGCTTCTTGAAAGGGTGATTTACCCATGCATGATTTATAGCACTTTATATCTGGTCACCTGGAAAATGCAAGCTTGCTGAGTTCTACAGCTACATGTACAGTAAGAAACCCCATCACACACTCTGGAGAATGACAAGAAGGCTTAGGCTGTGCTGACTTCCCAGACAAGCTGGGAAGGTTTTGGGATATCTAGGATGCCATATAATACTTTGAGAATCACTGTTGTGGTGCAATGGCATGTGTGAAATCGGCCTCCTGGGAGCCAGCTTTGATGTCACCTTTCATTAGCTTGGCCATAAGCCTGGGTTTCTCTGGGCCTTTTCAGCTAAGTTGCATGATTCACTGTTTCTTACTTTTTAAAAAAGATGTATCTTTATTTTATGTGCATTTGTGGTTTTCCGACAGGCATGTCTGTGTAAGGGTGTCAGATCCCCTGGAACTGGAATTATAGACAGTCATGAGCTGCCATCTGAGTCCTGGGAATTGAACCTGGGTCCTCTGGAAGAGTATCCAGTGCTCTTAACCACCGAGCCACCTCTCCAGTCTCAGTATTTCTCAACCTTTCCTCATGATTTCCCTGGTTGTGCCTTTCACTGCTTCCTCTATAGTAGACTCTTCTTCATTCCAGTCTTCAGCTGTTATCTGTCAGTAACACTTCCAGGAGGCCTAGCCACCGTCTACCTCTTCTACGAGATGTTCTACGTTTTCTCCCAACCAAATGTGGATGTCTTTGATTGTTGTGGGAATCTTATGTCACCTTGTCCAGAGTTAAAATGACCAGAGTCATTGCTTGGTACCAACATGTCTACCCGACTGCCCCCCATGAACTGAAGCATGAGACACCAGAAAGTAAACAGCTGATCCTGTTCATGTTTGTGCCTCTTCCTGTCACTCTGTCTGACACAAAGTAGGTTCCCTGTGAAAATGGAATGAATTGGTTAGCATGTACCAGGAGGATCTATGTGTAAAGCTGAATGGATATTTATGGCAGAAGAGGCTGGGCAGAGGTAACTGGGAGGTGAGAGGAGAAGAATGGCGCTCATGAAAATAATGAGAAGACAGATGGGGGACGGAGCGGAGAGGTCAGAGTGTGTGCTTATGGACCACAGACCGAGACAGAGACATGGGGGTAGGGGGTGGTGGAGCAGGGCATCTTAGGTGGACAGAAAGGATCAGGGATATCAAGATATTACTGATGGGTGGAGAGCTGAGCCTTAGGGGCACTGAAATGGTTATTTACATCATCAAGGCACATGCATGGGTGACATGGATGGGTGACTAATTTCCATATAGCCACGTGCTGATTTTAAGTTATCCTCAGCCAACGATGCTGTGGTCACTAGTGATTTTCCAAGAATCCCTTTCCCAGGCACCTAGGAAGCCTTGTTAGTTCTCACACATCTGAGAAGGAGCCAGCCCACAGGAGGCCCAAATGGGAAAGAGCAAGACACTTCAAGCCTGGCCTTTTTCTTCTCAAATATTTGCAGAGAGCAAAAGTGGCATGAGCCTGGGGAATGCGGTGTTCATTGCTCACAGAACATTAAAATTCAGATTGGCTGGCGCAATATCTCCAGCATAACCGCTCTGCACTGATATTTTTATAACTCTTAATATCAAACAAATTGCCTCTTCACCGAGACAGTTTAATGTGACGGGGGCCATGTCCGCCAGCTTCCTCATGCTGGTCCCATAAAGATCACCGTTCTGTTACTGGGGACAGAGGAGCCATGAATTTCCTATCAAAAATATGACTAGATTATACAGAATAAATCTTGAACCATATTAAAAAGATCATAGTGTTTTAATTTCTTTTCTCTCCCCCTCCCTGTGACGCCTGCCATTATATCTTTTCTTACTAATAAAATAAACTAGGGGGTTGGCAAGCTGAATCAGCTATGGTTTCCTTCTCTTCTCTCTTTCTTTCTTTCTTTCTTTCTTTCTTTCTTTCTTTCTTTCTTTCTTTCTTTCTTTCTTTCTTTCTTTCTTTCTTTCTTCTCCTTCTCTCTCTCTCCCTCCCTCTCTCCCCCTCTCCCTCTCCCCCCCATCTCCCTCTCCCTCCCCTCCTCCTCCCCCTACCCCCTCCTCTCTCTCTCTCTCCTGAAGTTATGTTTCTCCCCACCATTATCAATTGGTGACTTTAACTTCACTCCACCTAAGATAGATCCTACCTTTGTCTTCTATCATCTTGGAGTGGGAAAGATTTGGGATGATGTAACTAGAAACCCTACAATCATGTTCATTTTAGGGTCAAGAGAATCTTCTCTTGTTTGGGCATGTTCTAACACCTCATGGGCAGCTCAACAGAAATCAGAAGCTGTAGCCTTCTTCCAAGGCTCATTCCATCAAAGATCCTACTCTCCCTCAGCCATGAGTGCCTCCATGATGGGAAAACACTAGACACTGGGTCTTTCTCTCATTTGTGAATCAAAGGCTTGGGAAAAGATCAGTCAGAGCAACCCATTTGAGATGGTAAGTATGCTAACTTGAAGCAAAAACACTTGACATTTACTGGCTTGAAATGTTTACTGTTATCAGTCATTTCCAAATATTGAAAATAGTCTGTGGCTTCATCCAGTGCTTCTCCTTATCCCTATCATCTCCACCCCATCCTGTTTGAGAGCTGCTCGGCCACCAGGCATTGCTGGAAAGCAAGGGATGCAAAGTGTTCTCAGAGATGGCAAGGAGTTGATTGACTGTATGGGGAGAAAGTCAGACTTAAGCACATATACTTTATTTTGCTTATGAGAAGAGTGTTGATGGCAGCAAATACAAAAGAACCTATAGCAAAGTTAATTCCTGAGGCCCAGGAGTTCCAGATAGGAGAAATGGGTACAAGTCACAAGTCCTTGCTCTCTGAGGAAGAGCCCTTGACCCTGCGTGTCACACAAGTTTTCCATTTTTGTTTCTAACATGCTTCCATCTGAAAGCCCCGTTTTCCTCTCTGATAGACATTGCTAGAATTTTTTCCTTGCTGGAGTCCTAAGATTGTTAGGTTTCAAACCTGGGACAAATGGCTGAGTTGCCTACTTAACATATCAAGGCAGACCTGGTTTCCAGTTTCTCCCAGCATCCCTCAATCCTTACCTGTTGGGGGTGGGGGTGGGGGGA
The DNA here is from genome assembly GCF_000001635.26 of Mus musculus. Taxonomy (NCBI): domain Eukaryota; kingdom Metazoa; phylum Chordata; class Mammalia; order Rodentia; family Muridae; genus Mus; species Mus musculus. The sequence continues at coordinate 24,523,528 of NC_000068.7, read as the reverse complement.
TGGGGTTGTTGTTGGTGGTGGGGTGGTGTTGGTCCTCCTGGCTACTGCTGGTTTCACTCACCCCACCCACCCTCACCTGGCTTGGCTCAGTCTAGTCATGCCCACTCTGGACTCTTCCAGATATCCCTGCCTCTGCCTATTCTCCATGCTATCCCACATATCTATAATAAACTGTTTTCCCCCAGCATAGCTAGGAGCAGTCAAGGCCTTTCTGTTTGTACTTTTTATTTAAACATTTTTTTTTTTTGTTCAAGGATGACCACCTCATCATTTTCAACTTTGAAATTTGAATACACTTTGAAATTAATACCATATATAAAAACACCAACAGAGATTACTGCAACCGTATTATATTTTGCTATACTTATTTGTAAATATCTCACATAGATTCAAATCAAATAATCCTTTTCTTTAAGTACTGTATCTCTTTTTGATACTTGTAGCAGCTGAAGCCTTGCCCACTGCCTTGATTCCAGAACATTCTCAGTCTTGGCTTACAGACCCAGAATGTCTTTGGAAACCTGCAAAAGGGAAGAAGTGATCCAGTCTGAAGACGCCAACGTGACCCAGGAGATTGTCGTCGAGTACTATACGTGTCACACTTTGTCCTGAGCAAACTTGGGCAAGCGGATCAGATAGCTGCTTTTATCACTGTGGTTAAAATAAGATAAATAGACAAACGGTGCACTAACACCTTTAGAAGAGCAAAACCAAAAAAGATGGAAATGAAAGAATGAATTTAGGAGGAGTATGAGATATAAGAAGAAAGTATTTGTGAAATAATGTTCAGTAGGTAAAAGCAGATCACACATGTTTACAACATGATAGTAGTTTTTGATGCGTATTTCAAATTTAGAAAAATATCAATAGCAGAAATAACAGGTGGCTTTTAGGTTCCCCCAATCCCTTGGAGTTGGAGATTCCAAGGATGACTATTTCCATGCTGATACTGCATGTCCAGCCTGGACTTCCTCCTTTCCTCTTTTCTGTCCTGGACTTCCCCCTTTCCTCTTTTCTGTCCTGTCTTGAAAGTATACTGCTTTTAAAACAGAAGAAAAGAAAAGATCAGAAACCTGGTTCTGTTGCATGTTCCACTGGAGCTGGAAACACAGCCCTGAGCTCTCCAAGACATTCTCCTGTTCGCGCACTCACTTCGAAAATAGTATTTAAGATTAAAAGTGAGCTAGCCTACCGGCATTGCGGGGAATCCAAACAGCATGATAGCATCCTTCCCCAACAGACAGGAGTTAAATTCCTGACTTTGAAAAGAGGCCTCAGAGTTACCTCCGCCCAGAGCTTCCAAGGTAGCTTCTAATCTAGAGCCTGAGGCTGAAGATAGCACAGCCTCCTGTACCCTTGAGGAGTGAGTGACTAAAACTAGGACAAGAACCAAGTGGGACTGGGTGTGACTAAATTGTCTTGTGCCTCAGTGGCTTGGGGCTGTCCCCCAGATCCACCACCACCGCAGTCTATCTTTCTGTCCCCTCTCTTCTGTCAGGTTTCTTCCAAGCCACCCCAGAGCTGCTGCCTCACCGAGGTCCCCAGTCTGTTGCTTGCACCTTACTAGGGGTCTCAGACCTTGTCGACGCCACATCCTGGGAACTGAACAGCCTGGGGCTGGAAGTTCTCCGGGGTGGGGGGCGGGGGGTGGGTGGGAGTTCTCTGGAGACTGCAGCGGATGGGCGAGGCCCCAGTAGGGGGCACGCGGACGTCTTTTGGGGAGGAAACCAGTACTATTTGCTCTCACTCGCTGCCAGCCAGGGTTTTCTTCCCCCAGTGAGTCTCTTAATTTTGCTCATTTATCTTAAAGAGCTCCGTAAGCGCCGTGGGGCTCCGACGGGGGCGCCGCACGGGGGCTCAGATACCCGACCCCCACGCCTGCCTCCCAGAGGAACCATCCAGCGCGGACCAAATCTCATTTTCCTACAAATAGTTTGTCAGAAGCAGCAGGGCAAGTAATAAATCACAGAGAGCGAGAGAGCGGAGAAGAAAGGGGGAGCGGCTGAGAGGGGAGGGCGTGGCGAGGGCGGAGGGAGGGCTAGGGGCGCAGATGGGAGAGCAGACCTGGGAGTGGGGGCTGCGGAGACAGAGCGGAGGAAGGAGAAAGGAGGGAGAGACAAAGAGACCAGAACGAGGGAAGGGAAGAAAGAAGGAACCTGAGAGTTCAGAACGCTAGGGAGAAGGAGGGAGGAAAGAAAAAGCATTGAGTGAAGAGGAAGAAAGCAAGGAGTGAATCAGGAAGGAGAGAGAGAGAGAGAGAGAGAGAGAGAGAGAGAGAGAGAGAGAGAGAGAGAGAGAGAGAGAGAGAGAGAGAGAGAGAGAAAATGAATCTAAAGGGACGGGACTTGGAGGAAAAAAAAGGCTTCTGGTGACGCTGCGAACTCTAGAAAGGATGGTGGGCAATACAAGGCCTCCAACTTCCCTCAGCCCCCGAGCTATGGTGGACCCCTGACCCACTGCTCCATCTGTGGTGCCTGGCACGCGCGTGTGAGTGTGTGTGTGTGTGTGTGTGTGTGTGTGTGTGTGTGTGTGTGTGTGTGTGAAGCAGAGAGATCTTGTGTCTGGGTTACTGTGACGGAACAAGCCAATCCACTTCTCCAAGCCTCAGTTTCTCCATCTAGCAAATGGGAGTAATAAGCCTCATTTAACAGGAACCCTGCTGAGCAAGCTGGTGATTAAGCTAAAAGGAGCCTTTCTTGAATTGGTGCAGGTAAACTTGGTCCTTGGACTCTGGGCCTGGACGATGGACCTTCCTTCCAAGTTTGCTGTGTACTGCCTCTCCACCCCCACAACCTGTGATCCTGAGCCAGACACTGGGATCTAGCAGCTGTCAACACAAACACACTCCAGTACTTTTTGTGTTGCCTTTATCCTCCCTCAGGAAACAGGGAATGCTAGTGCAATCATCCACTGTCAAGCTCTCCTGGCTTCTGGTGCAAAGACAGCTGATATAATCGCCACAAGGCACCAGCTCTCCATTACGTGGGCCAGTGACAGTTCAAGAACTCACAAGAAGGCTTCAGGTTTTGACCTTCCTAAAACTCCCTCTCTCCTTCCTGGCTGCTGGTAGGATATAGGAGGTGTTGGGGGAGAAGACCATCTTTACTTGTGGGAAGTGGAAAATGTTGGGGGAGGGAAGTGGCAGCGACCTCACAGAGTTTTCCCCAGTTCTGAGCATATTTCTAGCAAGTGGTGAGCTCCTGAGATGGATGGAATTTGTTTAATTTTGCAACTATATTCATTACACACTCCTTATGCTGTAGAAAAGCTTTTATTAGTCTATGTTATGGAAAGGGAAACAAAGATGACCAAGAATGGAGATGGCAAGCCCAAGAGAGGTTTGAGTCTAGTGCAGTCTGTCTCAAAAGCTTATGTCACTTCTGTGGCTGCCCAGGGCTCATCATCAGGGAAACTTGAATAGCCTCTGTAGTCTTTAGGGTCCCCATGTGTCTGAGGCACCAGGAAGTGTGAAATGATGATAAATGGACCCACATCTATGATACCTGCTGTCTCAGTTAGGGTTTTGTTGCTGTGAAGAGACTCTATGGCCACGGCAACTCTTATAAAGGAAAGCTTTAATTGGGGCTGGCTTACAGTTCAGAGGTTTAGCCCATTAGCATCATGGCGGGAAACATGGAGGCACAGTACTGGAGACTTCTACATCTGGATCTGCAGGCAGTAGGAAGAGAGATGAACAGTGGGCCTGGCTTGAACTTCTGAAGCCCTGGAGTGCACCCCAGTGACACACTTCCTCCAACAAAGCCACACCTCCCATAGTGTGACTCCAGTAGTGTCATTCCCTATGAGCCCATGGGGGTCATTTCATTCAAACCACTACACCTGCCCAGCCTTTTCCTGACCCTCAAAATTCTATAGAAGGGTACCACAGGGTACCCCACTCTAGGCTTCCAAGTCATTTGGGGATTTCTTGTTATTGACACCATCCTTTAGTTGTGAGCATCGGGCCACACTGCCCTCAGACAGACTCTCAGTTCCCAGCGCTCTACCTTGAAGAGGGTTTTAAGGACCAAGTCACATTCCTCATAGCCTCTCTTATTTCAGCCCCTTGAGATCCAGCTAAACCCCTTCTGCCCCTTTTCCTTCTGAAATGGTATCAGGGACTCTCATATCCAACCTCAGTGAGGAACAGTCTGGGGAAGAGAGCCAGGTTCTTGCCTACCTGGATCAGCTAGATGACTCTAGGCAATTCACCTCAACTCTCCAAAGCTCAGATTCCTCAACTGGAAAAGGGGGATTTAAAAAAGAAAGTATTCCAAATTCCCAAGGCTGCCATGGTGAGCATTAATGCAAAAGCTGGTGGGTATGCCTTACAGGGGAGAGGGCCTCTTGTCCTCCATCTCCTGATAGCGGGCCTCTAGCTCCCCATCCGCTCATTTCATGAACACCATCATTGATCCCAGGTCCAAACCCCAAGGACAGCAGGTGCCTCTGTGTTTTGCTTCCCCCAAACAACAGCATTTAAAACTCAAAGCAAACTGTGTGACTGAGTCAGCCAGGGGAGGCAGGGAAGAGGAGTGGAAAATCATTTCCAAATTTTAGACCTAGTGTTGTTAACAGTGTTACCTTTGTATCTTGCTTCCCTGTGCCTCAGCTTTCTTTCCATTAAAAGGGGTATAACAATGTTCTTCTTGTGAAGCAGGCAGTGCATGGGCACATGCACACTCTCCCCTCTCTCTCTGTCACACACACACACTCACACACTCACTCACACACTCACTCACTTACTCACTCACTCACTCACTCACTCAGGGGACAGGATGCTGCACAGGAGAACCCAGATGCTCTACCACTGAGCTAGCTACCCTCCCCCTAACCCCTCAAGCAGTCTACTCAGAGTTCTCTCAGCTGATGGGATTTGGGTTCCCCAGGGGCTCAGGACTGATGCTTGGAGTCCTCCAGGCTCTATTCTATTCCAGTCTGAGTCATTGAAATGGAAACTTTCCCACCGTCTCTGCCTTTATGGTAGCACTTCCATGCTCACCCACATTATTTATTCAGCCCATTCCTGCACATTCTAGACTTAGACTCTGCCCAGTAACTACTCCTCCTCCCACAAGCATCTAGCTCAGGCCATCTCTTCCTGTAGTCCCTCAAGGCTATCTTCCTCCGCGGAAACTCTCCTCGACTGTCTGTCTGGTAGATGGAAGGATGTTTTGAAAATCCTTCCAAAGGGCACTATTCATCTTTGAAAACTATACACACGAGATATTTTATCTCTTTTCTAAAACTGTGTTTCCTGTGTGTTGATATAATAGATATGGCTGGCATTTTAAAGTTCATTTTCAAAACACATACTGTCTGATCTGTAGTTCCTGAATATAAAAGTCTACATAACTGCCTGACTTGCATTTTAAACGTCTGTGGGTAGAGACCTCAGTGCATAAGCAGGAGAGAGAACACATCTACAAGGCTAGCCTCAGAGTTGAGCAGATGCCATTGGAAGATTGCTACAGACATCATATAGGGGAAGGGCCATTTCTACACACATCATATAGGGGAAGGGCCATTTCTACACGTGTGGAATCTTTCTAGACTATCTCAAATGCTGTGATTTTCTGATACCCCCAATAAGCAATAGAATTCTTTCTGCCCCCACCTTGTGTGGACCTGCCTTGGGATATGCAGTGGATATCCCGAAGGGGTTTTATACAGTTGCATCCATGCTTTTTCTCTTCATGGCTTTATTAGAAAGATCCTGCCATTTCCCATTAGCTTTTGTGCCCTTTCTTAAATAGCAGCCCTGCAGTGTCACACCTGTCACTTAGTGGATGCTCAGTAAATCCTTAGGGAAAGGGAGAAAGGGAGAAAAGATAGAAGAGAAAGAATAGATAGAAGGGAAAAGGGAGGGAAGAAGGAAGGAAGAAAGGAAGGAGGAAGGAGGAAGGAAATGCTATCAGTTGGAAGCTACACTCAACACATGAGTCTTTCTCTATGATCTGTCAGTATGTGTCACCTTGCCATCTCAGTTCCAACAAGGGAACTGGATCACAGACTGATACCCTCCTGATGCCCTGAGGACAGACCTTGTCCACTGAGCACCCTGAGTGAGAGCAGTTAGCTAACAACAGTTTGCTTGTTTGTTGAACTTGTCCTTGTCTGTAAAATTTATTTTTTCCAGTCAAGGCGGCTCCCTGCCTGTCTTTTTTGAAAGGGTATTTTTTTGTTTATTCTTCAGCAATTTCATACATACGTGTATACAGTATTTCTTTCTGCGTCTGATTTTCTGATGAGATGTGACAGCTGGATGATTAAGATGGCTCTGATCTGAAACCTTGAGCAGGAGCCAGAAAACTAGGAAGTCCATCAGCACAGCTACTCAGTACAACAGGAGGCTGAAGCAGCAGGAGTCTCTGGTCTGGGTGCAATTGGAGAACTGAGCCTCAGATGGCAGGCATGCAGGCAAGCAGATTCTGCCAATTGAGACCTCAGATTTGGGGCCAGGTTGCTAGAGGCCACAACATGGCCACAAGCAGTGTGTGCACCTAAATTTGTCCTCATACATAAAACTTATTTTTTTTTCCAATCACGGTGCCTCAGTTTGTCTATGTTGAAAGAATATTCTTTTATTTATTCAAGTTATCCCATACACATACACACTGTATGTTGATCATATCACCCTCTCACTCCCAGTCTCCATCCCGCTGGACACATGGCCCTCCCACCACCATGCTCTCCTCACCCCCACCCCCCCACCTCCTAACCTACTGAGTCCACTTAGTGGTGTTTAATGGAATGTTGACTAATCTTGCCAGGTTGCTCATGGCCAGTTTATGCTGATTCTTGAGTGTGGTTACTCAGAGTCAACTTGACTGGGTTTGGAATCATCTAGAAGATATATCTCTGGATATGTCTGTGAGGATGTTTCTGGTGAAGTTTATCTATGCAGGTGAGACTTATCCCAAGTGTGGGTATAACAATTTCATGGGTTGGACTCTTGAACTAAATAAAAAAGAAGAAAGCCAGTTAAATTTCAGATTCTCCCTCTCCCATTCCCTTCCCTCCTTTCCCTCCTTTCCCTCCCTCCCTCCTTTCCCTCCCTTATTCTTTCTCTCCCTCTCTCTCTCCCTCTCCCTCTCCCTCTCCCTCTCCCTCTCCCTCTCCCTCTCTCTCTCTCTCTCTCTCTCTCTCTCTCTCTCTCTCTCTCCTCTCCTCTCCTCTCCTCTCCTCTCCTCTCCTCTCCTCTCCTCTCCTCTCCTCTCCTTCCTTCGGTCTCCCTCCTTCATCTTCCCAAAGGTGAGGAGTGTAAGCTTCAAGCTTCTATTGCTATGAACTGCCTGCCATGCTTTCCCACTCTGGCAGGCTGAACCCTCTTGAACCACGGATCAAAAGGAATTTGTTGTCCCTTAAGTTGCTTTTTGTCAGGCATTTGTTCTAAGCAAGGAGAAAGGTAACCAATAAATTAATCTAATTAAGGATAAGGTGGATTGTTCAGTTGATAAAGTACTTGCCACACAAATGTGGGGACCTACATTCAGATCTCCAGCATCCACTGGAAAAGCTAGGCACAGTGACACACACATGCACACACAGGATTTAAAAAGAAGCTTCTCTCACGGAGAAAGAACATTTTTAAACATGTGAATCATTAGGTATAGAACATCACACATTTCAAGCGACTTATTGTCACAGTATGTCAAAGTAGTAAAGTTTTAGCAGTTGTCTGTCCTTCAAAGAATCCATCCGTCTCCAATTACACTATACTTAAGTTCCTTCCCCTTCCACTGTAGAAGTGTCTGCACCTACTATTTGGAAGGCCTGGGTTTTATAGTTATAGGAAAGTGGCCAGGGGCCTTTTAGGAAAAAAAAAAAAGCCAAAATGCAAAAGAGGACAGGGAACGTGGAGGGTATGCAACCGAGGCAGAAGTCCACTCCACTGTGGCATTGAGGAGCAGTAGACACCACACCGGCAGTGAGCCTGGGCTCCCTTGACAACAGAGCCTCCTCACTGGAGTATTAAAAGAAATATCTGTTCCTCCAGGTACTTCCACGTCTATCCTACTAGCCTTCTTAATCAGAAATGAATCTCTCTAGGCCTCAGTTTCCCCTTTTGTAAACAGAAAAGGTTGAACTAGGTGGCTGCTGAGACCCTTCCAGTTCTAACATTTTATGATCTATGATTAAAACTTCAATGACATTGTTCAGCCTGCTGTCCAGAGTGTGACCCACCAACTTTCATAAAAACAATCATCATTAGCGTGTGCTAATTGGTCAATAAAACCATCACAATTTTATAGCGTGAAACTTGAAACCTGCTGACATTAACACTACTGATGAGCCAAGCAGAAGTTCAGCAGTATGGAAAAAAATAGCTGACTGGGAACTTGGGAGTCTTATTCAAAGTGACATAGGCTCAAACTTACTGTGACCAAAATAAGAAGAGTTAATAGGACACTGACCCACATATAAAATAGTCTCATGGTTGGAAGAGCACAAGACAATCAACTTTGAAGTGTAGGGCTCCTAGGATTGGGAATGATACAGTAAAATTCAGAGGTGGCCTATTCCACTAAAAGGCTATAGCCATGTCTGGTCTGGGGTCCAGGCCATCTATGGTCAGTGAATCAAGACTAGGGCCCCAAGCTTAGTCAGCTCATTAGATCCTGTATTGCTTACACCTAGGGCCATAACTTTCTTTTCTTTTCTTTTCTTTTCTTTTCTTTTCTTTTCTTTTTCTTTTTCTTTTTCTTTTTCTTTTTCTTTTTCTTTTTCTTTTTCTTTTTCTTCTTCTTCTTCTTCTTCTTCTTCTTCTTCTTCTTCTTCTTCTTCTTCTTCTTCTTCTTCTTCTTCTTCTTCTTCCTCTCTCTCTCTCTCTCTCTCTCTCTCTTTCTTTCTACTCTACTTTTTCCTTGAATTTGATAGGATTCTACTGATATTTTAGGCTCACCTTTGAGATTTTTCCCATTTTATGTTACTCTATTGAAAGTCAACTAAAGGTTATCTAATCTTACCATCTACTAGATGCCAAGTAATTTCTGGACTTGAACACACTAAACCCTTAAAAAGGGGGTAGGGGAGATTAGACCTCTTACTTATTAGTACATTATTCCTAGTACCCATGAAGATTAAAAAACCTGCCACAGTCATATGCTGATAATTGGTGGAGTCAGGTTCAAACTCAGGTGTGAAGTCCTTACTCTGACATCGAGAGTTCATCTGAGGCAGTTCTGCCCTGGAGTCCCATAAAGAAGAATAAGAACATGATCTAGTAAGTTATCAGTGATAAGAGACTAGATATGGCAAGAGAAAGATGGGGACTGAAGGCTTCAGTAAAGTCGGTGTAGGTGGAAAACAAACAGTGGAACAGTGGCAGCAAAAAAAAAAAAAAAAAAAAAAAAGAGACAGATAACTTGTTTAGAGGTCACAGATGTCAAAGATGATAAAAAAAAAATCCTGCAGGGAAGGGCAGAAGGTTTGAAAAGCCAAATGAAGGACATTTGAGCCTGCAGAGAAGAAGTGGCTTTTGGCACAGGCACAGGCACAGGCACAGGAATCCATTACAATGTTGTATGTGGCTGCACAGAAAGGTCAGACAACCTGCTTCTATCATCCAAAGTCATCTATGCCAAGAAGGCTCCAGATCAGTGCAGAACACCCAAATCGGTGAGATATAGACCCTGTACTGCAACTACCAGGTTTAAAAGTAATGCATACAATGTAGAAGTGCAACCTGTACTGGAGCCATCTTCCCCCATGAAGAAAGCCAACAGGATGCTACAGAATTGAAAACCTATCCCTCAAAAGCCAACAGACGATTTCACAGTTTATTACAAGGACGTCCTGCTTTTAAACTTGGCTGTACAACTGCATGATTGCATCAATATACTTCTAAAAGAAAGTATTTTATAGATTTTTCACTTCCAAAATCAACTTAGCAATGATTTTTCACTGCTTCTCACACAAAACACTGCAGATTTTCAAGTATGCAACTCTAGGACGCAGTGCATGCGGTCGAATCATAGTAACTGGCCTGTATGACTGGCTGTGTACTTCTTAGCTTCATATAGGAGAAATTTTTCTTGCTGCTGTGATATTCATAGATGGAAATAGGCCAGAGGAATGTAGAAGGGGAAATAAAGACGTGATGGCTTATAAAGCCCATATCCATTAACATTCCTAGAAGACATAGCATGCATGATGTTATATGTGTACTCTACATGCTTGTTTAGCAGCATATGAGAGTGTTAATTTTTTAATAAGGGATAAGGTCATCATTCCCAGAAACAGTAAACAAAATCCCTAGTATGTGCAACAGACGGGTGAAGGCCATAGGCTTTCCAAACTGTGAAGACAGCCTGACACAGCACTTTGTGATAATGCTCACATCACTTGACTTCTCTATGCCTTATCTTCCTCACCTGTAACTTCTGCATGGGCTCATTTCCCAAAATTCAACAGCTCACACCCTTCCTCCTTTCTGGAGAGTCCTATCCTTACTGGTTCTTTCCTGCCAGCATCTTTTGTACCTGTTGCCTATTGTGCATACTCAACAATGTGGTTCCTACTGCCTTTCAGATCTTAGGTCAATCATTATTCCCTTAGAGAAACCTTAATGGGCAGCTTCAGTTCCAAAAAGGCTAGACCACAGCTTTCCTTTATAGGTCACAGTCTATCAGTGTAAGCATGAATGCAGATTTATTTGCATTTTATTTGCATTTGCATGTGTAAGGCTGTTTTATTTTTGTCTCTTCCTCAGAACGATAAACTCCTAAGAAGAGACGCTGTATATGCTTATTCTTACCACTGGACTCTAGGAATTACAACAAATCGGGAATTTTATCCATGTATGAGTGAAGTTGATATAAAATGGGATACATTAAAATGATGATGATGGTGATGTTGATGAAAACAATAATAAAAGTAGAATAGCTTTCTCCCATCAGCACAACCTCCTATCTGTAACATATAACCTTAGTTACAGGGATGTTTAAACTCACCAGCAGTCCATTGCCTAGCAATGTTTTACCCAGCCCTTGATTCCCCTGACTTCCTTCATGCAGGGCTGCAGGTACCTGCCGGGCTCCATGCTTCTCTACTGCTTTCTTTTATGCCCAGGAACAACTGTCCTTCTTCCCTCCAGGAGCTAGTGAAGCAAACTTTATTTTGTCTGTAAAATTAAAGCTGTTTTAATATCTTAGAAAATAAAAACAACCGCCCCTGTCAACCACCACTACCTTTTCTACTTACTCATTCTTTGGTTTTTCTCCTTGAGTTCTCTTTCTCATTGTTCTGTTTTTGAACCAAAATTGATCTTAATAGTGACTGATGCACACAGGGGCACTGCTCCCCTGAGCTGTCTGAATCAGAGAGAAGGAAGATGGAGCTAGACATTGTCAAGAAACAGAGCCACCCAGCCTGTGGAGTGCTTGAATTACCCAGTGGCCTTCTCCACCCCCACCCCAAGTCTACCCCATCAACACTGCCTCACTTATCTCATTCTGCAGGATGTTCTCGGGGCAAGTGTTAGAGCTGAAAGATCCAAGTCTCAGATGCACTGTTTAATTGCCTGTGGTCAGCAATGTATGCCATTCCTCTTATTCCAGATGCACATCTAAGCTATGCTGACTGATTTTAGAATTATAAGCAGTACTTGTAATGTTTTTCTATCAAAAGTCAGGACTTCTGAGTTCTGCTGAAACTTTAATTCTCACTTCTGAGAACTTGGAACCAACCTGGTAGTCATGGAGAAGGGTCACTGAAGGAGAGGTCAGCTTTTAAAAGAGTATTGGTAATGGCCTGGAAGGGTCAGGCCTTTGAGCATAGGATTTATCCAGAGCTCCCCTAATGTCTTTCTTATGATCCACATGGAGTGAGGCTCCTTCAAAGTTAGAAGCAGCAGTCACAAAGGAAGAAGTTGTACCCAAGAGAACTCTACTATTTAGAGGCTGTTGACTCTACTTGGATCCTCTATCTACCTGTGTCTCTCGGGGGGGGGGGGGGTGAGGTTCTCCCTTCCCTTACCATACCTTCTCATCCCCAAGTCCTCTAAGGGGGCCAGCAGTCAGACAATAAAAACAAAACAAACAAACAAACAAAAACACAGCACACAAGCTGTGCAGCTGCAGCATCCACCTTTCACCAAGCATCTTTGGAGTGAAAGACCCACAATGTGAGGACTCCCCCACGTTCTGACTCAGGAGAGATGACACCCCAAATCACTCATGGGAAACGGTCTCGATGCAAACCGCAAGAGGACTTTTATTCCAGGCGCACTCTGGGGCCCACAGTCCTACACCACGCAGGGGTAGAGGAGTGTGGAGCCCCAGTAGCTGGTGGAGGGGGTATTTAAAGGAAAAAACCACAACTCAAGGGGGCGGGGAGGGCATTGTTGTAAAATACCGAAAATACTAGTAAAGAGTCACGAGGGAGTGGAAGTCACAAGAGTCACAAGGAATACCTGGTAACTGTGCAGGTTATTTCTCAAGACAGTTTCTATGAGCCTCTAACAATAGCACATTTGCATAGTGGGGTTCCATGAATGGTCAGGGTGGGTCAGGGTGACTTTCTTTGAATGAACACTCCCTGAACCCAGGAAGCGGGTGGGTGGAGGAATGTCACTATCTGTTTTATGATTAGCATGACTTGGAGCATTGAGTCACATAGGTAACATTCTCAAGCCTAGGCCTAAAGGCCTAGTTCTTTTTTTTTTTTTTTTTTTTTTTTTAATGTTATACTTTTTTAGGAGTATGTGCCACACTATTCGGAAGATAGCAGCATTACTCAAAAGCATGAAGCACCATCTCTGCTTAGAGATGAGCAGACTCAAGTAAGATGATAGGGCCTGGGTTGGGGAGCTGAAGTGTATGTCTTTGGCAGCTATTTTTCTAAGCTCCTGAACATTCTAGAGCCTGGAGTGTATCTGGGTCCCCTGTCTAAGGGGCTTCTAGGGGCCTAAATGGCAAGTGTGAGATGTGTATATAAGGGAAACCAAAATGAAGCTTTAAAAAAGCAATTAATACTAGAAGGAAGAAAAAGAGAGTGTAGAAATGGCTTGGAGGTGGGAAATCAGGAAATGGAGAACAGCAAAATGCAGAAACCTTCAGGAGAAAGAAGTCTAATGAAAGAGGGTTATTGAAGATGATTGGCGCTCCATAATACACAGCCCAATATCACAGGTGTCAAGGCAATGGGACACCCAAAGAAATGTGCCTTTCAGACCCTCCAGAAAGGGGACAGTCATGGCAGAGCCTTCAGGCAGACAGCTTCATGCAGCAGGTGGAGCTCCAAGATGTTATGTAAATGAACCAAGACCAATTCTAAATGCACCGGGGAGACTTGCTTGTTAAGAGGTCCCTGAGAGGAAGAAAGGAATCCATGATGACTAAATAACCACCCACCCCCAGCTGTCCTGTCTGCAAGCTGGTTCTCACAAAGCATGTCTTCTAGAAGTGGGACAGCACCGCTGACCCTGGCCGATATTTTATCAACCCACCCCAGATTCTGATGAGCAGCGAAGCACTGATTATTGTCGCTGATGGCTGTGGTGTCCTATTTGCAGTAGCCTCGGGGGAAGAAGAGCCCAGTCATCTTCAGAAACTCATTTCAAGTCCTAAACTTCTAGCCCAAGACTTCTGTGTCCTCAATCCCATCTTCTTAAGACGAAGAGAAAAGGTCCCCAACTCCAAAAGTCCCCATGTGGGATGTAAACCCATTGTGACCTCATACTCTGCCTTTCCTTCTGCTGGACACCTCCAGATTGTCTTTTCTCTGAAAATGGAAAGCTTCTAGCCAGGGAACAGGCACAATACTGAGGATGATGGGAACAGAGTCTTCCTTGGGGTCCCAGCCTTATTTATCTTTTATCACAGTCCATTTGGCCTTCTGTCCTGACCACACTGAGCTACATTCAGAAGGGAACAGTATGAGTAAGGCAGCTCACATATGTTTGTAACTTTAGTTCTGGGGGGAGGGGGGTCTGAAGCCTCTGTGGGTACAAGATACATAAGTGATGTATAGACTCGCATGCAGGCAAAACACCAATACACACACAAAGTAAAAATTTTAAAACAGATTTATTTAAAAAAAAGTCTGCCTTGCAAACACATAATCAGCTAGAGTGCCTACCTGTTACCCTTGGGTACAGACAATAAACCATCACTGATGACTCTTCTGCACTGTGCACACTGCTCACCTGAAAGCCAGGTCCCACCAGGAAGGTCTAAATGAGAGAAAACCAAATGAATCTCATGTGCCCACTGACCTTGCATTTCTATCGGTGCCTACATAGGTGTCTGTGTTTGGACAGTAAGTCAAGCACGGTTAGGAAGGAACTTGTGTGGTCATTGGGGGGTGGGTGGAGGGTAGGATGGGGTGGGGTGGGGGCAGGAGTGGGAGCAGGAGAAACAATGAGAGTTGAATGAAGACATCAAAGCTAAATAGATCAGTTCTTTGGAAAGTAAATTTACAAAGTTGAAGACTCGAGCTGGGGATATAGTTTAGTGATAGATTGCTTATCTTACATGTACAAAGCCCTAGGTACCAAAACATTTTGCCCAGGCCAAGCCCTGCCACCTCACTGCCATGTATTTTGGCACATGGTACAACAGGAATAGTAGCAGCTATGGCTGCCACCCTGAAGGATCTTTATTGTAAAGAATGAGAGTTAGTATGCAGGCCGGGGGGGGGGGGGGTGTTTCCCCAGCAAAATCTCATTGGTAGCATACTGCAGCTTACAGGAAATACTTTCCCTTGAAAACAGCTTTTCTTTTGGGGGAAGACATATAGAACAACAATAATGCTGGAGAGAGCTAGAAGAGCTTCAATTTCATTTATTCCTCACTCATTCATTCAAAGGCACTTGGTAAGCCACACTTGACAGCCAACCAAAATCAGGTGAATGCTCTCATGTTATTATAAATTGCTCTTTGAGGAAAGTAAGTAGGAAAAAAAATCATGGTGGTGTTAAGCATAAGAAGCCAGCATCAGAAAGGCACATTTCAAGTGTTTTCTCTAATATGCCAAATCTAGATTTTTTTAAAGTCACATAAAGATAGAAGGTGAATTATTTAAGGAAATGAGAGGGATTCCTAAGGTTGAGGTAGGTTAGGGGTAGAGGCAGAGAGGAATGGGAACAGGTATAACAAAGGGCATTGTGTGTATGAAGATGTCACGATAAACTCTATAACTTTGTGTAAGAAATATATTCTAAAACAAGCAAAGGATTGTATAAATCCATTCTTCAAGGTGAAGATGGAAAAAGAAAGCGATTATAAGAGGTAGCTTTTGTCATGGACTTCCAACCCACTTTTGGAGTAGGTCTTATGGTCACAGGAGCTCTGGGCATTTGGTATCTTCCATGCTGCTCATGTTGCCAGCAGCAGAGCCCTGAGTGACTGCTAAAGAACTCTGTCAGATGCAAAAGCCCAAAGTTACTGATGCTGTTGGGTTTAGCATTGTACTCCAGAAATGCCAACGAGACAGCACACATTGACGGGAGTGTTGTGCTGGGACTTGCTTTAAGGCCCATTTGGTTCTAAGGGAAGAGTGTGAGATGTGGAGACATTGTTTATCTTGCTGCTTTCTCCCTCCTTAAAGCTGCACTCAGTATCTTTCAGACCAAGTAACCAGAAGGGCTCCTAAGAATGTGGTCTCTCTCTCTCTCTCTCTCTCTCTCTCTCTTTTTTCTGGGCTTAGCCCAGTCAAGGTCCCAAGCACTGGTGGCTCAGATTGCCTATCATTTCCTTCTCTGTTTAACAAAGCCAGCCAAGAGAGCAAACTTCCCTTTCAACAGTCAGCAAGTGTTAGGTGTGGAGTAGGCAAGGTGAATCAAGGAAGGAGTGGGGAGTATGGGGGCCTTGGGGGTCTTGTCCTAGGCTAGGAGAGCCAGTTCCTGATGCTGGGCTGTAGCTCACTGCAAACATTGCCATTCACTGTGAGTTAGCTCCAGGGACAGCTGTGCTCTGTGCATCATGTCTGAGTAATTAACCAACAGTTGTTCCTGCTTTGTGGAACATGGACCCAGCAGCCCTGTGAGGTCCTGTGGGGACTTTTTCAGTCTGATTGGCAGACATTTGGCAGGAAGGTGCGGCTTCTGCGATGCCTGACTGAAGGCATGGCGGATGATCCAATTTATTCCTCCTATCTGAAATTGTACTTACCATGTACCTCTGCACTCCTTCCAAGTGTAACTGTGGCCATCCATGCTGAGAATAGACTATGCTATTCCCTTGATGTGGTCCAGCTCAGCCAGAATGTCCATTGCTGTATGAGATTTTAGATCAAATCCTAAAGCTTTAGAAGTTAAATTCTAGTATGTCTAAACTGGATGAAGCTTTAGATCTATTGAGGACACCATTATACAATGAGAAAACTCATCATTGTTACACTTTTTTTTTAAATTGGCTATTTTCTTTATTTACATCTAAATTGTTATCCCCTTTCTAGGTCCCCCCCCCCAAGCTCCCATCCCCTCCCCCTCCTCCTGTTTCTATGAGGGTGTTCCCCCACCCACACGCCCACTCTAGCCTCCCTGCCCTGGCACCCCCCTACACTGGAGCATAGAGCCTTCACAGGACCAAGGTCTTCTCCTCCCATTGATGTCCCACAAGGCCATCCTCTGCTACTTAGACTCATTCTCAAGTATACAGTTTCTATTTATCCAGGAGCTCCATGGTGCAGCTTTCTCCATTAGATTGATGTTCTTCCTATGGGATTGCAAACCCTTCACCATCGTTACACTAAAGGACACCCAGCCAGCCAGGACAGGACAAAGAACCTCCCTCACTGCTGATCATGATTGATCATGATTGATCTACAGTTGATCCTTCCCTAGACCCTGCAAGATGTCCAATCCTTACAATCTGGATCCACATGGTCTCCTTGGAAAAGTCTTTCCTCATTATTTAAATAACCATTCCTGTGCCTTCAATACTAACATTTTATTTTAACACAGAATCGAATTGTTAGGTATTAAAAATCCATCAGATATAACCTGAAAGAATTCTGTTGTTATCCTTCTGTCCAAACCTATATAATTATGAGTATTTTTGGCTGTATCTTTAATATTTTGGATGTGAATCTTTTGGGCAAGTTAAATGGAACATGCTTCCCAGGTCATGGACCATGGGGGAAGCAGCTGTAAGTTAGACATGGAGATAAGCAAGATTCTACCATGTTGGATAGCTTCCTTCATAGACTCTCAGGGAGTGGACAAGAGAGTGTAGCCATCTCTCACCTGTCTTCTGCTATTCTCAGCTCTCTATACCCAGGAACTATAAGCCTTTCCTCTCGAGCTCATTCAGTCCACTTCCAAGAGTACTATAAATTTGTTCTACCCAAGGGTGCCTTGCTTTTCTCTGAAATTCATCCATCACTGCTAATTATACAGTGCCTTTTCAGTGTGTCAACAGCCTCTTAGCTCCATGAACCAAACAACTGTCTCCAGGTTGCTGCATTCAGCATAACCTAGTCAGGGAACCTGGCTAGCTCTGGTGAAGAAAGAAGAAAAGACAGACACACAGGCAAAATCTGGAGTCAGATGGCAACCTGGAACCTTAGCACCTTTCTTATGTATAGCACAGGCAGGGATAGGGGAACTAGTCTCCATAGGAGGTCTCTGTGAGTGAGCAATTTTGGGAGGAGGAGGAGGAGAAGGAGGAGAAGGAGGAGAAGGAGGAGGAGGGAGGAGGGAGAAGGAGAGGAGGAGGAGAGAGAGAGGGGAGGAGGAGGAGGGAGAGGGAGGGGAGGAGGAAGAGGAGGAGAGGAGGAGGAGGAGGAGGAAGAGGAGGAGGAGGAGGAGGAGGAGGAGGAGGAGGAGGAGGAGGAGGAGGAGGAGGAGGAGGAGGAAGTTGTTACTAGCTTTTGCACACATTGCCAAATTCATACTTACACCAGAGTAAAGCTTTGTTAATTTCTCATGGGTCCAAGGCCTTGGTCCTTGACATGGCTGTGCCCATGTCAACAATCCATGTTCACTTACAACTTCATCCACTCTTTGCACAGTCACTCCCTTTGCTCCCCACACCAGGTCTCAGTGCTCAGGGGACCAAGTCACCAGACACACAGCCTGCTGATGGGCCTTTATCATGCTCAGTGTAGGCCTAGAAAAGAACCTCTGCGTCCCACCAGCAATGTCTATCCATTAGCCTTAGGCCTTGTCAGCAACCTGGGCATTCAGAAACTCTAGGTTTCCTTCCTGCTCCAGCTGAAATGCCTGTCTTGTCTTCTTTTCAAATCCCTCCTCTCTTGTTATACTTATTTACATCTTCATCATGTCTGAATGCTGCCTAGGGATAAGAAAATTGATCTTCGAGGGAGTATGCCCTGTTAATCCATTCCCACTCAGTCAACCTCTTTCCCTCCCCATCCTTATTCCAGAGCATGATATAAAACATGGCTGGCACGATTGCTTAATGAATAAGCCCTTCCACATTTCAATGATGAAGTGCTGCAGAATGGGATGGCCAGGGGAAGGAGGCAGTAGTAGAAATAAGCCGAATACTGAGAAAACAGCAGGGAAAGTTCCCTTCTCTAGAAGGGTGACTAGGGACAGCATAGGACAAGAGGGATCAGACAACAAGGAGGAAGGGAAGCAAGGCCAGATACGACCATGGGTGTGCTTCTTGTTTGGGATTCTGGCGTAGGGGAGAAATAAAAGAGGAAGATAGAAGGGTCAACATGCTGCCATGACCCCTTGTTCATGAGTTCCAAAATAGAGTTTCCAAATTATTTGGGTTTCCAAATTACTCAATGCAGAGCCTCAGTGTTCCCACCTTCAAGAAGGGCATGGCCCTCTTGTTAGGAATGGAGTCCCAGGCTATACCCTGTGACTGAGTGTGCATTTAGCTAGTTCCCCAGGTTGTGCCATGAATGTATGCCCAAGGGCTTCTTTAAGTTCCCAGAGCAGATAGAATCGTTAGGATGGGAGGTCAGAGTCCTGAAGTCTAGGAGAGCCTTTAAAACCTCAAATCCTTGGGGAAACTTTCTGGGAAGATGAACTTTTTGTCTTTTCCATAGGGTAGAATTATATGCATGCATGCGTGTCAGAACTCATGAATGGAGCTCTTCCAAGGCATGCATGACATATAGTATAGGTAATCCACACCTCAGTGAAGTTGAGCTAGAAAGAAACTATTGACTTATTGCCAAGTGGTCGTAGGTATTGTAATCAAGAATATGAAGCCTGCCTTACAAAACAGTCTATTTCTTCCTGAGACAAGAGACATGCTGACAAGAACATGAATTGGCAAGACTTTCTAAAGAGCACAAATCATTCTTTCCTTAGCTACATGTTAAGATGTCACCACTTGTCTCTCACACACAAACTCACAGATCCACCATTCCAAAGCCATGGTTCATAACATTTAAGTCAAAGTTCCTGGGCATTTCTTAAACATTGTAAGATAACCCTAGTGGGTAGCAGAGCAGAGAACAACCCAAGCCCTTCCTACAGGTGTCAGCAGGATTTGTGGGGAACCCTGTGGGTGCCCATAACTACATGGAGGACAACATGCAACCCTCTGTGTCCCTCTATAATGCAGTCTGGTTTGAAACATGGGCTATGATCCAGCATAAGGAGGTATCTTATAGGCGACCTCAACAGTTAGAAATGTCAGGTCATGCAGGGAGAGGCAAGCATATGGCAGTTTCTGGGAAGTCGCAGACGCTTACCTCTGAGCTAACTCTCCAGAGGCTTCCTTCTGCTTGAACACCATCCTTGCTTTAGTGGAATCTCAAAGATGCCAAGTGGCCTCCGCAACCTCACACATCTAAGATAATAGGAGTTAAGACTTGAAGCCATGCTTACTCCTCTGGAGCACCAGCTCTTTCCAGATGTCACCGTGCCTATCAGGCATTAAGCTGAGACCTCCCCTCCCTTGTCAATTTGCCAGAACCAGTCAATGGCCATGTTATATGGCACTCATTCAAGTGTCTCAGGACAGAACCCTTGAGCAGAAATAGGAAAGGTGGTATATGAGTGGGTGGGAGCACCTGAGTAATATCCATGCAATTGCAGGCACAGTCAGCCAATTGGAGGGCACAAGTGACTGGTGCGTCCTCAGAAAGAGGAGCTACAGTGTATGTGTGTGTGGGGGGGAGGGGTTGGGGGGCATAATTTAACTCCAGGAGATGAGGGCATGGCAGGCCCCACTGCCCCTCCTTCTTTGCCAGGGCAACCCAGGATGTCAGACAACACTGTGGCAGCCTCATTATTGGGCTGCTCTGCCATTGTCCTAGGGACAATAGTTTCCGGCCCTGGTTTTGTGTGGGGCTGGCAGCCAAAGTTATTAACCACAGGATCTGCCTTTGAGGGAAGTCCAAGAGAGGGGTGAAAGGTCACCTGGAACAGCTAGGGGAGCGGAAGTGGGAGGGAAAGGCGACACAAAAGAAAGGGATGAGCTTGTCCCCTTTCCCCTCCCCCAAGAAACCTTCAGCAGAGCTGGGTCAGAGAGAGAGAGAGACCTGGGTGGGGAGGAGCTCAGAGGAAGAACCTGGTGCCACTGCTGTGGGACAGAGAAGAGGCTGGCGTGTGGGGCCATCTTGAGAGACTTCAGAGCTGCGAGACACACTGGGGCAACAGGAAAGGGAGGAGAGAGCAGAGACTGGGCCTGGAACTTTTCAACACACATGTTCTGCCCTCAGAGAAGCCAAGTAGGTAGACCAGAATGTTCTGAGAGAACAGTCTGCCAATCTTCACACCACTGCCCAAGCTAGCCTGGTAGCACTAGAAGCTGGATATGATAATAGCTGGCAGATCCTCGCCTGCATGTGTGGTCGTGAGAACGGGTTATAGGCAGAGTTGCAGCAGTTTTGTTATTTGTACAGTGATGCCTGTTTTTAGCAGGCATGGAAAACACTCTACCCAGGGATATGACCTGTCAAGACCTCAGACCCAGGGATGGGTTGGATTGGAAATTGGAGATCGCACACTTCCTGCTCTTGAGGAAACTAGGCCACTGGCATTGGGCTGGAGCCTCCTCCATCCATGTCCTAGGCTCCATAGGCTTTCTGAGTCCCATAGCTGGAGGACAGCAGATGTTGTAAGCACTGTCAGCTGTCAAATACCTGATACTAGGGATGGTGGCTTTGCAAGACTCTTACACAAGAGAAGAGCAGAGGCCACTGTTGCTGAGCGGTCACTACCACTACCAGCTCTGCCAGCCCAGCAGGAGATGCTCAAAAACAATTCACTACCCAGAACAGGCCTAGAAGACAGAGTTTTGTTTAGGCCCTGAGCCCCAAGGAGGCTCCTGGCTTCAGACATGAGTTACCTACGTCACTGTTGCTTCTCTAGCCACCTTACAAAGATTGGGAGGGGAGGGCATTGCAGGGAAGGCAGTGTCGATAGGTTGAAATCTGAGACTCTTAAGCTTGAGTACATAGGAAGTTGAATCTAATTCCAGATAATTACCTGCTGTCCTTCTTCTACTTCACTCAGGACTTCACCCTTGAGCCTCCAAGACCAGACAGACATAGTGTTCTCCATCTATTACCACCTAGCCTACTCCAGAAGTCCAGCTCTGTCCATTCTAGATCTTCTCACCTTTGCCCCACTACCCTAAAACCCTTCCAGGCCCCCTACAAGCTTGGCTGCTCTCTGACATCTTTCCCTGCCCCAGTGCTGGCTCCCCAGCCTGGGGAAGCCCCACGACTGTGCTTGGGCAGTGCAGTTGGTCCTGGGATAAATACCTGGGAGAAGAGAGCTTCGTTTTTTAACAAATTCATAATGATAACCGATCTCCCACGCTCACCTGCCCCCGTCTGAGAGACAGGCATCACAACCCTCCACTTGCCTATATTAACTCCTGAACATCCTTATTGTCCAAAATAAAGGACGCTCATCCCATACTCTCTGCCCTAGATTTCTCCCCTGAACTCTGCAGATACCTCAGCCCTGGCCTGAACCGCAGTGAGGATTTCAATATTCTTTGTTTTCCTTTCAACATGTTCCATTCTTACAGCATCCCAATCCTATAGGCCCCCCAAGCCCCACGAGGTGAACTATGCATAGGGGAAGAGCTCAACCTGGGGACCTGTGACTGTCTACTGCTCCAGGTCTACTCCAAACCCAGTCCTCAATAACACCTGAGAGGCCCAAACTTTCCAGACCTTAACAACAAATGAAGTCCCAAACCACCACCATCAGAAGTGGGTGGAGGGAGCAAAAAGCAAGTAAAATGCTAAAAAAAAATTATAAAATAAATAAAAATTTAAGCAGTATGTATCTGTATTCTCATTAAGAGGAACATGTGAGATGAAGCACACTGTGTTATCAGGCATTCCCTCGATTCAGTAAACACAGACTGAATAAATTTATAAATATCGCATTAAGTGAGATTTAACAGGGAGCTGTTTATCTTCTGCCTGTCAGGCAGGAGTTAACAGTCTCAGTGAATCACTCACCAGCTTTGCAGTCCACACCCCCCTGTCCTGGTCAGAGTCTGCTGCAGTTGGATCTGGGGGTGGGAGGGCTGCACCTCAGAGAAACTGTCATTTTAGTGAGCTCAGGGTAGGCTCTGTGCAGAGGATGCTCAGGAACACACATCCTGGCACTGCATCCCAGTTCTCTCAGCATCAGCCAATATCTGGGTAACTTTGCTATGTAACATTTCTAAAGCACAGTGATATGGCTTGAATACCCTCCTAAAGCTAAGTGAAATCTAATACCCACTGGGAGGTATTAAGAAGCATATCTTGGTAGAACCTGTAAAAATTGACTAGGTAATGAACTCTGTGAATGGTTTAAGCCATTTGAAAATCAATGAATTTTTGAGTTATCTCCAGTTTGGTTGCCTTTTGTGTGTACCTCTCTCACATGCCACCTTAAGATTCAAGATTCCCACCAGCAAAATGAAGGTCCATAACCTTGGATTACTCTAGATTCTAGGACTGTAAACTGAAGAAACATTTATTTTCTGCAAACTAACCAGTCTACAACATCTGTCTCAACAGCAGCTATTTGAAATCAGTGCCTCTTCATAAAGCTGTGGAGAGCTCCAAAAGTTGTTTTTCAAGAGACAGGCACATAACAAGGCCACAAATCAAAGGTTTCATTATTTACTTAATGGCCTCTGCCATACTCGATGGAGCAGTACAGAGGCAAGTGAAGTGGAAAACCATGAAGCAGAGGGCAGAAGCCCCAAGAGCTGACTTCCTGGCTCTTCCAGAAGCAAATGTGGGGCATTTCATAGAGGACTCCAGCTTCTAAGTGTCTGTTCCTTCCTATTCTGCCCTTATAGTTCCTGTAATGATCAAGGCCTATGTAATGACTGCCAACTGAATCTACATGTTAACTAGTGTTAAGTGATGGACAAGGACAAGGCCACCAAGGATTGAGGACTTGGGACCCATGGTCCCTTTGTGATACCCATGATCCTTTTCTGCTTTGACTAGGCTCTAGTACAAGCTGGAGCAATGTGTGGGTTCCTAAAACATTCCCAACTGCAAGCTTGTGCTCTATATGGTCCTCTGATAGAGATCTGTCTAGCATTCTCTCTACCATCCCAACACACAAAATTAAATCTTTACTTCTGGTTTGTCTTGAAGTACATAAACTGCTAGATAAGGATAGGTCCCCCCAAAAGAGCTTCTGAACATTGAGCAACATCAATATACAGATTTATACAAATACTTGAACCCTTCTAAAGCCCATACAGAGTTCACGAGAAAGGAATATATACTTGGTTTTCACATGAGTGCAAGTGATATCCACAGGCTGATTTCCATCACAGGGAAGCTGTTCAACACCATTTCTTACCTCCCCTCGATGAGGCCTCCATACCACAAGGATCCACTCAAGAAGATCTCTGACAGACATGTGTAATGGGAATGCATTGTGTACTATAACCACATTGCAGGCTGGGTGTCCTAACACCCTTCTACCTATTCCAGAGATGGCTGATCTGAACCAGACTCTGGCCTTTCTAATAGTAAAATAAATTAAAAATATATCTCAAATGATCTCAAATCATCTGCATCTTCATTGATAAAGCAGGTCTCTCTACAATCCACTCTAGCCTGAATTCCAAACAGCATCATTGTTATGTAGTCTTAGATGAACAGGGTATGGAAGTTCTAGGAACTGAGCTGCAGAGAAATAACAACTGCTTATGCATAGGGTGCAAGAATACTAGTTTTCACGACTTAACATCTAAGCAAAGTCCATTCAGCATTGTTTATAGGAAGGGTATATGTGAACCTCTCTACCAGAGGCTCTGAAGTAAATACAGAACTAATATAACAATCATAGATTCCAGACAAACCACATAAGGAAAAGGGTGTCCAAGATGGGCTAAGCTAGGCCTAAGTATTAGTTCAATAACTATTTCTACCATGGCCTAGATCACTTAAACAACAAATGATTATTAAACATACTTAGAAGGCTAAAGCTAAAGGGTAAGCTCAGCATAACTGGGCACTTGTGGAGTTCTGTGCTGGTTTATAGATGACCATCTTCTTGATTTGTTATTACATAGCTGAGAAGGTGAAAGAGATAAGGCAAGAGAATGAGAAGACGCAAGCACTCTCCTAGCTCCTAGAATCAAGGTACTAATCTCTCACAAGAGCACCACCCAAATGACCTAATTACCTCCCGAAGGCCTGATCTCCAAATATCACCCAATTGGTGTGGTTGAAGCTTAACATATGATGAATTAAGGTGTAAGGGAACACAAGTATGTAACTTATAAAACTGGTATCCTTATGTCTGCCTGCCCTAGTTTTATTTCTGTTGCCGTGATAAAATAGTGATGTAACACTGACCAAAACAAACTGGAGAGGAAATTGTTTGTATGACTTACATGTCCCAACCACAGTCCATCATTCTGGGAGGAGAAGCCAAGGCAAGGGCTCCAACAGGGCAGGAACTTGGAGGCGGGAACTGAAGCAGAGACCATGGAGGAGTGCTTCATACTGGCTTGCTCTTCATGGCTTGCTCAGCTTGCTTTCTTATACAACACAGAATTACCTACCTAGGGGTGGCACTTCCACAGAGGGCCAGGCCCTCTTACATCTATCATTTATTTAGAAGATTGCCCTACAGATTTGCAGATCTACAGGCTAATCTGATGGAGGTATCTTACCAGTTGAAGTTCCCTTTTCCCAAATGACAGTAGTGTTTGTCAAGTTAACAAAAACAAACCACCACCACCACCAATAACAACAAAACAGCAGCAACAATAAAACCAACCAACCAACCAAATAAAAAAAACTGGCTAGCATACTACCTTACATGTACCTATGTTAGATTTGTTTTAAAAATCTCAATCAGAGACTGGATTGAAGGCTGAACAGTTAAGAACATGTACTCATGCAGAGGGCCCAAATTCAGTTCCCAGGTCCACCCCATAAGAGACTCACAGCAATCTGTAACTCCAGCTCTGAGAAATCTTGTGCTTCTTGCTTCAGTGGACACCTATAATCATGTACATATACCCACACACACACACAAAAAAAAAACCCCACATAAAATAAGAATGAAAAGTTAATATTTAAAAATATCACTCAATGTCACAGGGCAGCAACAGGATATCTAAGAGGAGTCCCTGTGAGGATCCAGTATTGATAGTGTAGCAGAAGCCAAAGGCCTTGAAACAGATCAAGACTTGTTGCAACAAACATTTGCAAGGAAAAATGTGTGGACAGAAGGGTATACTGTGTGATACACTGCAACACACAACAGATTCCACCAAGAGATTTTTATTTATTCTATTTTACTTTATTTGCTTTTGGGGGATAGATTGCGAGGGCAGAGAGGAAGGGAACAAAGTATGGGGAGATGACTGGGATTGGGGTACACGATGTGAAATTCACAAAGAATCAATTAAAAGTTAAAAAAACAAAAACAAACAAACGTGCAGTCAATGGAGTCAAATGTAGACCAGACATCCCAAGGACTCAGTGGGGCTGAGTCTTAATGTGGGTATTATAGTGTGGATTCTTTGCCTAGAAAGAACAAGACTCAAGACAGAAAGAGAAAGAGCAAAGGGTGTAAGGGAGAGAGAAAGAAAGAGAGGAAGGAAGTGGGGCGAGAGAGGTTGTGCGTGGAATATCTTACAAAATCAAAGAATGAATTCTAGTAGTGAGGATGTTTATGTAGGAAATCTGGGTTGAATTGTGTTTTCCAAAATATTTCTAGTACTTGTGACTTTATTTAGAAATAAAGTCTTGACACAAAATCAACAATAGAGGTGATTTATGCACCCATAACCACAATCCATATACCATGTGACCTTGTAAGGGAGAGGGGAGTGTATTGTGAAAACACAGAAAGAGGGAGATCATTTAAAGATGGAGGTGGGGCCTACAACTAGGCTGCCGCAGCTGAGGAACTTCTGGATGCACTTGAAGGCAGGGGAAGGATCAAAGAGCCCTGCCAATGCCTCCATTTGTACTTTGAGCATTCAGAACTGCGAGAGAATAAATTTCTGACACCTTTAACTACCTAAGCTGTCATATATTGTTATGGCAGCCCTAGCAAATAGAAGCAATAAGTTCAATTCTGTAAGAAGATATAATTAATTGTAAGGGGTTTTTGTTTTTTTGCAGGAGTACTTAAGTGTGTATTCATAGGTTCTAGAGAAGGGAGAGTGACTTTTTTGGGGGGATATGGTCCTTGGCAGGATGTGCACACCACAGTGGATGGCCACATCTGTAAACATATAGGCAGCACTGATTGGCCTCCACAAATTATTAAATATAAACAAATAAGAGAGCTCAGGGGTATATGGTGAGGAGTTGAAGTATGGAGGGTGAATATGATCAAGATAAATTCTACATGTAAAGATTCAATGAGTGCATTCTATATATAAAACTTTAGAACAATACATTCAGTACATGTAAGGTTCAAAGAATAGAGACACTCAAGTATTCCTGGTGCAGCTGGGGTCTGTGTTGATGTATGTAGCCTGAGTTACCACCAAAGGATGTCAGAGGCCCATGGTTTGGTTGCCACTGGAGACCATGTGGATATCTGAGGGCCATACTGCTGGTGGGGAGACATGCTGATCTGAGTGGCTTGTGTTGCCACCTGAGGGCCTGGTGACATCTGGACCCACCCTGTTGCCTGGGGCTATGTCTTGGCTTGTGGTCCAGTGACAGCCAGAGTCTATGTTGATGTCCCAGGCCTAGGTAACCACCAAAAGCCATGCAGATGTCCATGGTCTGGACTGCGGCCTGAGGCACTGTGCTGAGCTAGTCCTGCCCCTTGCTAACTACCACACTTGGGAGAGCTGGTCCTGCCTCTAGTCTGCTGGATGGCTTGAGGGAGGGAGAGATGTCTTACCCCCACCCCTTGCCCTTGCCACCTATGCCCAGTGGGAGAGCTTGGGCAGTGCTGGAAATCTTGCCCTGGTGGTGCAGTTGCAGGAGAGCTGGCAGCCTGACCAACTCAGCCACCTCCCAGGCCCAGATCTGAGGCTTTAACTGTCTCACCCCAAAATCTAGCCCATCTGCTAGAGGGTATGAAAGGACCAGTCTTGCAGGTTCAAAGCTGTAGGCTCTCCACGACAGAGGGCAACAATAGGATATCGAAGAGAAGTCCCTGTGAGGATCAGTATTGATAGTGTATCTGAAGCCAGAGGCCTCGAACCAGACAAATGAATGACTCATTGCAATGAACATTCGCAAGTAAGCTGTGTGGACAAAAGGGTGTATGTACTGTGGGACACACTGCAGCTCCCGCGACAGGACTTTCTGTTGTTGTACTATCTTATTTTCTTTCCTTTGGGGGAGGGGGGGATCCAAGGGCAGAAGATGGATCTGAAGGAACAGGGGGATGACTGGGAGTGGGGTGCTTGATGTGAAATTCACAAAAAATGAATAAAAAGTAAAAAACAAATTCAAAGAATAAATTTTTTTCAAGAGAACTAAATCATTTATTGAGTACACATGATAATGAATGATACACAAGCTTCATTCTCATCTGTTATTTTATCTGATGCTGTTATTCAATTTTGATATTGCATCGCGTATGCCAACAACCATTTTATAACCAAATTATGACCTTGCTTGGATGACCATTTCAATGGTGAAACTCATTACAAGTTACAACAGTGGCGGGCAGTTTAACAACACCAAGGTTTATGAAGACAATGGCTTCTCCATCCAAGCAACCATAAATAAATTCCAAATGGAACTTGGCACCACCATGAAGGAATTCTAACTTCACACTGTTGGGGAAGTTTACCAAGATGGCTTCAGAGTAGACTAACTTTACACAACACATTAAAAATAAAGTCACATTTATTCAGCGTCATGATCAGACAATTACATTTAGCAGTCAGCAGCATGGGTGAAAAAGGTCTACAGTAAAACCTTTTGTTGGAATGCTTTATACTCTCTACAGAACAGAAACTAAAATAACCTGTTATACAATTAGTCACAAATACAGTCCTGGAGTTTTTGCCCACACACATGAGTATTGTCTAAAACATGTCTTCTTTGTAGCAGGTAGGCCCTGCCACCACTGTGCTTGGCTGAGTTCACAAATCTGTTGTAACCTGTAGCTTCCCTGTCACTTCTCTGGCTCTCCTCTCCTGCTAAGCTTTGTTTCCTGGCTGTAATTAGAACCTCCTGCCACTGCCATAGCTACTGCTGCTGCTGCTGGAACCTCCGTAGCCACCTTGGTTTCCTGGTTTAGCAATGTACTGGCCTCCACCACCATAAGGGCCAGAGCTCCTGCCTCTAAAGTTTCCTCCCTTCATAGGTCCAAAATTTGAAGACTGATTGTTGTAATTGCCAAAATCATTGTAGATTCCACCACCTCCAAAATTGCTTCCATTATTGCCAAATCCATTATAGCCACCCCCACTGCCACCACATCTACCACCACCACGGCTGCCACCAAAGCCACCATGACCGCTAAAGTTCCCTCCTTGACCAAAATTGTCATTGCCACCAAAACCGCCTTCACCACCACCACCAAAGTTTCCAGAACCACTGCGACCTCTCTGGCTGGATGAAGCACTAGCCATCTCTTGCTTTGACAGAGCCTTTCTTATTTCACAGTTGTGGCCATTCACAGTATGGTATTTCTGAATAACAATCTTATCCACAGAGTCATGGTCATCAAAGGTGACAAAAGCAAAGTCCCTCTTTTTTTCCACTGCCTCTGTCAGTCATAGTTTCTATCACTTCTATCTTCCCATACTGCTCAAAATAATCTCATAGGTGATGCTCTTCAGTGTCTTCTTTAATACCACCAACAAAGACCTTTCTCACAGTTAAGTGGGCACCTGGTCTCTCTCTCTTGACACAGCTCTCTTAGGTTCCACAGCTCTCTCATCCACCTTGTGTGATCTCGCATTCATGGCAGCATCCACTTCCTCCACAGTGGCGTGTGTGACAAATCTAAAGCCACTGGATCTCTCGGTACCACACAGTCGGTTACTCTTCTCTATTGCTCAAAATGGCTCCTCAGATTCTCATTGGTTGTTCCAAAGCTCAGCCCTCCGATGAAGAGCTTCCACAACTGTTCCGGCTCCTTGGGAGATACTGATTTAGACATGATGGCAGGGTTATGAGAGCCTTCAGCAATGCTTCCAAAATAAATATTTTAAATTATTAAAATAAGAAAGGAGAAAATCTACAGAAAAGGAGACGATTTGAGAACTAGAGGAATAGTTAAGGGAATGTGGGGAAGGCAATGGAAGGGAGAGGGCAAATAATGCAATTGGCATCAAAATCAGGATTCAGAGATGCTCTTCAGTGGTGCAGCCACAGGCATGGTGCCCACATCCCTACAAAGAACCCCTAGTTTATGTCCCTTATGCAATTCTAATGAAACTCAGTGAGCCATATACCACACAAATAAAATTAAATTTAAAAGGCCATGAAAGGAGAAGCAGGACTAGAGGATAGTAAGGGAATCAAGAGAATGACAGGAGGATAAGAAAAAATATATAGGTAAAGGTGCTTGAAATGCATTATATAGTATACATATGTCATGGTGAAATTCATTATTATATGTAATTAATATATGCTTTAAAGGCACATTAACATACATGCAAAACCCAGAAGGACACTTTGTGATCTAAGACCATGAGCCTTACTTAGCCTAGAGTCTTTAGAAAGCAGAACCTGAGGCAAGGGTTGAAATGGTAGCATTGTATAAGGAGGAAGGGGGAAGGAGGAAGGGCGCAAACCCAGGACCCAGGCCGGAGGATTACATGCATTTGTGTCTAGTGACAGCTTCAAAGTGAGCTGTAAAGGTGTATAAGAGTCTCTGAAAAATATAAGACATATGGATATAGATATCTCAGTAGTAGATTGGTAAATAGATATTGGAATAGATAGATAGATAGATAGATAGATAGATAGATAGATAGATAGATAGATAGATAGATAGATGTTAGGTAGCCAGAAAGACAGACAAAATTCATTGCAATGAAATTCATGGAGATTGAATTTCAAGGTTATTGGGAAAGAGCTCAAGTAAACTGTGGGAAAGGAAGGTATGTGGGATAACCCGAAGCTTTAAGAACTACAATAATTAAAAAATGGTGAGTCACCTGGATTGGAATCTCAATATTCCACATGTGGGAACTCTATCTGAATTACAAGGTGAGTCCAAACAATGGGAAGGATCATCCAAGACACTTAAAGTCTCAGAAGAAGGCTAAAGTATAGAGACCTCCTGACTTTGCCTTGGTACTCAGAGATCCTGTGGACTTGTTGCCCCTCCACGCAACTCTGCATTGCCTCCTCTGAAGTTCCAAGTCTAGTGAAAGGAACCAAGAGCTGGAAGGAAGGTTACCAGAAAAATGGACTTTTTGGTCAGTACTGGTCTGGCCTCTAAGACAGAATTACAAGACAATAAATGGAAAGAATAGCATGAGGAGCAAGACATGGCCTCTCTCTCTGTCTCTCTGTCTCTCTCTCTCTCTGTGTGTTTCTCTGTCTCTCTCTCTCTCTGTCTGTCTCTCTCTCTCCCTTTTGGTTCTGAAAGGTGGATCTCTTAACCAGCTGCTGGATGGATGCCCTCTAGGGATTTGATGGCACACTTGATGTATATTCTCCAGACCTTCATGACAGACTAAGGCTCAGCTTAAGTGTGAAGTTCATGTCAGCAGGATGCTCAAAAGAACTGAGAAAAAAACTAAGGCTAAATCCATTTTCTTCTATAGCATGGCAATCCATTTTGAGCAATTCAATGACAGAACACCCCTATGGTCAAGGAAAGAAATTCTCAGAAGCCATTCCTCTAACATAGCAAGTTAGAACAACAAACACTAATTAGCTGAAATCTTTGTTCCTGAGGCTCGGAAGTCTGGGAGCTGATAGATGGGTGAATCTGTTCCCATGGTCCTTGTGTAGTTGTCTGTGGTCATGCTACCAACCATGCCTAGGACTGACTTAGGCTGAGGATCTCCATTCAGATGTGTTCTTCACTTAAATATCAATAGAGTCCCCTCTTGATGACTGAGGGCAGGAAACCTCAGTTTCCTAGGAAGAACATGGGCTTCTCTGTGGAAACGGTAGCTGGCTTCTCCAAGAAATAAGACCTAAGAAAGAAGGACAGAAGCTTTTTGAAAAGATGACTCAGAAGTGGCAAGGCTACACTTTGGTGGTCAGGCAGACCAACCTTGATCCCATGTGAGAAAGAATTACAGAAGAGTATGCAAAGCAGCCAGGAGGCATTTGGATTTGGTTCTTTTGGGTGTGGTCTTTGAGTTTGGCTATAACGTATCAGGTGATAAATACATCCAGTAAAAATTGAATTTAAAACTAATGCTAAATTGTTAAAATAAAATCAGCTTTGTGATAAAACTAATTACTACATACTGGACAATAGTGAACAAAACCTCACAAGTGGGTGTTCTGGGAAAGTTGCTCATCTTCTAAACATCTGTGGTGAGTAGTTTTGAATTGTCCATGCAGTCTCAAAAAATTCCACCTATCTTTCTTTTAGAGCTTCAATCTTCATTCCTAAAGATGAATTTCTGATGGCCTCCATGTGTGCTGATGGGTTCCCCAGGCATGGAGTGGGCCCTCTCTTTACAAGGCTTTGATGAGTGATCTTAGGATGTCTAACCTGGATTATCATGTCCAGACTGCCTGCCTGGATTAATGTCTGCAGGACTGTCCATCCAGACCGCAAAGGTCTGTTGTACAGAAACATGGAATATTGTCTGTTTCCTCAAGACTATCACATACAGCATGGGGACTATGTGAGCCTGGGTTCTAAACTCTGGAAGAACAAAGAACTAACGGGAGACAAGTCAGCGACTAAGCAGTCCCACAGCTCTTTCTCATTCTGTCCATTCTTTCTCCTCTGTCTTTAACAGGGGAATCTAGGTTAAGTGCGCACTGACCTCATACCTATCTACTTCTTCATTCACCTATTCATTCCTTTATGTCAACTGTGTATCAGACCCCTCTGGCTGACATAAAACCCAGGAGCCACCCCAACACACACATATGCATATGCACACACACACACACACACACACACACACACACACACACACACACACTGTTCTCCAGTGCAAGAAGAAGAGGGATATGTAAAGCAGAGATCTGAAACAGCACACTGCAGGTGGGAGTATGGGTCGTCTGCCTCAGACTGCCTTAGGAATGAACACTAACCAGGAGCAGAGAAGGGAGTCCTCAGCGCCAATCTCTTCTTATAGGTGAGAGTCAAAGCTTGTTGTCGCCAAGATAGAGCAGTCAGGAAGGGTGGACACTGGTGGTCAGCAAGAGGAGTGGAGTGGGTGGTAAGCAAGCTTGAGGAAAGTTACAGAGAAAACTCAGAAGCAGCTGGGAGGTAGAGCTGGCGGAATCAGAAGGCCTGCACTATCACACCCATGCGGAAGAAAACCTGTTCCCTCGGTCATGCTCCCTCTGCTGGATGATAAGAAACCAGCTGGCATGGGTTTCATCTCCATGCCTCCTTGTCAACATCTGTATGGCAATGGTGAATTTACCTCACTCTTTAAACTTCTAAAAACATTTTTAAAGGGTCAAGGGTTAGGAGCACCCGCTGCTCTTCCAGATGACCCAGGTTCCAACCCCGGTCTGGCAGCTCTAAGTTCTAGGAGATCTAACGCCCTCTTCTGGCTTCCTTGGACCCTGCATGCATGTGGTGCACAGCTTTACACACAGGCAGAAGATCCATAAGCATAAAACACAAATTATTAATTGATTAATATTTCTAATTTTTATCACGTTTTATTCCTTTGTTTTTGTGTATGCGTGCACATGTGCACAGTGCAGCGTGTGTGTGTGTGTGTGTGTGTGTGTGTGTGTGTGCGTGTGCGTGTGCGTGTGCGTGTGTGTGTGTGTGTGTGTGTGTGTGTGTGTGTGTGTGTAGGACTCTTGCAGGAGGTGGTTCCCTCTTTCCATTATGCAAGCCCTAGGGATTAAACTCAGGTCATCAGGTTTGGCAACTGGTGCCTTTATCTATCTTGCCACCTCCAAAGATATGGTTTTTTTTTCATTGAAATAAGTAAAAGAGAAAAAAAATTAATTGGGTTTTAAAATTTTTGTGTATTTTCTTCTTGTTATTTTGGCTTGTTGCAATAAGATCTCACTATCACTATGTAGCTCAAACTGGCCTGAAATTATTGTAAGTATAATCTTAACTATAGAATCAAAGAAGAGGGGCTGAGTTTCAGCTCAGTGGTAGAGACATTATTTCCATACTTAGCACCAGAAAACATTTTTAAAATAAGAAATTTGCTTTGTCCTGGCAGTTCTTGTTCTAATTTCCTCTGCCCTCCAGTTCTCACTTGAACGAAGCCTTCCCATGGTTGTAACCCAACATCTGCTCTATATCAAAGTTTCTGTTCTATCTCCAATATACATGTGTTCTGATTAGTTTTTTGGAGGGCAGTTGTGACTTGTCCTTCCCTGAAACATTCACCATCTCAATACAGTAGCCAACACACAAGTGATCAGAAAACCCTGCTGTTTTGCAGTCAGACACCCAGTACTGACCTTTCCTTTAAAGACTGACATGATCTAAAAATAGGCTTCCCAGCAGGAAGCTGAGCATGTTCTTCAGGTAGCAGAACCATGCTGAGCTACTGGGTGGCTGGAAACCTAACAGCTACGTCCTGGCCAGCAATGACACTCTGCAGAGTCCCAGCGGCAGCCCAGGAGGTCTGGGTATATTTGCTTGGCTAGGTGTCCCAGGATGTAGTAGAAAAATGTTCTATTAACCTCAAGGCTCTTTCTGATTCAGAGAATAATACCAGGCAAATGGGGGTCCGTGTCATGGAAGGATAAATACTTTTAATTAAAGGAAGGTGCCTGGAGACTCAGCAGTGGGGAGAGAAAACTAGAGCAGGTCTAGTGCAGAGTTGCTACTGGGCAGGAAAGAAGCCCTGCTCTTTCTGGCCTCAGTAGCTTCCTCCCCATTTCTGCCTTCAGGAATATAGGAGGTAGCTTGACTCCTAAGAAAGATTAGAGCTTTCATCACTGTCACCGTCACCGTTGTCGTCGTCGTCGTCGTCATCATCACCGTCGTCATCATCCTCGAGCTTGCAGAGTGCTTACACACAAGCCCTGTGTCATCTATGCCATGTGCTTCATTTCCTTTAAGCCTCACAACCCAGCGCACGTACATGTCCTAAATTTTCCCCATCTCACAAGTGATGCAAGGTTGTGAGCAAGAGGACCAGGTAAATGTTAAGGCACATTCTAAGCTCAAAGTTCAAAGTCACAGGACCCTTCCCATAGGGACAAAGGTATCAAGAAGAGTAGTCCCCCTCCCCTTGCTAGGCTCACAGTACCTTGGACAGCACCAAATACCCAGCACTTGAGGAAAAGCTAGGGAACCACTGTAAGAGCCATATGACAGTGACCACAAAACCATAACAGACTAAAGTCACCTGGTTGGCCCCAACTTCCAGGGTAATGATCAGAGACGCAGATGATTGAGTCAGGGACCTGAAGCCCTTGTTGTGCCATTATGATATCCCATCGGTGTCCTTTTCTGCCTTCTGCAGTCTAGTGTGCTGAGGATTTAATGCTGAACTAAGGTCTCTGAACTCACAGCAAACATACAGGATTTGAGCTGGCTGTAGTTGACCATTAAAAAAATTCTGTCTGGCTATAGCCCCTTCCAGCACTCCCTACATAGCAGGTTTCAAGTGAGGGAATAGGCTGATTTATGTGCCCAATAGAATCAATGTTGCTGTGACCAAGCTGTCCACCATGGGAACAATAAGCTAAGCAGGAGAAAGTTTTCTTACAACCACTGAACAGCCCAATGGAGTGGAGCAGGATGTATAGCAGAACCCTCATGTCGAGAATAGAAGCAAATGCATGCTTTTGTGAAATGCAATATTGTGTGAATCTCACTCTACCTTAGCCCATCATTCACATCATGCCCATTTTACAGATTCTGACCATAAAGCTAAGGGGATGGAGGTGGCTGCCGGAGAACATGCAGCCTTCGAGTGGAAAAGTGAAATCGGCTTCTCAAGAAACTTTGCCATGCTCTCTCTAAGAGTTCTGTGGCTTCACATTGCTTTTTGCTGGCCTACAGAGGACAAGTTTCATGGAGGTAGTTTCCTTTTCAGAGTAGACAGTGACAGTGGGAATGTCTGGTCTTGGTGACATCAGAGGAAAATTTGGAACTTCTAAAATTGCTGTGCAGTCTTCGCCATTCAAAGCAAATGTTGTTGAGAAAGGATCAACAAATGGTAAAGTGCTACCAAGATGCAGAGCAGATTGGTCCACTGCTTTCTATAGGGCCTCAAGCCAGGGTGAACTTATGTCTTCCTTTTCCTGTTATTCTCCCAGGATGGCAAAAATAAATGAAGAGAAGAGAGAGAATATCCTCCCCAGGACCTCCTGGACAGCACCCACTTCTTGTCCAGGGCCCTGTAAATTAGGGCTACAAATGGTCTGGTAGTACTGGAATGGGGTGTGGCTTGGCACAGGGGACCTGTAGGTTTAGCATAGTGACCTGATTGTGCAGGTTGTTCCAACCCAGCAGCGCTCCAGTGGTCACATGTCCCCTGGGCAGCAGATGCTGTGACCTTTGCCCAGGGGTTTGGAGCCCTCAGTGGCCCCTAAGTGCCAAAGAGGAGGAGGGAGGTCTGGCTGTCTCTACTGTCACGGGAATACAGAGAAAGCTATTCCCTGACTCTGCTCATCATCCTGTGTCTTATCCTACCCAAATTCCACTCAGAGGATCCTCATCTCCAGTGAGAAAGAATATCAGAAAAGCAGGTAACAGTCCCAGGTAAAAAGTGAGGGGCTACTTAGTTCTGTTCCTGCTACTAACTGGTAAAATCCAGTGAGGTGTTACTCAGCTGAGACTCTGGCCCTGTGTTTGTCCTGTTAACTGCTGTGTACCTAGTGCCTAGCATCACAACATTACAATGAGGTCATTGTGTTTCCCTGGCTGATCGCATTTGTTCCATGAAACACGCACACAAGCATGTGTTTATTGAGAATTACCTCTGTGCCAGACACTGTCCCAGGCTCAGAAACAAACAAAACTGACAAGAGCCTCATGTGGTCATGAAACTGTGAGAACAGATAAAAAAAATAAATAAGTAAATACATGAGTATGTTAATTCTATGTGGATGGTAAAAAGAACAGTGACCAAGGCTAAGAGTTGGGGAGCAGAGAGATTAATGAGAGTGGGAACTAGAGAAGAACTCACAGATGTAAACAGATGAACATCAGACTAAGTAGCAAGTGGACAATGACACATTGATCTAAAGAGCGAGCCTGAAATGTTAGAGCAAACAGGCCAAGGTGTGGGAGCAAAATCTTTATTTACAGCATGTAGAAGGAAAGGGAGGAACACGGTGGAAGACATAGTAGGACTTGCGAAGTAGCTGTAAAGGGTGTTTCAGTTTTCCTGAGTAAGCTAGGGAAATACTGAAATGGAATAAAATATATTAGACTCTCATGAATGCTATAGCATCCTTTACACACACACACACACACACACACACACGGGGGCAGAGAGAGAAACAGAGAGACAGAGAGAGACTGAGAGACAGAGAGAGACTGAGAGACAGAGACTGGGGGGAGAAATATATATGCATCATATTCATTACATATAGCATTAAATTTTTATGATACATATAGTAATACAGTGATATATATGTTTGACAAAGATGGCTTATTGGGTTAATGTACTCATTGCAGAAGCCCAATGACCTGAGTTCAGTCCTCAGAACTTATAGCACTCAGCAGAATGGGAGCAGAGACTGGGGAACTAGCCAGGAGCTGGCAGAGATGGTAGCCTGGAGTACACAGTACAATGACAGAAATGACAAGAGAGGCTTTGGTCTCAGGTGTAGGTCCAGAACCACTTATCGGTAGTATTTTCCTCTGACTTCAAAATGTGTATGTACACACAGACACACACACACAGACACACACACACACACACAGTTCATTCATTCATTAATTAACTAATCAATTATCTTAAATTTTAATTGTGATCATTCATGGATGTATGATGATGCTTATTCCCCAGGAAGTTTTGTTACTCAAAAGCATTGCTAGAACTATGGGTTTCAAAGTTCTTTTACATCCACTTGTCCATAAGTGCCAACCCAGTGGAATTAAAGATTTCCTAAGAAATTTTATTGACAATAAGAAAACATGGTGCCAAGGCACTAAGGGGTTTGGGTTTTTTTGTTTTTTGGTGTTTTGTTTTGGTTTGTTTTGGTTTTTTGGTTTTCGAGACAGGGTTTCTCTGTGTAGTCCTGGCTGTCCTGGAACTCACTTTGTAGACCAGGCTGGCCTCAAACTCAGAAATCCGCCTGCCTCTGCCTCCCGAGTGCTGGGATTAAAGGCATGCACCACCAAGCAAGGGGTTTGTTTAAGGCATATATCTAGGAAAGATTCTTTTTACTTCTTTGTAAAGATGGAAACCTTGAGGCCCAGGCAAGCTTACGTGACTTTTCCAAGGTCTCAGAGCCTCTGTGTCCAGCCTAGTAGCCTAGCTTCTTGAGTCACAGGAATGCGTTTTAACTTACGATAATGGTTAACCTTGATTGTCAACCTGACGGGAACCACCTAGGAGACACACCTCTGGGTGTGACTCTGAGGCATTTCTAGGAAGGTTTAACTGAGATAGGAAGGCTAGCTTGAATGTCAACAGCATTATTCCATGAACTGAATAAAAAGGAAAGTGTGAGTGAAGTCCCAGCATTCCACTCTCTGCCTCTCCTGGCTACAGGCACAATACAACCAGTCCCCTCCCCTGCCCGCCTACTGTCCATGACTTCCCATCATGGTGGACTGTACTCTCAAATCATGAAACAACAGAACCTTTGATGATGGTCAGGACTAGTTGTCAACTTGACCAGAATCTAGAATCACCTGGGAGATGGGCTACTGACTTGTTTCTGGGGGATTATCTCAGTTACATTAGTTGATTTGGATATATATATATATATATATATATATATATATATATATATATATATATATATATATATTTTAGAAAGGGTCTCAATATATAGCCATGCTTGGCCTAGAGCTCTCTATTTGGGTCAGCCTGGCCTCAAACTCATAGAGATCTGCCTGTTTCTGCCTCCTGAGTGCTGGATTTAAAGGGCAACCTTAACTACAAATGGGAGCATTTGCTTGGTGATGCATCATAGACCGTAGAACAGAGAAAATGAATTGAGCATAGCAAGCATGCAATTCACACTCTGTGCCTCTCGACGGCAGCTGCGATATGACCAGTTCCTTCAAGCTCTGATCCTGACCCGCTATGGGTGACAATAAACCCTGGCTTTCTCCATAAGTTGCTTTTGTCAGATATTCTGTCCCAGCAAAGCAAAAAGTAACTGAAAGTAACTAGTACCCCACATCAAAATCAGACACCCAGTGTATGAATTTCCTGTCCCTGCTTTCTCTGTTGCTCAGGACTGGGGTGGAACCTGAACTCTAGAACTCTAAGAAACTTCAAACTTATGGCTCCTTTTTACCCTATCACTATCTCTATGGCCATTTGAGTTCTTGACCTTCCTTCTGGCTTTTCAGATCTGATGGTGTTTATATAGAAGCGTCCCCTGACCATTGGAAATTTTGAGGTGGAAAATGCTCCTCAAAGCTCTGATCCTGGTGGAGACCTGGAAAAGCAACACAGGGCTAGCACTAATCCCTTGCCTGGTCACTGGAGGGTTACAGCCTATTGCCATCTACACCCAAATCTGACTGGAAAACGTTTTCCTCACCCCACCTCCATCAGTACTTCCTCCATCTGAGTCCTCTCCTACCCCCAGGAATCATGGGAATGTGTATTTCCCCACCCATGTGCAGCCTGAATTCTCTTCTCTCTCTACCACACTACATCCAGTAAGCAGTGGTTTTGGACTGGATTAGTTTATTGGCATCACACTGGGTCATCGAGATGATGACTTAATGAATTTTTCCTTAAATATGGCATTTGGCAGATACAAAGATGCAAATATATCTTCAGGCTCCAACTGCAAACTTGAAGTGACTTCTCAGGGAAAAGAGATGGTCCAGCAGGAACCATACGGGTAAGTATGATGACCTGAGTTGAATTCCTAGGACCCACCTTGTACTATGGAAGGAGAAGACCATCTCTTGCAAGCAAGCCGCCTTCTGATCTTCAACACCTGGAAAGGACAAGTTTCAGAAACATGCTGTAAAAATAGTTTGGTAAATTTTGATTTTTTGACTTCACTTAAAAGTTTACTGTCTAGAACTGGTATTACCTTGATAATTTTCTGAGCTGTTGGCTGTGGCTTTTTCTCTTCATCTCTGCTCCATCCTGAGTCTTGAGAAAACTGTGGGATGACAGAGGAAACTCCCTATTCACCAATCCTTCCTACATTGTAATGATGTCCCAGGCCATAGACTCTGACCTGTCTAGTGCAGAATCTGAGACTACCAGAAAACCTCTGTGTGATGCTTTCCAGGCTCTGTGTCTCTGTCTTCACAGCTCTCTCCCAGGCCTCACATTTTCAACAACAGGGAACCATGCATTCTGCTTTCTTTTGGAATGGCCAAGAAAAACAATGTACATGCTGGTAGACAGCAGTCCATGATGTCTTAAGTCCTTACTGACAACTCGGTGTATGTTAGCACACATACATGCATACTTTCCAAGCATCACCCAAATGTCACCACATACCACATATACCACGCCATACCATAAAAGATTACTCATATCATACAAACACCTCATCATACCACACATGCCCTATGCATCCTCCACCACATACACACTACCCTCACCCTCCACCACACTGCACACACGCTATCATTACACCACACATATGCACACACATTATTTACACTACCACATACATTATTCACACCAAAACACACTCCATCATTCCTCACACAATACCCTACACACACCCCATTATTCACATACTGCACATACCGTACACACACTGCACATACTACATTGTGCACACATTCATATACAGCTCCTGTCTAACCCCACAATACTACATACACATACTCCTTATCACATATAGCTCATCTCACATACTCACAGATTACCACCACATAATACCACGTATACCCCATTATACATGCTAACATACACATCCTATACTACATATACCACTATACCAAACACACGCTAACCCACAAACCCCACCACATGAACATACATACACATGCCCTGTACCGTATGCCCAAGAATACCATTTATATATCTATACCACATACACAAACACACACACGATATATATATATATATATATATATATATATATATATATATATATATATAGAGAGAGAGAGAGAGAGAGATAGATAGATAGATAGATAGATATAGATATCTCACAGGCACAACACATCACACACTAAAGTACTTGCTTTTATACTTTTATAGGCCCATCCTGTAACACACACATCACACTATACATGGGAAGCTCACAAACACCTGTAACTCTACCTCTGGTGGGACCCAACACTGTCTTCTGACCTCCACAGGCACCTGTATAAACACACACCTGCACACCTGCACACACACACACACAAATCCTTTTACCACATAACATTTTTATTGAGTCTCTGGGAGTTTTACATCATACACCCCATTACAATCCCTTTGTAGTCTTTCCATGTCTGCTTCCACTTATGACCCACACCAAGAAGTAAAACAGAAAAATAAGAAAAACCAAACAAACAAGTCCACTTTGTGTCATCTATATACTCTCTAGAACATGGTTAAACTCTCAGTGTCCTGCCCCTTAAAGAGAACTGAGTCCTTCCCTTCCCACAGCTCCATCAGAAGCCATCAATTGTGGAGAGCTACTCTTCAGTATCTCTGTCAAACTTTTAGTTCTCTTGGTTTCCTGTCTAGGCTGCTGCATTTTGGTGGGGGTGATGTGGCAGGGAAGTTGGGGTTGTCACCAAAGCCTCCTTCCATGTCCCTCACTCTCAACTGTGCATCTGCAGTCACTGATATCACAGCAAAAGTAGCCTCCTTGCTCTCCACAGTTAGTGAAAGCACAGATTATGGGCCATAGCAGCAGTGTGAGCCTGGACATCACCATGGCCTCAGGTGGCAATGCAGGCCACTCAGATCAGTATGGTCCCATCTTCCGATGGCAGCATGATCCACAGACTTTGACATGGTTTTAGACTTCAGCACAGACCACAGACCTTCACATAGCCTTTAGTGAAATCTTGGACCATGGATATCAACACAGGCCCCAGCTGCAGACTCAGACATCCTTGTTACAGCAAGGACCCCAGGTGGCAGCACCAGCCACTCCTATCAGTATGGCCCCCATTGGCAGCACAGCCTATGGACTTCAGTATGGCTGCAGGCTGCAGGAGGCAGGCAATAGCCAATGGCCTGGATGGTTTGCCTGGCTGCTGAGTCTGCCACTACACATCTACCCCACCTCAATTTTTTAAATAAAATAATAATTATTAATAATTTAAAACAAACAGTCTACTAGGCACATTTGAATGAGCTCAAGTAGGTCAGTGCAAAACTAAGCTGAAAGACTTCCCATGAATGCAAGGATGGTACCTGAGGTTGAAGACTCTACTATCCAGAGGTATGTCTAGAGTTGAGGAGCATTTTCTGGAAGTGAGCATTGTCCTCACTCAGCCCCAGCTGAAGAATGTAGCCTGGCTGCAGAGATGATAGAGCAGGCTCTATCCACAAATGTGGGCGTGAGGGATGGAGAGTAGAGGCCTGAGCCCTGCAGATGCCCAGAGCATAGGGGGAGACACAGCTCACTCAAACCTGGGCCATTTGTCCCCAGGTCCTCTTCCATCCTTTTCTGGGCTGAGCCTGAGGGAAGTGCTTTTTCTTGAAAAAGAGGAAGGAAGGAAGGGAGGGAGGGAGGGAGGGAAGAAGGGAGGGAGGGAGGGAGGGAGGGAGGGAGGGAGGGAGGGCAAATCCAGGATGGGAATGTGACAGAGTAAACAGAAGTGACCAGGGCTGCAGGACACAGCATGAAGCTTGGAGGAGGAGCATTTGGGCCAAGAAAAGGAAATTCTCCTAAATCAGAAATGCCTAAAATCAGAAAGAGTTTCAAACAAAGTTTAGGAAAAAGCAGGTGGGTGACTGATTTTTTCAAACAAATGTCTGTGATCTGTGCTGTGTGAATGCTGCCAGTGTTCAGGTGGGAAGCCGTCACCCCAGCCCACAATACTGGGCTCTTCCATTCTCCCCATGCCAGCCTCGCTGATGGCACACAGAATATAAGCCTCAGCGCTATGGGCAGAGCGTCCTCCCTATGCCTCTGGGTTTCTGAAACTGGCACATACTATCTGCTTTGCTTTTGAGTTTAGCACAAGAGCTTTCTTGGAGTCATGGCTACTATTCATGCCCTAATATCAACATGAGGTAAAGGAACCATGCTGGACTGGAATTAGCTGTATCTGAGAGCAGACCAAGATTCAGTAGCTGAGGGACCCAGAGCAAAGTCTATGTCCAAGGTGCCTCCAGACCCTGACTTCACTGAGTATTGTAATAAATAAGTGGGGCCTTCTATAGAATATTCAGTTGTACTAGCATTTAGAAGCACTTAGCAAGGATCAGTGGTAACAGCTGCCTTTATCTCTACTTCATTTTCTCAAGATGATTCTCTATCCACTCTAGTACAAAATCCATAAGTAGCAAGGGAAGCCATCAGAAAAGAAAGGCAAACTAAAGTCTCAGGTCTTAACTCAGGGCGGATCCTCCAGGCACAGCAAAGACAGTGGCTATTACAAAGAACCTAGGTTCACAGGGGAATAGACAGAGTAACTTAGCTTGTTCTGTTCAGAATGTGCCAGAAGGTTTTCAGAGGACAGGGTTGAAAGGTTGGGGACAAAAGTCAGGTTAGATGTCCTGAATATTCTTTATACTTTGAGCTCTTCCCACACCTCCATTCAATCATCACCCACTAAGATTGATAGTCCCTCTGTCAGTACCTGGGACTGGCAGGGACTGGGGATGGCTGTCCCTACCCTGTCGTCTCTCCTAATGGCAGGAACTTCTGGCATTCCAGGCCTACAGAGGATAGAGCCAGCCCTGACCCTGGGTTTTTTCCTTGGCATGTCTCCAAGAACAGCTGTCAGAAAGGTAGCCCACTTGGTGACTTGGAATGGGTGGAAGGATTCCTGCGATCTGACTTGTGCTGTTCTAGGCTGGATCACAGGGTCCCAGCCAGGGGAGGGCATTCCTCTTTGCTGAGCTGCTTACTCTCCATCTCTGGCAGGGCTATATTCCCACCATGGGGTCTGACCTCATTCTAGCCACACCCTGGCTTCCAGAAACCTTCTTCCTAGTGGGAGAATGGTAGGTGCTGGGAAGAGGGAGGAACCAGGTTGGAATGAGCAGAATTGCCATCACCTAATACAAGGCCAGGGTCACTACAGATTATTTGGTCCAGCCAGCAGGGTGCCCTTGGCCACAATAGTGCCTATAGACTCAGTTTTCTCATTTTCAAAGCAGATTACAAAAAAGTTCTAGCTCATTGTTTGTAATTTTAAAAACTATTGCTAGTCGGGGGGTGGGGGGGATGAGTTTCCTC
Source organism: Mus musculus (assembly GCF_000001635.26). Lineage (NCBI taxonomy): Eukaryota > Metazoa > Chordata > Mammalia > Rodentia > Muridae > Mus > Mus musculus. The sequence goes on along the minus strand of NC_000068.7, from coordinate 24,479,623 downwards.
TCTAGCTCTTGTATAACTTCTTTAGTCTTTCTTCCTTTTCTGCTTCCAGTTAGGATTTTTCTTATTCAGCTCCAGGAGCATTGGGCTCCCCTCAAGCAGCTAAGGTAGATGCTGCCAAGGGGCTATAAAATGGGCAAAAGACCAAGGGATGTGTGCCAGGTCACATCTCTAACCTTCCCCAACTGGACAAATGCCACAGGTGGCTTTTTCCAAACTGCCTTTTCAGCCCGTGGCCCCTTTCCTCTCATCTGCCAGGACCTGCATTTCTATTTCTGTTTTGAAAGCCTCAGGGAAGTGGACCAGAATAATTAATGATTGATTCTTAGGCACAGCCACCAGGAGGCCCCAGGGCAGGCTGCTGGCCATTTCCCCAAAATGTGAGGCTAGAGAAGAAATTTTAAGGCCATGGCAGGACTGGGCTTGTTCCTGGGGGAGATCTGTGAGAAGATGCACATCTACTCTCTGCAAACTAAAGCCATGAAGTTTGCAGACTGAACAAGGGCCAGGACGCAGGCCCTCTGTTTCGCTGGGATCTCTGCTTCCTTCTTTGTAGTGATTCCCTTCACAGCAGTCCATCACCAACATCTACACGCACAAGTGCATGCTTACTGGCCTCTTTATCTTGAGGTTCTCACCCAGGAGGTTTTTGAAAAACTCATCATGCTTTGGGGGAAAGATGAAAGGAACCGATGTCTACTGAAAAATGCTAGAGGAGTTTTAACTCTGCCCTTCTTGGGTGTATTGCCTCTGCCTTTGTTGTCTAATAATAATTAACTTTTGTACCTAGCTGGTTTTCAAAGGGCTTTCACATTTGTAAGCCTATTCATCCTCACAACAAAGTGCAAGGTAGGCCCACCCTTTCTCTCTACTTCACTGCCTCTCGAATCCCACAGAAGAGGAAACAGGTTCAGAGAAGGCATGCTCCCATTTTACACAATCAGGTCTGGAACACGCACTCACCCAACACGAGCAGAGAGCAGTCTTGTTCCTAAAGAATGCATCTTGGTGCAGGAACGTTCATTAGGTAGGAGGAGATAGGTTGTTAGCTTGGGGAACCTTATGCCATGACTGTCCCCCAGGAAGATTGTGCAGGCAACCTTCTGAGCCTTCATAGTAAAGGGGAAGAGGAGGTTCCTGGCCTCCTCTGCTGAGGTATTTGGGGCACCACTAAGAGTATACTGGAGAAAGTACAAGGGGTACATCACCTAAGCCAGTGGGCACCAGGACCCCACCCTTGTAATGAGCCACCTAACTCCATGTACAGCTGAAACCCTGGGCTACTTACGAAGAAGTCCAAACCACTCAGCTCTAGTCAGGTAATATGACTAAATCAACCGCGTTTGCCAGGACAGCCCCAGTTTTAGTGCTGAAAACCTCACAACCAGGAGTCTTCAGAAAGCCCATTCCACTACTATCAGAGCCATAATGCCAAAAGACCATTTTTGAAAGTTCCCCAGATCAATGTTTGATTACAGCCCCAGAATGTTACGTAAACCAAAAAGTTACCAACTGTTGCATAGGACTGTCACATTCCCCTGGAATGAATGGAAGGTTAAGCCTAAAGGAATCTTTGTTTCCACAAATACTGAAATAGTGGCCAAATTTCTCAAATTTAAAAAATTTTAAAGCCAATCAGCATTGTTCATTATGGCATTTAAATACTGGTAACAAATTAAATTTTCTTGGAAAAACAGAATATAAAACTTGTAACTGAAGAAGAAATAGGGGAAGAAAAAAAAAAGCCCAGTGCTAGTGGCACATGCCTTTAATCCCAGCTTTCAGGAGGCAGAGGCAGGTAGATCTCTGAGTTCAAAGCCAGCCTGGTCTACAGAGTGAGTTCCAGGACATCCAGGACTATATAGATAAATCTTGTCTTACCCCCCACCCCCCACAAAACAAAACAAAACACCCCAAAACAAATAAAAAAAAACTTGTAACTGGATTTAGACTACAGGTTGCTGATTGATAACCTTGGGGGAAAAGCTTTATGTGTGCTAAGCTGAAGAAAAGGTGGGGGTAGGGTGGGGGTGGGCAGTATTAGTATTTTAATAGGCACTCTTTAATTTCTTACTGAGTGGAAAGTCAATATGTAAATATAATTCGAAATTTTAACTAAAGTCAAAGGGAGGGTTGATTCTTAAAAGTTTGGAGAACAGGTTTTAGTAAATCCTGTCTTTCAAACTTCTTCTTTCCTAAAAGAGGAGACTGGCCCCAGAGATGCTGCATTTAGGTACCTGGGTATTGTTTAATGACATTCCTGCTTCTGCCTAGGTTGCAGAAAACCAGGAAGTGCGGAGGAACCAGGCTCTGATTTCTAGTTGTAATTATAAAACAAGGCATGGTGTTCTTACTACTGGTTGGTTCTAGAAGATCAACCCTGCTCAGTGTCCTTCTGGCTATCTATGTCACCTGCAGCCTGAAGCAGGGTGCCCTGGAGGCAAGTGGGCCAGTTCTTCCTTGATAAGCAGCTGCGTGCAGGTGCACATTACAGTCTCATACTAGAATATTGTAATAACTTGCTGTTGGTCTAAATATGGAAGAAAATAAGACTTTTCTGTTGGTTAGTAAAAGCAAGTATTGGTTAAAATAGGTTTATTAGCTTTAGTGGTTATTAGACCCTTGGCTTAGGTAGAACTTCTGAGGTTTTCAAAACTGTGTAGACAAGGTATCTTAGACAGCTCATAGGGTCTTTAGGTCCTATCCTGTGTTCTCTGCCACAAAGAATCTTCTCTCCCCAGGAGGATATTATGGTAGAGTCAGGGGATCTGGACCTGCCAAAGTACAGAGCACCCTTAAGTAACAATACGGAAGCATTTAAAACAATAACACACTACTAGATGCTTTCGTTTAGAGTCCTTTAATGATGTGGAGGATATTTATACACATTCTCTTTTCCACAGAATGACTACATTTTTCCTAAATTGAGATACAAGAAGTTGTGAGTTTTCATACACAGATGTGTGCATGCATCTGCCTGACCAGCTCAGTGTCCTCTGCCCCTGTCCTGGCTTCCTCCTCATTCCAGCTCTTTCTTCTACCCCTCAAGGCAGAACAGTCCCTCCTGCCCAACAGGGCTGTCCTCTCAGCTGTAATCTGAAATCCAGAGATCTAGTCTGAGATTGCCCGTGGGGAAAGGGGGCATGCCTCACTGGCCTGTAGATTCTCCAGGACATTTGCTCCCACATACTCACAGTGTCCCCTTGTACGGTGATTCGGAATCAAAGAGGATAACTAGAAAGATAGAAGTGGCAGCCAGTGCTTCCTCTTACTCCTTCCCAAAGGGTGCCTTCTACATCACAGAAGCCATTGCTCCCTGTATCCTTGCCACAGGTCAGCCCAAACTACCCTTTTCTAAGGCAGAGGATGAAGTGAAATCTAAGCAGTAAGGCTTCCTTTAAACTCATCTTCCAAGGTCCTCACTGCAAAGAATGAGAACAAGAACTGAATTGGTGCCTGTGTGTGTTTGAGAAGAGAGAAAAGTCCCTATGGCCTTAGTAGTAGCCAACCGCTTTCCTTACCCTAGTCCTGGCTAAGCCTCTATGGCCCAAAGAAAATGGTTTGGTGTTAATCTGCTCTAGAGAGGGTCACATCAGCAAGTAAAGCCATCTTGCTGCAGCCTCATGGGCAAAGACCCACACCCTCAGACCAAAGTTCTCACTCAGAAAAGAAAAGGTCCCTTTCCCATGAGCAGGGGAAGAGAAGGGTTGAAGGTTGTCATAGAGTGACCTTGAGCTCACTCTGGTGGTCAGCGATCCAAGAGTTTCCAGAGAACCACATCCCCAGACCCCAGGCTTTCATCTCCCACTCCCCAGTACTTCCTGGCCTGCTGAGTTAGGATTCTGTGGCCGCCCTCTCTTCCCTCCTCCAGAAACAGAAGCTCCAGCGAATGTTTCTAACTCCTGAGTCCACTCAGCCATGTCCCCCTTGCAAAATCCCCCCCTTCCCTCACCCCCCTGCACCCAGCCAGCCAATCCGAGGCCTGAGAGCCTCGCCAGACACATCTCCCAGGGCCTCGGCGGGATAAAACTGGCTGGCGATGCCAGGTGGATGGGAGCAAACTTCAGAAGGAAGAGACGCCTGGGCCTTGGGCACCCTCAGGGGCAGACCCAGGCAGAAAGGGCCTGAGGCCAGCCGGCCAGGTATGTCACCTAGGGGCTAGAAGGGAGCTGGAAACAGCTGGGTAAGAAGACTAGCAGCCTTTTTCCTCTCAAGTTAAGTGGGATGAGGTAGTATCTATGGAGGGACAGGGCTGGAGTTTGGGGCTTCCTTGGTGCACCCCTAACCGTGGATCCTCCCAACAGGCACATTTGCTAGGCCAGGCTGAGGTTGGCCTCACTTCACCCCACTCTGGACACTCAGTAGGAGTCAAAAGACCTGGCTTGGGGAGGGGATGTGGGTTTGAGGCCTCGATTCTCATGCCCTTCGCCCTGGGTCTATATGCAGGGTAGCTGCGTGGCAGCCAGAGCTGCCAGGACCTGCGTAGGAAAGCTGCGAGTGTCCCTCAGTCTGTGAGCGACTCCCCGGCGATGCCTCACAACTCGATCAGATCCGGTAAGGACCGCGGAGGGGCCAGGACCCCCGAGCCCTCTCGCCACCCGTGCATTGCTGTGTGTGCTGTGTGCGCTTGGGCGGGTAGGGTGAGAAAACTCTAAGCTGGCAGGACCCACCTGTGTGGGGACATAGTTGGGGGTGCCTAGGGCCTGGATCTCCATTGCCTCGCTGCTCTCCAGTTCTTGGGTCCCCCTCTGTTCGACTCTGCTGTCCTTCCCCGGCCTTGGCTTCTGAGAACTACAGGAAGCAGTGAGGGATTATTTGTGGGGTCACAAGGGCTGTCCTTTTGCACAGTCTATTAGGGTGAACATCCTGTACGCTCACAGGCCTTAGGCCAAGTAGATTCTAGTCTTGCTGCGACCAGAGACCCTTGATCTCTGGGTGCTCCTAGTTCTTCCCAGGGCTCCCCTACGGCTCCATAAACCGCCCTCCACCTCCATTCATCTCTACGCAAGGGAAAAGGAGTCTGGGGTCTGTGGATCTGGGGATCTGGGATCGGTGGCGCACTAGATTCTTTCCTACCAGGTTTAAGCCAGGCGGGGGCCCAAGATCAGGGCTTCCACTAGCACAGACTAATCGCGAAAAGATCCCCATTTTCCTTCCCACCTGCGCCCCAGCTCTGGGCCTTCAGAGCTCCTGAGCTTCCTGCAGCCGTGCCCGATCTGCTCACTCGCAGCCCGGGCCGGGGCGTACGGAGGGAAGGACTTCTAGAGTGCGAGTGCGGCGGACGCCCGCCACAAAGTCGCACGGTCAGGGAGGACAGCGGGCGGAGGCGCGCTTCGGCCTGCGGTGATGGATGGAGCCAGGTCGGGAGCGAGGAAAGCGATTTATGGGGCCAGGGCGCATCGTGATCGATTTGGGCCGGCCGAGTGAGAGGAAATCAATATTTCAGATGAATTCTCTGCAAATATGAAGTCGCGCTTAGCAAACGGGACATTTGTTATAATAAGGAGGGTCGGATCCCGCGCGCCGCTTGGCTGAGATCTCTATTTAGCCTCCAGGGTCGGACAGTGTGGAGCAGTCTCCGTTTGGAGGGCCCACACCGCACTGGAAGGGCCACCGCCAACCCTCCTACCCCCAGGGGCGCGGAAAGGTTTCCTAACCATTTCTCTGTGAAGAAGTGGTAAAGCAGTGGGGGGTTCAGCAGGATGTTCACTCCCCAGGAAAGTGGAATCCCAGCGGTCTTAGCTGTCCTGGCTGACTTGGGGGCAGCTTCAGGGACTGCGACGTGGAGAAGTCCCAGCTCTTCCCTGGTGCCACCAATGAAGCTGCCCGGTTCTCCTGTTCTGTCAGGTCCCTAGTGCGCCCCTTTGCCACGTTCTAAGGGCAGGGCAAAATTACCTTTAGTCAAACTAGCATATGCATCGGCCGGCCCCGGGAGCTGGGAGGTTTTCCAGCGAGGTCTATAACTTCCCTAGCTAGGCTCCCTCCGCCCCTCAATCCCCCCCTGTTACTCTGCTTTGACCTCCTCTTGACGAGAGTGGGGACTCACAGACCTTAAAATCATGAGAATGAGCGAGACTCTTCTTAAATGCTGCTAAAGAAAAAAAGAGTGTCAGAATTTCTCCTGATTGGCTTGTTTTCGTTCTAAAAACACTCACTAGAATAATCAAAAATAAAAGACTAAAGGCACAATGTACTTATATCCTTAATCAACAACTGCCCCAGTTGCTGAAAGAAAGGCACTTTTTCCTACCAGCTCGGATGAGATCACTCTTGGGGTTGAGTGGCTCCTCGGCTGTCTCCTGCCCTGCCAGGTAATTTTCTGTCTGAGGAAGCTGAAGGAGCCTCTTCTCCCTCCTCCTAACAAAAGAAGAAATAAAACCGCAAAAGAGGGACTTTCTACATCAATACACTGATTTTTAAAAGGATGAAAATACCTAAAGGAGTCCCTATAGTTCAAATCTGTCCCGCATTTCTCTCCTGGTCCCTGTGTTGAGCCGGAGATGCTCTTTCTATTTATTTGATGCCCTGTCCCATATTTAGAGAGGAATTCGTAGCTAGCCCCTCTTGGCTTTTTGTTTGTTTGTTTGTTTTTGTCGTTTTGAAAACCCATTCTTTGGGTTCAGAGACTGGTCCACAAGTCCGTTGTCATCCCAATTTCTGTAGTGATGCCACATGGAGTCTGCGGGTGTGAAGTTTTCTGTGGCGCATACACCAGAGCGCAAGCAACCTCTCTTTGGTTTTCGCCAAAGCCAGGCCGCCTAGTATCCCCTGGTACAGCCATCCCAGCCGCCTCAGCAAAAGTTTCCTTTGCACTGGGGCCTGGGCGGAGGCAGCTCACCCTTCACCTTCCAACCTTCCACTCATCCCCGGGCTAATCTAGTCTTGTAGAAAGGTCTCAACATCTTTACAGCTTTATTCTCAAGAATGGTTCGTGTTTCAGTGAATTATTTTGACATCTGTAGGTCAGCATTGGGCTGAGCGGTCTGTAAACCAGCAGAATTTTTTTTTTTTTTTTTTTTTTTTTTTGTTGCACCGGGGACAAACTTCTCTAAAAGCAGAAATTTAAAAAAAAAATATTTTAAAAAGATGCGTGAGAATTTATTGGTGCCACTTAAATATTAAAATGTAAATAATAATGTTTCTATGACCAAGAGAGTGTGGCAAAAAGCAAGCAGATTGTCATTAATAGAAACACTGTAAAACCTGCGGAGAACCTGTCCCTCCATACATTCTGAAAAACCTGTCATTCTAGCAGCAGATGAGAAGATCAAAGAACGCATTTGATTTGCCTGCCATCAAACACCTAAAACCGGGCGCCTCCTGAGAAAGAGGGGGAAGTTCAGCCGGAAAAGATCTATTTCTTGCCAGGTTCCTTGCTCGGCTTTGAGGGGATGAGGAGGAGAGTTTCTTGGGAGGAGAACTGGTGTCCAGAAATATAAAGAGTTATTGGGGTTCCTCAATTCATCTTTGTTTCAGGACAGTCTATCTTCCCACCGTCTGCAAGTTAATTTGGAGATAATTTAGTTGCCTTGTGAATTAGTTTTAAGATAAGTATCTTTTCAGGCGTTGTCACTTTAATTGCCCCGCTGATTGATAAGAAGTAATTATTTCTAATTGACACTTTTTTGATGTCTATTGGAAGCATTTATTTGAGACCTTTTTAAAATAAAAGGAAAGTTAATTAATTTTATCAATCTATATCCAAAAGGACTTTGCCATTTTTTTTCTGAACAGAACAAAGGAAATAAATGAAACAAAATAAAAATCAATACCATGGAATTTTAATTATTAAGAATTATTTTGGTTCAAAGGAGATCATCTAATACTACAGCAAATCAAAACATTTTATGACAGCCCCAAATCTCCAACTTCAGCAAGTGCATCTATTTAGGGCACACACTTTCCATAAATATATTCATTAGCCCGTTCTGCATCTACTTCATTTGGGTCTGGTTCCCTCTGCTTTGTAGTTGTGTGTTTGCTGTTGTTGTTGTTTTGTCAAATTAATGAAACTTGGAATGCTCTGAACAGATAAAATCAGTTTGTTTTCTGTTGTTGTTAAGAGCCAATTTAAGTATGATTTACTATCAGTCGTTCTTGCTCTCTGTAATTGTTGATGGAGCTGGGTGTAAAGGTGAAACTTTACTTATGGTGGGTGACAATGCTTTCTTATACCTAAACCTTTGGAGTAAACAGTTTAATCATTGACCATCAGAATATTTTACTGTGAGAGAGAAAGAGGCAGGAAAAAAGAAAAGGAAATGAAAGTGAAAAGAAAAGGGGATGGGGTGGAGGGGAGGAGAAGGGGGGATAGTACAGCAGTTACCTGGGAAAGAAGGGGGTGGGGGGATAGAAGTTCCGCATTTACTCAGAAAAGAACTGGATAAGAGCAGAGGGGAGGAGGAGGCTAGGGAAGAAGGCATTTGCTTGGGAAAGAAGGCAGCCCAGTTCGGTGGGGGTCTAGGATCTTTGAGTTAAAAAAAAATGGAAATCCTAATTTCAGAACACATTCTTTTGAACATGACATCTCCACCACAGCCCCTGAGCTTAAGATCCCCCTTTTTCTATGCTTAAAAAGAAGCAAACTCTGGGCAGCCAACCTGTTAGGATACTGGGCATCTAGTTATCAAAGTTTTCATTTGAAAAAAAAAATCTATGAAAAGAAATCAGTAAAATATACACTGTTTTCTAGGGAAATACAAAAAGATTGGATGCTGTTTTTATTTTGTTCTTAAAGCTCCATCTGTTTGCCTACGAGCACATCTCATGGGCACACTTGTGACTTATTGACATAAGAAGATATTCCTGAATAAACCCAACACACTCTTTCCCTCCCTTCCTCACACACACACACACACACACACACACACACACACACACACACCACACGCGCGCGTGCGCAAACACACATGCACACAAAATTGTACACTTCAGGAAGAGAGGAACTGATTATAATCATGTAAAATATGCTCATGTCAAGTTAACTTCAGCCAGTGTCTTTTTCAATAATTTATATTAAAAAAATCAAATCTTGTCTACTTTTAATTCTGTTTCTCCAAGATTATGTCTAGCTGCAAGAATGAGGAAATGTTTCAAATGAAAATGAAATCTACAACGTTCAAACAGCAGATAATATCACATACCAACCCTACTATTAGTGAAACTGGAAAAATATATAAATAATGCAAAAAAATCAGCAAGGGAGAGTTTAGTAATGGAAAATTCCCGTGCAATTAAATGAAACAGTAATTTAGTGGAGATATGCTTGAATGGATTAGCATTTATTAATTGGCTTTCATAAAAACAATGTGTGTGTGCGTTCACACATGCCCACACACAAGGTAGTGTAGAAATTATAGATTCCCTGCAGGAAAAGTTGCTCAAATGTTCATATCAAATTATGTCCTTATCACATTTTCTCTTTTGTGTGTGTGAAAAATTTCTGTTCTTTTGCTGGCAAGTTTCACCTGCACATACAGAGCTTGCAGTACACAGAGCACATAGAGAGCTTGTAGTAAGGGGAACGAAGCTGCTCACCCTCTTTTTATTAGTACACTTCTAAACATGAAACCATGTGTAGTTGATTTCACTTTGCTTAGGGACATAGGAACCAGGTCTAAAAAGGTGACCTGCCTGCTGGGGTAGGGGTGGGGCTGAGGGTGGGATAGCTAACCAAGGTAGAGAAGGTCGCTTTGTGGTTTTGGGCCTCACCCAGGCTGCCTGAGCATCCTCCCTGGCTCTCAGGCAGGAACAATAATTTGTAATATCAAGGAGCTTGCCAGTGTTGACTGGTACAATGTTTACTTTCTTTCACCAGTTGCTCTGTCTTCATTCAGGGCTGAGCATTTTAAAGCCACTCAGTCCAAGGAGGGCTGGAGTTCTCAGCTGAGCTTTGAGGCTTTGAGTTTTGAGAATCTGAGAATAAGAGAGCCAAAAGAAAGAACGAACACACACACACACACACACACACACACACACACACACACACACGTTGGGGTAGGGAGAGAGAGAGAGAGAGAGAGAGAGAGAGAGAGAGAGAGAGAGAAAGAGAGAAAGAGAGAGAGAGTTTTAAAAGGAGGAAGCAGGGAATGAATCCCCATTCAAGGCTGAGGAATATTTTGCCCTTAGTTGATACACTGGTCTAAGCTTCCCCACCTGAGCTCTGAGCGTCTCCTTCCTTCAGAGGTAGAACTTCAGGGTCTAAAGCACGTACCCCACATACCACGGATGTTTCTTTCTGGAGTCAGGTGGTAGTGCCTTACTTAACCCAGGTTCCTTTGGGAGAAGGGAGTCTAAAGCATACGAAACTGTTCAAAGGCTGTTTCTAAGGCAATGCTAGATGGGTCATTTTGAGGTGAAAAGTACAAAGAGCAGCTGGGATCTGGAAAGCTGAGCCAATCCCATCTTACTCAGCCCACTAGAGCAATCCTGGAATGGACTACCTGAAGCCAAGCAGGTGGGAGGAGGCTTTAAACCTTTGGGTTTTTAATCTGCACTAACTTTACAGTACACCTGTGAGGAGAGACGATTATTTTTTTCATGTACACAAGCTAGTAGGCCTTCTTGACTTTCCAAAAGCCTTTCAGTCCACTCCCATGGCTTCATAGGGAGTTGAAAAGAAAATCTTTATCTTACCGGGGTCAGAAAACAAATTTTTTTCATGTCAAGGTGTTTGGGTAAACTGTCCATTCATGTCACTGAGCACCAGTTTTGCCTGGACTGAAGATCCTGAAGGATCTGGGTGGAAACCAGCAAGAATCTTTGTTCCAAGATAATGGTAGAGAAGTTCGGGTGTCCCTCAGGAACTCTCAGGTTAATTTCTAAGGATCTTACTCCATAGTCCCCAATGGCATGTAAGATGCCAAGTATGTCTAGGCCTGTCTTTGCCTCCCTAACCCTCCCCTGTCCAGCAATGCTGCTTTTAGGGCCAAAGAAGAACCAGACCCAAGAGCCAAGCTCACCCTGGCACTTCCTGCCAGGAAGCTGAGATTCTCATCTCTGAGGGCTGTTATAGGTGTGGTATTGTACTGCCAGCAGGCACATCCATCACCTCACTTAACTCTCCGGACTTGGCCTGACTGGCATGCATGGATGTTTCTATAGAAGTGGAAGGAATTCAGCCAAAGAGGCAAACCTCAATCACTCCCTTTCCACCCTAAATGGAGCTCATCAGAACTCAGTAGTACTAGATGGATGGTTCACACTTGCACACTTGATAGAAACTCAACCAGAAGGCTGAGTAGGAAGGCTGCAGTGCCTGTGCCCGCAGGCACTGCTAGAGCCTTCACTCTGTCAGCTTGTTCTCCTGATCCACATCCCCCAGTCTCTAGGGATTAAATAAAATGTGTTTGTCTGCAGCATGGTTGTATGTCTCTCCATTTGTGAAGAGAGGCCAGTGTTTTATTTCTCTGGGCATCTCTTGAGAGTTGCTGTAGGGAGAAGGAGGTATCAAACATTAGCCAATACAAAGGGAGGGGCCTTTTAAAACATTTCTCCAAAACTATCACCACACCTCCATCCATACCAGAAGAAGTGCCATCCTTTGGCACCTTAGAAAGTTCAAAGCTCACAGGAAAGTTAATTCCCTTCCTTGGCATCTCAAAACCACATTTAGTCTGAGGGCTTGGGTTTATTTCAGGAATAACAAGCAAGTGCATGGAATAGAAATAGCTTTGGTGTATCCAGGAAGGCTTCCCCATTTTGCCAGGGGCCAGTACTAGCTATCCAATCTCCTGGTCATGTAAAAGCCAGGGGTGGTGGAGGTGCTGGGACGCTGGGTGCCTGAACACTGGGCTCTAGAATGCTGGGTGCCAGGCACTTTCTCCAAGTTTAGTTTTTCTTCCTCTGCAGCTTCCTCAGGGTCTGACTCTCAGGGGATCAAAGCCAGACTTCAGCTCCTTTGAAGCCTCTACAGAGGTTCCCTTATAAGTCAGCTCAAAATGGGGTTCATTTTAAGGTCCTCATTTAGCTGCTGAGCTGGCTATGAAAAAGCATAGTGATGGTTTGGCTTAAGCAGAGAAACTGAAAGAAAGTATATCCCCCATTTTTAGCTCCTACCCTTTCTCTCTCCCTCTCTCCTCCTCCCACCCCCTCTTGCTCTTTCTGTCTTCAGCCACAATGAAGGGTTTTCTCTTTTTCACTTGTTTTTCTAAGTGGCCTTGGAGTGACCTGGCAGTTAGTGTTAATTACTCTGCTGGGACATATTGTCACTGTCAGAATAGGACGGGAGACTGGTCTGGCTGAATGATGCATCTAAGAAGGAAATGGCTTAATCTGCTGTCATCCTGTGAATTGTGTGTTTGGACACACCCAAGCCTCTGTTTGTGTTGTAATTTTTATTTTTAGTGTCCCTAACATCTGAGGAAGACCAGCAGAACTATTATCCCTGGGATAAGCTCAGGGCCTGAGAGGTGTTAAGAGGGTGAGGGACTTCCAAAATGGCTGTGAAACCAGTGTTATATCCCAGCATGGACCACCAAAGACCTTGTTCTGCAAGCAGGAGGGGGCTAAGCCCTGGAAGCTTTGTTCTTGACCTGGGGCTGGTTGTTGTTTTCTGTCTGCGTGACCTTAGACAAGTCAGTTGTCTCTTTGGGGTTGATTATTTTATCTGTATGAAACTGTGGGATACTCCAGGGTTTCTAGAAAACAGTGTATGTAAAACTAGTGTCCAAATGAATATATATTTATATATTTTCAAAAGAAATTATTATCCTCACTATGGCACTTAGTGGCTACTCAAGATCTTTCTCCTTCCTTTCTTTCTTTCTTTCTTTCTTTCTTTCTTTCTTTCTTTCTTTCTTTCTTTCTTTCTTTCTTTCTTTCTTTCTTTCTTTCTTTCTTCCTTCCTTCCTCCCTCCCTCCCTCCCTCCCTCCCTCCCTCCCTCCCTCCCTCCCTCCCTCTCTCTCTCTTTCTTTCCTTCTTTCCTTCTTTCCTTCTTTCCTTCTTTCCTTCTTTCTCTTTTACTTTATGTTTTTAAGGGACTTAAGTAGCCCAGGTAACAGAGGATAGCATAAACTTCTCTATCTCTTGCCTCTACTTCCTGAATGTTAAAACTGTAACCATGAGCCACGACTACTGAATTATAAGGTGCTGGGGATCAAACCTGAGGATTCCTGCATGCCAGGCAAACATTCTAAAACTGGAACTGTATCATTAGCCCTAGTTTAAAAAACAACAACAACAAAAAACAAAACAAAACAAAACAAAAACAACAACAAAAACTCTTCCATATTATGGTCACCAGGGGATGGAGTATCCAGGACACATTTCCAGATATCCTATTGTCTCAGAAGATTATCCAGAGCTGAAACTTTGGGTTTTTTGGGTAGATTTAGGAGAGACCTTTTCATATTGCAAGTAGACAAAGCTCATCCCACAGCTGCTGAGATAAGTAAAAGAAAACTTGGGAAATGTCCACTAAGGTCCCCACAGTCACTGTGAGCTGTTACACTGTCTTAGTTAAAAACCTATTTCACAACAGAATCTAGTAGTAGCAGGAGCAGTAAGCTTTTAATAGAATGAATGTGGACTTTAGGTCGGAATCCAGAGCATTCAAGGGCAGTGGTTCTCAACCTGTGGGTCCCAACCCCTTCAGAAAACCTCTATCTCCAAAAATATTTGCATTACAGTTCATAGCAGTAGAAAAATTACAGTTACGAAGTAGCAACACAAGTAATTTTATGATTGGGGGTCACACCACAACATGAGGGACTGTGTTAAAGGGTCGCAGCATGAGGAAGGTGGAGAACAGCTGCTGTAGGACTTAATGAATCTGCCAGAGATCTCTTGTGGGTTTGCAGTTGCACTGTGTATGCAGCTAAGACAGGACATGCAAACACTTGCCTTAGAAATTCGTTTTTAAATTCAGATCCATACCACTTAGCTTTTACCAATTAAAAATCGCCGGTTTTCTGATTTCTTCTCTTCTTTCCCTCTCTCCTTCTCTCTTTGCCTCTGTCTTCTATTTCCCTGCTTTGTGTACTAATAACTCAGTATCAGCCTGATGGCAAAGCCTGGTTGACATTTCAGTCGTGGTAACTGAGCACTACTTGCAGACTTCAGCTTTGCTCCTTCATCCTAATGCTGACTTGATTCTTGAGAAGTCTCAAAATGGAGGTGGCCATTGTGGGTGACCTCTCCATACTCACAGACTCATCTTAACATGAGTGTCTGATTTTGATTCTGAGGTAGAAGCAAGGGGGAGACTGTAGGCAAGAAACAATGCTAGAGTCAATCTAGAAGCAGCTGGAATCTGAGAGGCAGCAGTTTATTTCAGCTTAACTAGCCTACATGAAGTGCTGCCTACCATATTCAGGGCTCCACGCCAGGGATGCTAACACTTGTGGCCAGAACAAAAAAAAGGTGAGTGGCTGGGCTTCCATCATGAAGAGTTGAGAGGCACCAACTCAGGGCAAGAAAGTAGATTCCTGTGTATCCTTTTAAAGGGAACAGACCCAGAGTACCAGCACTGGCAATGAGCAGACAAAACAGTTCAGGGGCAGGATGAAGACAAACACAGACAGACAGGTCATTTGGGAGCACCAGGAAGCTGAGGTCATTTGCCTTGAACCGCTACTAGAAAGAAACGACATCATCATGGCTGACATATAAACCTCCTGTGGCCATCTGTGGTCTGGTGGATCCTAGAAGCATTCTGCTCCAGAGAGATATCCTGGGATTCTGGACAGGAACAGCAATCTCCCGGAGATTCATCTCCATATGGCTGGACAACTCAAAATGAGGCAGAATTATAGGTGTCAGTATCATGAACAGATGCGCATTTCTGCAGAGCTGAAATGCTAGGCTCCATCAGATGGGAGGGGTCCTCTGCCTGGGAATACCCGCGGCTCAGCAGCACATCCGCGCCAGCCCAGGATGTACTGTTCAGATTTCATCTCTCTAGAAGTTGTTCTCTGTATCATGCAGTGTAGACACAATTGTCTCAGCCTTTCACTGTTTGCAGACTACTTTTTTCTGTTTGTCGATCTGCCCCACATAGACAGTATCCACCTTGAGCCCAGAGAACCTAAGGTTCCCGTTGGTAGAGGATTAAAAGGGGGTCTTGAAAGGCTGCCTTTAGGATCAGGCACACCCAGCTCTGAAGCTCTTCTGACTGTTTATACTGTGTTCATGGCTGAGTTCAGGAGCTGTTGATTTTGTCAGTGGTTGGGACCCACTGGTCCTGCCTCAAAGCGTTGATGTTGTATGTGAAGCACTTGTTGCCTGTATCTGAACTATTTTCAGCAGACCTACCATCTCTTGTAAAGTTTTCTACTTTTTTCCTCTTCCTCATTTTCTCAAGAAATCTTACTGCTGTGATTTTATGGCTGTTTGTAGTCTATTTGCATAGGGGTATTTATCTTTATAGCTCCTATACTCTAGGCTTGAGCTGTGTATGGGTCTGTCAGGACACTCAAACACAAACGCCAAGAGCCTCTTAGTATTTAATACCACTAAATAGTCTAACTGTCCCGGAAGTGTTAAGGTCAAGAGAGTCACAGATGAGGCCCTGTCATCACACTGTGCTGACAGGAGACTGGGCGTTTGCACATCTGGATCCAGGTCCTACAGTCCTGTGTTAGAGCAGGGACGTCTTCTTAAAACCCAGAGCTTTCTCAGTCACTTTGTGGTACATCCCAAAGTGTGGGGAGGGTAGATTAAGATGAGAGAGAGAGACAGGGAGAGAGAGACAGGGAGAGAGAGAGAGAGAGAGAGAGAAAGAGAAAGAGAGAGAGAGAGATGTCTGTGGTCTTTTCTGAATGTGCAGGATTTAGAAAATGGAAGAAAAGGCCTCCTTCACAGGCTAAAGTCCACCGAGAGCTGCTGAGACACACCTAGATGCACACACATCAACACACACACACACACACACACACACACACACACACACACACACACACACACGAGTGCGCGGCTGAAACTAGAGAGAAGTATAAAGGTTCTTGTGAGCTCATGCAAGAGCATGGCCAGTTCTGAGAATGAGTGAGTGGCTTCTTAAATTTTGTAGTCTGGACACCTGGCCATTTTCAGTTTAGTTCTCTATCTCATACATATACCACATATACTGGCAGATATAAGTTTGCATACACTACCTTCTTACACACATAAACACACTGGGAATAAAACTTTCAATGCTTTGAAATTGCCCTAGAACTAGAGGTGATAAGTGGGAAAGAGAAGGCCCTCTGTTCTCAGAGACTTCGAGAGACTCAGATATGAAATTACAGGTGTGACTGGTTATATTCTGGTTGAATCCACAGTTGCAAGAAAGTGATAACAGACCTAGTGGGGATGTAGACTCCAAGCTCCCTGGGTCTCTGCTCCGGATTGTGAGATCATTTTTGAATGGGGAAACAGCCCATACCATCTTGGTTTTGTAGTGTATGGTTTCAGATCTGAATAAGGGAATATGCTGTATCCAGCCATGCCCTGTTTCCCTGACCCCAGGACCTTATAAAATTAAAGAACATGGATGGTCATGGAGGTTCAGTAGACATTCTTGGATTCAGCATTGTTCTCATAAGCTGAGGCACAGGGACAGGTGATCATTTGCTGGAGGTCATGGTGGATCTTCCTTGAGCTGGATAGTTACTAGTGGCAATTTTAAGGACTTATTCCTCCCAGAGTTCAGCCTTTTGTATCCTGAGGATGAGGCATTGAGGGCACATTATTCAGGCAGGACCCACTGCTCAGAAGACACTGCCATCCCTACCATTCTGCTTTGCTTTAGAATTTTGGAGCAATTCTTCTCCTTGGGGCCTTTGGCATCTGTCCCAACCCCAGTACACAGCTAGCTCCAATCTTCCACAGGTGTCTATTGGCCAAAACCTGAAGGGAACAGGGAGAGTTGACAAAACCCATGAATATATGAGACCATGCTTGTTTCAACACCCACAAGAATGCTGTTTATGGTTATTGCAAACAATATGGTTTATTCAGTGAACAAATAGTTACCAACCTCAAAAGTCTGTGATTCTCAAACACCATTCTCTTGTAGGTGAGCAGAGGTGCACACCCATACAGCAAAGCCTGAAGTGCTAGTAGGAAATGGCATTTATAGACAAAATGCCTTCAAGTGGTTGCTGTAAGTTTTTCTACCTATGACCTTCTATGTCTGCTCTTTGGGACCCAGGACCTAGGATCTGATTCGTTAGTCCCATTAAACTCACTGCTCCAAGGTGTTTGTTGCAGAGCAATCTGACCATTCTGGCCTAATAATACATGTCAGAAAGGCTGGTATTGCTGCAAAGGGGCACTGTCTGATGTCCACACAGACATTATGCTTCTCTAGCTACATGAAATAATGGGACTCACATGCCTTCCTCCATCAAAGGGCATCTCTCGGATTTGATTTAACTTTTCCTAATTGTGCCTCTTCTTTCCACATACATGATATAATTCATGTATGTTCAACACTTATGGCACCCAGATGCTTTGAAGCAGTGTGGTGGCTAGTGGAGCAGGGCATCCCATTGCTCAGCTTTCCAGGCATGCACACACTAAACTATCATTATATCTGTCCAAGCTGCTGTGGTCTCATTTTCTCATCTCCCTTGGTAAATACCTGTTTTAGCTTCCTTTCCCGTAACTGTGATAAAATATCCTGATGAAAGCAACTTAAAGGAGAAAGGGTTTGTTTGCCTCACATTCTATTGTAGGGAGATCAAGGTGGCAGGTACTTGATGCAAGTCACATGACACTCACAGGCAAGAGCAAAGAGCGATGAACGCCTGTTACTATGTAGCCTACATTCTCTACTCATACAATCCAGAATCCAGGCAATGGTGCCACTTGTACTGGGTGGGTGTTCCCTCCTCAATTAGTGTAATCAAGATACTGGAATCCTTTCACAAACACAAGGCCACTGTGTTAGACATTCCTTATTGAAGCTCTCTTCCCAGGTGATTCTGCATTGTGTCAAGTTGACAAATTCAAACTGATCATCACAATTCCTGAAGTTAGGACACCTCTCCTTGAGATTTCCTCTGAAGGTCTTGCTATCCCTGAAGATAACCTTCTAGAAACCCATAGATATGGTTTCTTTTGCTACCCTCTGTAATGCACACATTTCTCTGGAAAGGCTCCTAGTTCCAACCCTCCATTCTCCCATAGTAGCCTCTTACTGGCTCATTTCTCTGCCAGTTCTTATAAAAGCATCTCCATGCCTCTTCACTCTCTAACTCTGACTCCTTTCCCCTTCTGCATTGTTCCCTCAGCCACCCATGGCAAGCTTGCATCCATCAGCATCATCTGTTGGTTGCCTTTACCTGATTTTTATATTCCCTGGCTAAGCAAGTCCTAGTTTTTAATTCTAAATTATTTTAAGCAGGATTAGCATTAACTGGTCAGTTAAATAAGTAAGTACTTACTAAGCCCTTCAGTGTGGTGGGCAATGAAGTTGGGCTTAATAGCCCTTGCTGGGTCAGGACAAAGCTATGGGGAACAGCAACAGCAGCAGGCCTCATCCTTTCCATGAAGCATTGGGGACAGAGAGTCTCAGGGCCACCACAGGCAATATTCTTAAGCCTGGATACCTCTGCCATTATGCTGACATTCCAGAGGCAGAAAAGCAAAGTGGACTTTCACCTACAGCCAAAGAAAGGAGACCTTCAGTCAAAGCAGAGGCAAAATGCTAAGTAAGGAGGGAGGGCGGGGCTGGGGCTTGTGGGTGTAGCTAAGCAAGGAGGGAGGGCGGGGCTGGGGCTTGTGGGTGTAGCTAAGCAAGGAGGGAGGGTAGGGCTGGGGCTTGTGGGTGTAGCTGAGGAAGGGCTGAAGGTGAAGTCTCACTAGGTAGCCCAAGCAGCTGTGGGGGATTCTATGACGTGTGCCCTCCTGAAGGAGCTAGCAATGGGAAGAGGAAAGAGGGATGAGGTCCTGCGAGGCTGTGGGGAACTTAACAAAGCCTGGCTGAGATAGTCCTTCTAGGCCGCCTTCATACAATCTGCATACAGAGCTTGTGCCTGACCTGTTCGCAGAGCTTCAGTCCTGCCTGTTTGACTTCGTGATTCTGTGTTTGCCACTTTTCGTGTACTTTTTCTTCTCTCTTGCCAGAGTCTGTCAGACTTTGTGATGTTTTTATTAAGGGAACAGCTATGGCAGTAAGTTTTGATAGCTCAATTATTCACATTATCAAAATGTTTTGATTTCTCTCCTCTCCTGGCCCCATTCCAGAAAAACTTAGCCTGGTGATTTTCCAAAATTATCTCGGATTCCTGTGTGGGCTTCCTTTTAATCCAATCACTAACAGTTTTCTGTTTAAGTCAAGTGCCCGGTGGGTTGAGGACTCCCCAACACTGTTTCTGTACACAAGCCCAGGTTTCAGCAAATTAGTTACTGTTTACAAAACACACACGTGTACATTCTCACTTGGGGACCTTTGCCCATTTGGTGCCAGACTCTGGTCACCATCCCACCTCTCACAACCTTGCTCAAGTTCCACCCCTTCCAATGACACTCTCTCAGATACCTGAAAGCTTTAGTGACCATCCCATCTAGCTTCCCTCTCTTCAGGACTCAGCGCCTTCTTTTAGCTTTTTATTATAGTGTCCTCTCTCTGAGATAGATAAAAGTTAAAATCCCTTCAAAGCCCAGTGCATTGTCCAGAATCCTCTGAGGAGTGAGACCCGGTAGGTAACATCTGTGTGGGTCACTTCCGCTTACTTCCCCAATAACATATTTTATTGTTTGAGTGACTGACTGAAGTTTTTCAGTGTGAAGCATGCCTGATTCTTTCCACATGATATGATGTAATTACGTCTCAATTTTCTTTATTATAAATGACAACCAGGACCCTGAAGAAACAAGGAGTGTAGCCTTCTGGAGAACCTGTGGCAGCTACCAAAGATGGCTCTGCCCCAATGGCATGCCTCCTCAGTCCTGGGAATGTCAAATGCTGGGTAACCAGGTTGGACTACAAATCCAACTACAAGTTGCAAACATGGTCAGACATGGGTAGTTCTGACCTAGGGATCAGCCTGGTGGACACAGGCTGCCTGGCAGGATGGCTGGTTAAAGACAAGCACTTCTGTGAGGATAGAGGATTTCTAGATTCTTGCAAGCTAAGACTAAAAGAAGCTAACCAACCAACCAACCAAAAAAAAAAAAAAAAAAAACCCTCCAGCTGATACCCAGCACAGAGATGTGTATCAATTGCTAACAAGAATTTTTCTAGAAGCTGCACCCTCCTTCTTTTCCCTCCTCCTCCTCCTCTCCCTTCCCTCCTCCTCTCCTTCCTCCTCCTCCCTTTTTTCCTCCTCCCACGTCCTTCCCTTCCCTTTTCCTCCCCTTCCCTCCTCTTCTTCCTTCTTCCTTCTCCTCTTCCCGTCTCCTCCCTTTCTCTCTTCCTCATCTTCCTTTTTCCCTCCTCCCTTTTCTCAATCTCTTTCCTTCCATTCTCCTCATCTCTGTGTCCTGTGGACACAGTATGGTCAGGCATCTCAGACCCCTGCCTTCTTCACCATGATGGACTATAGCTTCTAACTGAGCCAAAATAAACTCTTCCTCTCCTTCTCTGTCTCCTCTCTTTCTTCTCCTCTTCCTCCTTCTTTGTCCTCACAGCAATTGTGCTCACAGCGATGAAAAAATAAGTAATACAATCCCAAGTATAATGGCATTGCATACTGATAGAACCATTGGAGATGGAGCCTAAGGGCAGTAACTAGCTCATATATGCCCATCCATGCTTGTGTTAGAATAGTGGGTTAGTGTTTCAAGAATGGCTTGCTTATATGATAGCGGTTATAGCTGGAGACTATTTCTATGAGTTTGGCAACTTCTATATGTACACTGACAGGGACCCTGTCTAATGCAAAGCACAGGAAGGGAGGCATACTGGGGCTTTGCTGTGCCCTGGTACTCTTCTGTGAATTAAAGAGATCCCACCACAAGAAGGAAGGATTGAGATGAAGAACAGAGTGCTGGCCTGACAGGGAGATAGCGTTGGCAGGAGATATGGGTGTCATGTTTAAAGGAGTTTTCCATCAAGAGTCTTGCTTGAACCTGCCTTGTACTGGAGGGCCCTTTAGAGGGAAGCCACAAGACAGGCAAACATCTCTGAAGAGTATATCACAGAGCCTTCCCATCTGCTGTGTAGCTCAAAACCCACTAAAGAGGCTGGACAAATGGCTCAGCAGTGGAGAGAACTAGCTTCTAGAGGACACAGATTCCATTCCTAAGACCTGCATGATGGCTCACAACCTTCTTGTAGCTTCAGTTCCAAGGCAAATGACAACCTCTTCTGGACTCAGCAGGCACAAGGCACACACATGGTGCACAGGAATACCTTCAGGCAAAATACATCTATAATCCCAGCACTCAGGATGCTGAGACAAGAGGAGTTCAAGGCTGGCCTGAGTCACATAGCAAGACACACACATACCTATACACACGAAGACAAAACAAGAACAAAACAATTAGCTCCTAGTAGTTTGTGTACTAGTTTTCTAGGGCTTTGGTGACAAAATACACAGGCAAGATGGCATAGACATCATACATTTCTCAGAGTTCTAGAGGCCAGAAATTTCAGACCTAGGAAGTCAGAGTTACTTCCTAGCTTCCAGTGTGTGGGCAATCTATGCCACCCCTTGGCTCATGCAGTCTCCACGTGGTTTTCCTGTCTACCTATTCCTTCATCCTACATACTTTTGTCTATATCATGGATGTACGAGATTAGGGCCCATCCCAGTGACCTCATTTCAACCTCATTATCTACAAAGATCTTGTTTCCAAATAAAGCCACACTCTGAAACATTGAGGGTTAGGACCTCAGCATATGAGTTTGATAAGTGGGACACATTTCAACTCTTAACAATATAATCACGATGTGTGGGCTTGCTTGCTCAGCACCCCTTCTCTAACCTCAGCTTCACCTGTAGCTAAGTAGAGTCCTTGTGACACCAAGCACAGGAATCCAGGTTTGAGACTGATGGAGTAGGGTAAATTAATGCCTGTTGTCTAAAATCTTTTCTGTTCCACTAGAGTGGAAGGGATTTCATCCTTGATGCCCAGCACAGAACTTCTTATGAGGGTACAGATTTAAACTAAAAAAGATGGAAATGGCAATCAAACAAGCTGATTAGAGAAGATGCAGTCTTTCAGGGCACTCCTTGGTTCTGAGTACATTCTACCCAAACTCTAGTCTCTCTCTCTCTTCTCTATTGAAACAGCACCAATGATCCCAAAGGGCTTCCAGCAATAGAAAATGAACAAGTCAGAAAACATCAGTTCTGTCCTGGCTCTGCAAGAAAGAGTGTGGACATCAGGTCATCTCTTCTTTGCTGCCAGCTACACTCTGAGTGTCCTGCACAGACACATATCCCCTTCCACAGAGTGATGGTCACAGTAGCCTACTCCATCGCCATGGAAGCTACACAGGAGCTCTTGTAGTCCTCGATGTACCATTTTCATCTTACAGCAACCTCAGAATCACTGTGGTGGTGTGCTATGGAGGGGGTTCAACCTTTTTATTCTTCTGGGGAGCCTTCTGCCCTCAGGCCTAGAGCCTAAGGATAGCCCTGGAGTACCACACCCATAGGATCATGTGCTCTGCAGAAACTGAGGCTCAGATACGTGTGCTCACGGGTCCTGCAGGCAACTTCATGCTTCTTCATTTCCAGCACTCTGGGTTTCTTCCTCTGAAACCCCAGCCTGGAGGTTGTTTCTGTTCCTCTTTGTTTCCTCCCACTTTCTTCTGCAGCCTTGAGAGTCAGGCCTTAGAGCAAAGAATTCCCTTCAGAATGGTGCCAGGTTGTGGAAACCACAGATGGGAATTTTCGTTGAAGATTTTGCTGGGTGTGCCATACTTAGAAAGATGGATCTTCATGTGTTCCTCCCTGTGCAGCACAGAGTGACCACACCTCCTATGTCCTGCCTTGAGGATCCAATTCCAATCTTCTTTTCCCTCCCTTTCCCTCTCTCCCCCTCCCCCTCTCCCTCTCTCTCCCACCCCCCTCCCCCTCTCCCTTTCCTTCTCTCTCTCCCTCTTCCCCTTCTGCCCCCCCCACATATACATAGTTTCTAATTGTGTCTCTGATTCTTACTCTAGCCAAAGCATACCCTCTCCTGCTCTCTAAGCTTGTCAATCATATCTTACCTTAGTTAAGATCCAAACAACAAAGAAACCTAGAGCTGCAGAGAAAGAGCGGTGGTTTAGTTAGGGAAGCGTATCTTTTTCCTACTTTGTGATTGCATTCTATTAAAGACTCCACTCACCCGGCCTCTGAGTCACTGAAGTTACACCAACTACAGTTGTTTGTCCCCCCACCTCCTGCTGTCCTCTCCCTCTCCTCTCATGACTTTGTCTGTCTCTACTGGAGGTTCTTCTAGCCACATCTCTATTTCCCTTATTACCCATCTTAAAGTAATTTTTAAATGAGTGTTCATTAAACTCAGATATAAAACCTTGTAGCAGAGCTACAGAACCTAGTGCTCCAGCAGGACATGGTGACTGAACTTGGATTGTTTACTATGCACTAGCCCCAAACAGAGGCACGCACACACACACACACACACACACACACACACACACACACACACACACACACACACGGATATCCTACAGAACTTCTTGGAGGAAGAAAGGTGAATCATAACCCACAGTGACTGGATCAAAAAGCCTTAAGGTTTGGTAACATAGTAAAAGTTATTAATTGTGTGTGCTTCTCAAGGCAAATCCTAGCATCTCTTCAGAAGCCACCTCGTCATGTTACATGTCTCCCAGAATTGAATATTGTTTTACTATCAACCCATTTTCTTAAAAAGCAGCATTAATAACCTCTGATCCTAGGGGAAATGTGGGGTGACTTGGGAGGGAACTAGAAGTCAAAATGTATACTTAGCAGATATATTCACTTGCAGGAAGACAGAGCTCTGACTCCTGGTGTGGATATTTCTACTACCCTCAGGCAGTTTTGTAGCAGGAATCTGCCGGCCTCTGGAAGCTCAGGGGGAGGAGCCAGAAGAAAGACCTCTAGCATACTTTCCAGGACCTGGGGAGGCTTCTCTAACATACCTTCCAGGACCCGGGAGTCGCAAGTTTATGTTTAATCAGCTAATTAATAGTTTGGGTTCATAGTTATTTCTATTTTACAGAGTGGCTATAAAGTCTAAGAAATCACCAGAAGATCTTTTTAAGGATCCAGGAGCAGGGGCATTATGCTGAAATCTTTTCTTTAAGCTGTACAAAGTGAAAAGTGCCAGGCTTCTCAAGGGAGTCTAGTGAGCATTTAGGTAGGAAGTACTCTGCTCTCCAGAAAGGAGCTTACACAGTCAGAAGAAGAGTTACAGCTGCCTCTGAGGTCTCGGTATCCAGGAAGAAATCTACATCATGAGAGTCAGGCAGAGGCCTCTGGACAGGCAAGGCTGGCGAGAAAGAGAAAGTTTCTGAACCTTGCTCCTGGTAGGCCTCTTTCCTTAGGTTTATGGAAGCCAGGGTGCAGGGTGTACACCAGTCACACTCAGAGCCCAGCCACAGAGGGCCTTTACATGGGAAAAACGAGGGCATGGTAGCTTTCAGGTTCAACACAGCTCATGTGACCCAGGTGTTTGCAGCACTCTGGTCTCTGTAGGTTTTGGAAACCTACTGACTGGCTTTAGGAAATAACCCGATGTTAAGATCACCAGTACCTTCCCCCAGACATTTAGAGGCTTATTGACATTTACAGCAGCTTCATCCTTGAAAATACAGACATTGGGGTCCCTTTTTGGGAGGGAGGTGACAGGGTTAATCTAAGGGCTGAGGGAGGCAGAGAGAAAAGGCCTTGAAACAACAGTGAAGCCAACCAGATTAATAGAGGAAGAGAGAGGGGGGTACACCATTAGGAAGACAAAGAGAAAATCATGCTGGAGCAATAGAAAGGGAAATCTAATATCAACCAGGGAAAAATAAATGGAGATTAGGGCAAACAAATTAGCTTTAATGGGTTCACTGCTAATACAAGGATAACAGCAGAGCTGTGAATGCCTTTGAGGGAAGATGGGATACAGAACCTGGGCAGTCATGCAGGCAGTAGAGATTATGCAGGGGGTGGCCAAAGGGGCCAGGGGAGGGGGAGAGAGGGGAGACAGAGCTGAGGAAGCACAAGGGAAAGGGGGCCTAGAAGGGCCTGCTGTCTTTGATAGGAAGGGGCTGGGGCACTAGTGACAGTAGGGTCAGAGGAATAATTAACACTGGGTAGAAATAAGGGAAAACGGCTGAAGGAGACAGAGGACAGGGGGACCTACAGCTCGACAGGCAGAAGGAAAGAAGTACAAGCAGACTTAAGAACGGAGGAAAACAAACCAATATGGAAGAGTCGGGGACAGAAAAGAATTGCATTTTTTTTCTCACTAAAAAGAAAATCAAATAGTGAAGACATAGATAGACACTGATCTATGGGAAACCTGGGGATAATTTTAGATTGGGTTTGGGAGCCGCATACACTTGGTAGGTGGTGTTGAAGGCATGGTCACTCTTAGATAGGGTCCGACTAAATGTGGGATGACCATCTTACTGCCAGGGGTGGCAGAGGTCACAAAGTGCGGAGTATTTGTGTAGGTGTTGCATGTAGAGACTCCAGCTTGAGGGTCAGTTTGAGCCCTGCTGTAATGTGCAGCCTTGGGCGAATTCCTTACAATCTCTGCTCCCCACCCTGCTGTATATAAAATGGAGGTGCTGTGCTTTCTACCTCAAGGGCTGTGAAGCCAATTTAATGAAAAGATGCGCTTCTGCTTGGCTCAGGAAGAAGCATGTTTCTTGATGTTGCTTGCAGCCATAATTCCTAAGCAGTAACTAACTCAGGAAAGGGGGTGGATACAGAGCACAACCCACCTCCCTTCTTCCTTCTCTTTCCCCCTTTTAAAGGCCAATATTGGTAAAACACAGGTCACCTTTGATTCATGTTCAGTTATTACCCTTTTATCCACCATTAGTCTCCTGCATCTGCATTTATGTCACCCCCCCTCCATACCAGAGATGAAATGATAGTACTAACCCTTCTCAGCCACACCACCCTCTGGGCTAATCTCAGCCAGGGCATCTTCCCCTGCTTCTAGGCGAAGCCTTCTACTCCTATAAGGAGATAATATTTGATCTGGCTGAGTTTCAGACCATAGAAGATCCAGAATTGCTGTTGGTTCTCCCAACTGCCTTAACGTTTATGGAGAAGCAGAGCAGGCCAGATCAGAGGAAGGCATCCAAAAGAATTCCCAGGAGTCAATGAGTAACCACCCAGTCATGCAATTCAGGAGGAAAAGGAGCACTGTGGTTATTCTTGACCCCCACGGCATCCAGAACCAAGCTTCTCTCATCACGAAGGATTGTAAAATACTAACATCAGAAAACAGCCCGGGCAGGAGGCCCAGAGTTGTAGAGGGATTTGCTACTTGCTGAGATGTGAAAAATGAAATTGGAACCATTTCAGGAAGAACCATCCATGAATCCATAACCCCAAAAGGATGGATATCAAGATGGATACAGAAATGGTAAACCTCAGCAGAGGGCCTACGGAGCCCAGGTTCCATGCTAAGTTCATAGGTGTCTCATATCAAAACAACATACCTACACAGAGGGAAGTGAAGGTCATAACTTAGAGGTCAAGTACAAGTTTTCTGGCCTCCACCCTATACAGCTTCAGAGAATGAGGTTCATATATTCATTAATATATGAATCACTGCCAAAACACATGAGATGAAGCTGCTTCTACAGTGGAGTGTCTATGGTGAACTACTAAATGGAGAAGTCAGGTCAGGAACATTTTTACTTGTTGGTACTAAAGAAGTTTTGGTTTTTGAAAAATCTTCATATTTTGGAAATTTGGGTTAGCGATGACCAACCCAGATCTCAGTGACTCTCAAATTCTTCCTTTGTGCTTTTATATTCTTTGACACCCAGGAAATTTTGTTTAAATCCAGCTGCTGAAATTCCTAGGAACAGGTTTACATCTTTTGACCACACTCCAAGTGATGCTACCGGAAGAACTCCAAGGAAACAAGGTTCTAAGATTCGGATCGATTTAGTCATGGTACTTGAAGGTAGTATTGCGCTTCTAGGCAGTGAGTTGCAGGAAGCAGTCTCATTTCTTTTTACTGAATGAACTATGAAAGACACAATGTGGCACTGCCCACATAGTCATGGGTCAAAAACTTCTTCTCAAGCTGGTGTCTGAGCTCTCAGGAAAGGCAACTTCTACTACTAATCCTATCTCCCTAGCTTGAGCTGGGACTCACAGGTCTTCTCCCCAATAGAACTGCAAGCTTCCCAAGGCCAGAGCTGTGTAGTCACTCCAACATTCTTCATGAAAACTTTGTGACCAGAGTTAGCAGTAAAAGGTTTCATAGCTAGGAATTTTAACACCCACACTGATGACAATTTCCTCATTGGTGGAAAACTGTAACAATAAAACAGCACTTCTTTCTCCATAAGTTCCTCAAAACATGTAGCCACATTCATGCATAAAGCTGGCTCCTCACAGAGGTATGAAGCCCAGGAGGGCTCATCCACTTAATGTGACCATCTGAGGCTTGGGTACGCACCAGCAGAAAGGCCACTGCATCCATTCTGTGTGTCCTTCAGAAGCAATGCAAACCTCTTTTTTCCTGGGCTGTTATATGTGGACCTCCTTCTTTAAATACTTACATCTAAGAATGGGGGAAATAGAATTCTCTTGAAGGCAAAATATATGTAGCTTCCTCTCAACTTCCTCGGGCCTTCTTTCCTCCATATTTGTCTTTGAACTTCCTGCCTTCCCTCACTTTTTCTTTTCCCTCCTTCCATTTACATTCCTTCTTTCCTTCCAATTTAGTGTCACAGTGTTCCAAGCACTACTTTGGATGCTAGGGTTTCAGTAAATCACAACAACAACAACAACAACAACAACAACAACAGCAGCAGCAACAAACAAACAAACAACAACAACAACAACAACAACTGTTAAACCCAGTTTCTTGAGGGGTTCCTCAAGAAACAGTTTATCCATCTCAATAGTTGGACACTTATAGTCTGATAAATGTGGTAGTAGAGCCTGGGCATTGACTTCTTTAGGTGAAAGAACCAGAGGGAGCAGGCAAGAAAAAAAAAATTGGAGGACTTCCTGTAAGAGGCTAACTCTTAAGATATAAATGAAATGAAAATAAAGTAATGGTACTCCAAGCATAGGTGAGGACCCACCTATGCCTGGAGTACTTAGGCACTTTGACAAAAATGGTACTAAAGTAGTGATTTTAAGACACAGATGGTAGAAATGAGTCAAGAGAGAAAGGTCATGGTGGGTCTTGTCTGCTAAATTTAGATGCTTGGACTTACCATGAATGAAAGGATGCCATGTCTTTCTTTAAACGTTATTTACCATGGGAGCGTTACATCCAGACAGGTTTGGATGCACTTATTTCCAGCTGCAAAACAAAGAGTTACATGGGGGAAGGTTACATGGGGCAGGGGTGAGGCGCTCAGTGAGTTCAGGGAACCACTCCTACCTGTCTAGATTCTGTTACCTCTGGGGGTTTCCTCTTGTCCTTCTTTAAATGATTCTACTTCTCTTGTCCCCCATCAGTACTCTAATTCCACATCCATTGTCTCCTTGTAGAGATGTTAACTATTAGGCGTTCATTTGAGTGTTGATTTGCCGAATGTGTAACTCCTCCTAGACTGTCACTGGAATAAAAGCTCCAGGGAGGTAAAGATCAGATTTGTGTACTCACTTCTGCTAAAGTATTTGGTATGTCATAGTGCATCAGAAAATGTTGAGTGCATGGGTTTTTTAAATGCTGAAGACAGTTAGAAGATATTGGTATGAACATTTAGAGATAGAAATGATGTATGGTCTGCTGAATATAGGAGAATGGAAGATGCTAGAAATGGTTGGCTAATTCATATGGGATATATTTATTTAACGTGTTACATAATTTAACCGAAAGTGAACAAATATTTTTGACCTCACATGGCTTCAATCTGATAACAGACAAAACCCCAGACACCCTTCTCCGCATTCATATTTTTTCCTGACTATGAAAATTTCCCTTCTTATTTTCAAACAAGTTTCTCAAAAACAGCCATACTTGTTGCTAGGGAGAGCATAGATGAATTTTATTTCTTTTTATACCCCGAGTGTGGGCCTAGTAGAAAGTGAGTGGTAAAAATTGATTTTTGAAATAGGACAACAAGTTATATAGTGAGTTTCAAGAACATTCTAAACATGAGCAGTATACAAGAAGTGAATGAGAAAGGTAAACAGTCGCTTTCAAAGGTAAAGATAGACCCTGTCTCTTCTGGAGCTTCCCTTAGTAGGACAAGTGGTCCGCACAAGACACCAAAGATCATGCAGAGAGGTTGGGGGCGGTGGCGGGAGGGGGAGGCAGAGTGGATCCATGATGCAGCTCTCCAGAGGGACATCTCAGGATGTGATGAGCTCACAGATTGAAGTGACTGCTCTACTGACATGAGACAGTGGTAGTCCATGGTCCCAGCACACTTTCTTTAGGCACAGTTTGAGACAAGCTTGGATTTTTATTTTATAAAGGTATAAAGTCAAGATGGAGATGTTGCAAGGTTGTGGGTATTGCAGACGTGAAAGCCAGTGTCCTAGGGAAGGGCAACACTAGAGTGAGAGCCCCAAGACATTAGCATTAGCAAGACTTACTCTTTACAGAAGAGGGGAGTTAGCATGATTTGAAGGGTACCTCAAGGCAGTCACTGCACATCTAACTATACCTTGCCAAGGGTTGCCCACTCTTGGAGCAAAAACAAAAAACAAAAATCCACAGATAGTAAAATTTAGTTTTGTTTTGTTTTTACAGCACAGCATGGCACACTGAGCAATTGTTATTTGGGGCTGAGCTTTAGGAATCAAGAAGATGAGAAAAGAAAAAGAAGTACTGTGGAATGGGATGTGAGGGTCCCACAGTAGGGACTCTGAGTTGGGTGCTAAGACTTGACCTCTTCCCTCGAGGAATCCATAAAGGGGACCAAATAGATAATGTTGTTGGTTAAAGTCATTGACATGATAGTGCTACAGAAGATCGTGGGGTAGCAGGAAAGGTGTGCTTCTGTCTTAAGTGTTTGTGTGATGAGAGTTTTAAGTGATGTCTCTGTCTCATTCTTTCATCCTTACTTCTCAGAAAGTTCTGAGTGGAGAAGAAATTACCAAACAATATCTTTGGGTCTCCCACAGTGGTCATTTTCCCCAAAGGATGCTTCTAGACAGCAAACATCACCTAAAGCTTTACAGACCTGCAAATTCATTTAACTTACCCTAAGTCCTCCCTGCCCTGTAAAACTTGTGTTTCCCCATCTGAAGAGTCATACTCAAGAACTTCCTTTTATCCGGCCAGGATTCCTCTTACATCACCACCTGTCTCCACCCACAGCTCTCTAGACAAGGTCTTTTGAGACCTTTGCTTATGAAGCTTCAAACGTCTTCCTGATTTACATTTTCCCCAACCCTACCTCTGGACCAAGTATAGAGCTCCTACTGATCACTGGCTTCCGGCCTTAAGGCCCACCTGCCCATAAAGTACAAAGCAGCACGGAGACAGTGGGCATCAGTCCCTTGCAGAGGGCAGGAAGGAAGCCTGCACCCACCTCTGGGCATTTGGTGGTGAATCACCTAGAGAAGTCCACTCCCCCACACCGGACACAGAAACTCAAAAGCCCTTCCATCACAGAACTCAGTTCAGCCCATAGAGGCCATTCTCATAAGCAGCCATTTGGCCTTTCCCAACCTTTCATACATAATCTATAGAGGCAGTAAATAACATTCAACTTGGTCAAGACTTTATGCAAGGAATTTTTTACTTCCTACAGCTATTTACTTTCTTTCTTTCTTTCTTTCTTTCTTTCTTTCTTTCTTTCTTTCTTTCTTTCTTTTTTGTATGACTTTCTTTCTTTCTCTCTCTCTCTCTCTTTCTTTCTTTCTCTCTCTCTCTCTCTCTCTCTCTCTCTCTCTCTCTCTCTCTCTCTCTCTCTCTCTCTCCCTCCCTCCCTCCCTCCCTCCCTCCCTCTCTCTCCCTCTCTCCCTCCATTCCAGTCATTCCTTTGATTTCTCTTTGACTGTCTGTATGCTTCTCCAAGCGACTTCTACCTTGACATGAAGATTTTCAATTAATCTGGCTGTGTCTCCCGAAAAGGATTTAAACATTTATTTCTTGTTCCAGGTTACGTACCCAATGCTTTGTGCTTGAGTCACTATTAGCGTTTTGTTCATATGTGTGGAATCGAAATGAAAGTCATTAAATGCACATGATAATTATAACTCTTGAAAAATGATTGGAGAAAGAAAGAATATCATCTTGTGTGTTTGTTTTGGCAACCATTGCTCAACACCCAGCCTAAACCAGTGGTTCCAAAGTCATACAATCTAGAAGCTTCTCCAAAACAAACTTTTAAAAAAGCTTTTGTTAATTCTTTGAGAATTTCCTACAATGTATTTTGATCATATTCATCCATCCCCCAACTCTTCAGAGACCATCCTCCACTTCCTATCCACCGAATCACCCCACCGTGTGTGTGTGTGTGTGTGTGTGTGTGTGTGTGTGTGTGTGGCGGGGTGTATACACACACACACACACACACACACACACACACACACACACACACACACACGTTAATCCATGGAGTCAAGTTTTTGTTGGCCCACTACTTCTGAGAATAGAACCAGATGTTGCCCCATTAAAGAACTAACATTTCCTTTCTTATCAGCAATCAAATACCAATAGATCCTCAGCTTCAAGTGCTCTTTCTGTCTTCCACGATGGGCTCTTGCCGGCGTGAGCTTGTGCAGGTCTTGTGCACACTGTCACATCACAGTCCTTGTGAGGTTGCATGTGCACCTGCTTTGTTGTGCCCCACAAACACCGTGTCCTTGAATTCACCCAACACCTCTGGCTCTTATAATCTTCTTACCCCCTTTTCTGCGTAGTCCTCTGACCTTGAGGGGAGGATGTAATATTTATGTTCCATTTAGGGCTAAGCATTCCAAAGTCACTTCCTCTCTTCACAGTGAACGGCTATGGGTCTCTGACAAACAAAAATGCTTGGTTCCACCCTAGATTAACTGATTTAAAAACTTAAGGTATTGTACTCAATAGGTCTTTATTCAATAAACCCTACAATTGACCCTGGTGTGTATTTCAATTTGAGAACTCCTTGGTCTTAGGGTCAAATCAGAGTTACCACCATGTTATATCAACCACATTATTGCTACAATGAAAACCTTTACATTTATATCAAGACTTTTAGCTAATGAGATGATTCTTTATCTTCATCCCAACATTGCTGTTGCTATTGTCAGTAGCAGGTACAATGAAAAATGCTGTCAAACTCTATGTCATGCCTACAGCTAGAAACAAACAAATCTACTCAAATGATATGACTAAAACACATAGAATCAAGGCAGAAATATGACCCAAGCTCTTCCCCAATAAAATAATACCTTAGAGAACTCAGAGTTCAGGGTCCAGTGTTGTGATTGTCTGCTGTGTATGTAGTGAGCTTCAGTAGGGTTCTGAGCATGTGGATATCCAAGGATGCTGAGTCAGCCCTTAGGATAATTTAGGACTCTAGTTTGTACCATCTCTATTGGAGAACCACATGAGTAAATTGTGCTTTTTTGTTTTGTTTTGTTTTCAGGCAAAATGTTCAATTTGTGCCACCTCTATAACACACACACACACACACATACACACACACACACACATACACAATCTGACTTCTAGATAGACTCTAGCACAAAGATCTATACTCCATGCAGCAAAGGTTCTGGAAAATAGTGACAAAGTAGAGCTGCCTAATGTCTTGTACATTTGGATAGCCATCTCATGTGCCTTGGTGTTCAGAGTGTAGATCCCAAAGAATCAAAAGGCAACCATGAGAAAGTGGGAGGTAATTTTTCCACAAAGGGTAGCGTGGCCAGTGAGGGGTCAGAGGAAATGAGTTTAAAGAGCCACACTGGTTATTGCCTGTGCTGGACTGAAAGTCCCTGAGACATCATCTAACTCATGGAAAAGGATTCATCAGGACAGGTGATGTAGAACAGGACAGCAGAAGCTGTCCTGGAAGATGGACCATCCTGTCCCTCATACTTGGTGCATAGCCAGTGGGTTTTTCCTCCTAACTTATTGCTCAGGAGAGAGGCTTATGACCTTGTTCGTTCATTTTAAGGGAAATTATCTGTTCTGTTGAAGACATCTTGGGCCCCAAGGAGAATTGGGAGGTGGTTCTGAATGTGCTAAGTCAGTGGGGATAATGGGTACAGTGTGTCCTGCAAAGGCGCTTCCCACCCTTGCCCATTAATATTGTTAATTGGTCACAATGGCCTGGTATTAACTTTCCCTTCTTACTGGCTGATTCTCTACGACTCCCACCCCATGTACACTACTGGCTGCTATGCAGTAAATTTCAGGATGGTCCTAAGTGCTTGAGATCAGACCATTCTGTTCCCCACCCTAAGCTAGATCACCAGATTCAGTTCTTGGTGTGAAAAGATGCTAGTCATGCCTAGGCAATGACACTGTCATCACAAGTTCGAATTGACGGGATCCTCTCCAGCCATCAATCAAGGGCCCACAAAGAAGCAGCAATCATTGGATCCCTAACCATTGTTTGGATCCTGGCTACTCTTCACAAGAGCTGAGTCATTTGAGTGAAGCCACAGAAATGCTCTTTATGGACTTCTCTTTGGAAATTGTATATCTCAGACCTGAAATTAACACACCATTAGTTGAAAAGCAGTTGCAAGTAGTGCAAATCTAAGAGACACCTACCCTCTTAACCCCCAAACCTTTGCATGTACTATTCCCATGGCTCACACAGGATCCCCTTTCTCTCATCTAGCACTTCTTTGCTTTGAGTCTCAGCTTGCACTTTAAAAAGGACTCTTCTGTGCTTCTCTGACCAGGGGCAGGTCTACTGATTCAATAATTACCTGTCTAAGTCTGAGATTCCAGAAAAGATCATGAGGGATGCTAATTAGCTGGCTTAGGCTCCTACTGCGATAAGCCCTGTGAGGTGGGTGCAAGAATGCAGGTGGCTTTATTCACCTTGGGGCTTCAGAACCTGGGAAAGCACCTGACATGTACTAGGCACTCAGCAGGTATGGGTCTGACTAGATATGTATGGTCAGAATGAAGTACAGAATCAGTCCAGAGGGTCGAGTCAGGGAAGCAGCTAAGGCTTGGCTTGTCATGCACTGTACTGTACTGTACCACTCTGTCCCCAGTCTGAAACAGTGCTACAAAACTCATGGGATGTCTCCTAGTTAATTCTCAACCTGGTATTTTAGTTCTCTAATCTGTCAAAAAGAGACACGAATTTGGGATTGCTTAGGCAAGTCAGCCGCAGACAGGGCTCAGTCCATTCTGACCTACCTCAACCAGAGACTCTCCTTCCCTTCTTTGGTGTTTGTGTTATAAAATATGGTTCTGTGGTTTAAGCGGAGCAAGACAAATGGAAAGACCATCCATCTCATCTTGTACCTTCATGTCAATGAGAAGAAAAGAAAGTTCGAGGGAAGGGAGATCTTTTCTTCTGTGTCACTCAGCTCAGTGTCAGCTTAAGAAAACCCTGACTTCTCCACTCCAACATGTCTGCATATGGAAGGAAATAGGGAAAGGGAGGCATTGATGTTATGTGGCATAAAGGGCTGGGCTCCCGAATGTGATGGAGCAGATCTAAAGGGCTCTCAGATAGCCATGTACTTCTTTTGAATGCTCACATGGACAGATGGGCTGAGCAGTTTATGTTACTTGTGCCAAGCTCCTAGAGGATTGTTTCTGAGTAAGACAGGGTGCAAGTGGAGGGACCACTGAAAGAACTGACCATGGAGTACCTAGCCATGCCCTCACACCTATTCATACTCAAGACTAATTCTCATCTGACATTTATCTCCTGGTTCTGACACTTGTCCCTGACAATTTGGTCTGTTTTTAGGCCATGGAGGGCTGAATCAACTAGGAGGGGCCTTTGTGAATGGCAGGCCTCTGCCAGAAGTTGTACGTCAACGCATTGTGGACTTGGCCCACCAGGGCGTGAGGCCCTGTGATATTTCTCGCCAGCTCCGTGTCAGCCATGGCTGTGTAAGCAAGATCCTTGGCAGGTAAGCACGAAATTCACCACATACCACTTTTCCCTGCAAGGTTTGTCTTCTGTAGTCAACCTCATAGCTGCTGGCCCATGTACCATCGGATTTTGTGTTTTTCAAGGCAAAACTTTCAGAATATCATTTACAAGAAGTAATTTAAGTGTTTGATGAAATCCATAGCCCCACGGAACAAACCTCTCAGGTAGACCTGTGGCTCTTGTAGGATGACCAGGAAGCATGAAACTCAGACACACGGAGGACTGAGAACCATCCATCTGTAAGACTCAACGTGGTGGTTCACTGCCCTGGCTGTGCCAGGGAACTCTAAACAATCAATCAGAAGGTCAGGATCTAGGCTCCAGCACAAGCCAATAAAAGGGAGTGGACTCAAATTTATGTACATCATTGGCCTCCACCTCACTGAAGTGATTTTGATTATCTCAGTCGGTTGGGGCTGAGAACTGCAGGGCACAGGTTCAGAAGGACAAGGAACACAAAGCCTCTGACATGTCCATCAGAAATATTATTTAAGTAGAGAGTTTGGAAATCCCAGAGTTCCATGTCCTGTCCACCTTACTCTCCAACCCACCACACAGACCCACATGTAGGTTCAAGGTTTCCCTTGAAGGGGCTGCTCTAAACAGAACCATAGAGAGCCCTGGCTCTGCCTGAAATCGCTAGAGGGAAAGTGGCCTTTTCTTAGGGAAGAATTTTGAATGGCAAGGACAATGGCCTTTTAAAAGACTCATGCTTTGTTTTATTCATTGGTAGAAGAGACCAGAGGAGACAAGGAAGACCAGAGTCTTAATTAAGCCACTCATCTCTCAGCTAGTTGTGGGTTAGATGGGCTCTGAAGGAGGGAGCTCATGTTTAGGGGTTGACTCAGGTCAGGGATTCTAAGTGAGGCTGGACTTCAGAAGCAGCTTTAACTTGAACCCTGGAACTTGGCAGAAAACCAGAGAGCAAAGGGTGAAGGAGATGGCTCAGATTTGGGCAAGGCAAAGGTGACCCAGCAAGACAGCAGCTGGCTTTCCTGAGTTAGGCCGGGAGAACAAAGCAGGGGAGTCAGGGAGTCAGTCATGCTAAGAGAAGGTGGATGAGAGAAACAGTCACTGCAAGCCTGAGATTCCCCAGCGTCAACACTGAAACATCCTTTCTCACAAAGGTGATCTTTGTGGGCTTTCTGATGCAAATACAGCGAGCTGGTCTGGGGAGAAGCCTTTGCAGAGGGGTCTTGCTTTGGCAGTAGCATACATCTACCCAAATACATGAATTCTTGGAGAGAAATCCAGTGTTAAGATGAGCAGGAGTCAGGGGAGGGCCATGTCTCAGTTCCACACCTCTCCTCAGGAGACTCAGGGGGGACAGAGGCTCTGGCCAGGTCCATGTTCAAAGGCCCCACCTGCTTATTGGGTAATTTTGGGGGGTTCTCTATTGGAGTAGGTACTACGAGACTGGCAGCATCCGGCCTGGAGTGATAGGGGGCTCCAAGCCCAAGGTGGCCACCCCCAAGGTGGTGGAGAAGATAGGAGACTACAAGCGGCAGAACCCTACCATGTTTGCTTGGGAGATCCGGGACCGGCTCCTGGCAGAAGGCGTTTGTGACAATGACACTGTCCCCAGTGTCAGCTCCATCAACAGGTGAGAGACAGCAGTTTATGGCACCCTCCTGGGCCCTAGGGTTCTGGAAGAGTCCTGTAAGAAACACGAAGGGCCTGGCCTGGGTGGAGTATTGTTATTTGGATGACTCTTTAATTTGAAGAATCAGGCAGGAGTTCCTCGGCCTGGCACAGGCCACCCCTTCCAGCCTTCTCTTGTTCCTGCTGTGGCACCTCCCTCTCTCCCCACACTATGTTGTGCTTCCTCAAACACCACATGCTCTTTCATTCTGTGAAAGAAGTTCCTGGCCCCCATTGACTACTTGGTCACATGTGCACTTTTGCTCACTACCTTTTCATCACAGTTGCTCACTCATTCATTCACACACCATTCATTCGCTTATTTTGTATTAGTTCCCAGAACACAGAATCCCTGTCCTTGTAGAATTCACAGTCTAATGGTAACACAGACACAGAGTACCCACAAAGACAGGGGAAAAATGCAGCTACTGGTCCTGCTGAGGCTAGGAGTCTGAAAACAGCAGGGGTAGCCTATGGTAACTTGTCTTAGGGAAGTCATGAAAGCTTTTCCTTAAGTAAGAAGCAGTGAGTGGGAATTAACTGAATTAGCAGTGAATGGGAATTAGAAGAAGAGGGATACCACGGAATTTTGACATAGCATATAAAGGGCCTGTGGTTAATGAGAGCTTGCACAAGGAGATGAAAGAGAGTCATTTGAGATACAAGAAAGGCCTGAGTACACTGACTATAAGATGCCAGAAGAAACTGCCCCCAAGAAGCCTGTGGGCACTGGAATATATTCCTGCCTTTGATGACTGTGCAGCAGGCAGCCATTAGAGCCATTAGAGTATTTTAGGCAGGAAGCTGATTTGTATTTGAAAACACTTAGTCTGGCTGAAAAGGGCAGAATCAATTAGAGTAAGTGGGGTTCAGGAAGGGCCACTTGAGGAGCAGAGCAGCTGGTGGGTGGCACTCATTCAGATGTTAACAGTGAGATACAAAGCAGGACCAATCCTGGGGTCTAGCAAAGTTAAATCTACAGCTCCCTGTTAATCTGCAGCTAGCTATATGTGTGCCTTGAGGCAGCCATGTTTCTAGTCTTGACATGGGACTTGAGCAGTCAGGTATGAGAACGAGGTAAGGCCAGTTTGACAGTAAACTCAGCGAGTTGAAGACACATTTAAGATCTCCAAGTGGGTTGTCATGAAGGTGAGTGGACTCAGGGCAACCACAGCTCCTGTTTCATCCTCTGTCTCTAACAGTCCTTCTGCTTCCCCACAGAATCATCCGGACCAAAGTGCAGCAGCCATTCAACCTCCCCATGGATAGCTGTGTGGCCACCAAGTCTCTGAGCCCAGGACACACACTGAGTGAGTGTTTAGGGATTTGGCTGTCTCCATACCTTTGAATGTAAACCCGATCTACACAGCCATACAGACATAGACATCGCCACATACAGCCACAGCCACAGCCACACAAGAGCATATGACTGCTCATATGCCTGTACATGGACTGAGCTTTTACCCTGAGGCACAGTCTATTTCAATGCTCATGGGATACTCATGGGAACATGGTGAAATGGATACACGTCAGACAAATGCCATTCGAGGAAGCCTTCCTACCAGCAGGTCCTTGAAGGGCTGTAGCTCTCCAGGGCCTCTGTCCACAGCATAGCCTGCTGCTCTGCATCCATGGTGGTGATAGTGGCTATGTAGAGTATTAAAACCTATTTCTGATCCTCTCCTTATTCCTTTGCAGTCCCCAGCTCAGCTGTAACACCCCCAGAGTCACCCCAGTCGGATTCCTTGGGCTCTACCTACTCTATCAACGGGCTCCTAGGAATTGCTCAGCCTGGCAATGACAACAAGAGAAAGATGGATGATAGTGAGTGCTCAGGGGACCTGTGGGTGGCATGAGACACAGGAGAGCACTTGGCTCAAGCTTTGATAGGAAGACAAACCTTTCCTTCCATGGCCCTGGCTTAGTAGGGCTCTGAGGCTCCCTTTCACAGGAGCATTGGCCCTTTCCCTTAGCTTGTTCTGCCCCAACCTCTTCACCCCATCTGCTCCTCTGCTTTGGAGCACTTTGACCTGGTGGCTTGGTTGAGGAGTCTCCTGAAAGCTTTCTTCCTGCCTGGGGGCACTAGGTGACCAGGACAGCTGTCGGCTAAGCATCGACTCACAGAGCAGCAGCAGTGGTCCTCGAAAGCACCTTCGTACGGACACCTTCAGCCAGCACCATCTCGAGGCCCTTGAGTGCCCGTTTGAGCGGCAGCATTACCCGGAGGCCTATGCCTCCCCCAGCCACACCAAAGGGGAGCAGGTAAGAAGCTGGGATGCAAGAGATAGACAGGGTAGGCAAGCGCCAAAGCAAAGCATGTCCTCTAGCCATCAAAACAACTTCAAATTGCTCCCACGGGCTTCACGCACACACTTTCCAGCTTCACGCATGCGTGCCTTACTCACCATATGCCTCCATACCTCTCTCTTCTCACAACCCACATCTGAACTTTGAACCTAGTTTTGCTTTCAGGGCCATCCTTTTTCCTTCAGTGGCTTTCTCCAACAATAGAATCGGGCTCACAATTGTAGTTAAAGCTCACACCCTTCTTATGATGACCTCAACACCATTCCTAGCCCTTTGCATAATCTAGGATTCTGTGTGACTCATGTGCTCAAGCTCACCAGCCTCATTCACACCTCTCTGTCCTTGTACATCATGTGCCCTCCTTGTAGAATGCCTTTCTTCTCACTACTCTGCCTGGAAAAATACCAGCTGGCTGTGACTCAGGTCAGTCACACACTCTATGAATTTGTCCCTGCCCCTCACCTACGATTCACACCTTGGGACCCTGTCATCCTTCCTGTCTCACACATGATTTCTATTGACTTCTCACAGTATTTCCTAATAATCTAATGGGGGTGGGGGAGGTAAAGGCAACAGACTTAGGGGCAGGGTGGCCTCTTGAGACACCTCCCCCATCTCTAGACTCATTACTATTATTACCTACATTATTATTATTATTATTATTATTATTTATTTATTATTACTTTTTGTGGTGATGGAGATCAAACCTAGGGTTTCACACACACACACTAGACAAGCCCTCTCCCTTTGAAGAATATCCCAAGCTCAGTATTTTAATAGCTTTTCAATGAAGGTATATTGAATGAATGAACCAATGAGTCAGTTGAGAAATCAAGAATGATAAGATACAACCTACAGGAAGATTTCCTCTCCAGACCTTAGGAAAGGAGAAAGAAATAGATTATAATGGAATGGCTTCTGTAAAAAGCAGGCAATGAACATTCCCCTACCGAGGTTGACAAATATTCCAAAATGCAAACAACTACTAAGAGACATTTTCTATGATCTGTCAATGGTCCCAGTGTCTGCCTCTTTTATTCCATCTAGTCAAACACTCCAGGAAACTCTTTGGGCTATGGCTAGCCTATCACTGCTCTTGGCTTGAGGCAAGCCTATAGGTACACCTTGAAGCCCTGAGGGAGACAATGATGATGATGATGCTAACAAGCAGCTGAAACATTGCCAGCAAATGGCTGGGCTCCTGGCCTTGTGCCAACCCCCACAACTGGGCAGGCAATATGCGTCAGTGATTTTTATCAGCTTTGGCTATGATAGCTGTAAATGTTGTAGACAAAGTTGGCTATTAGCAGACCCAGGGAGAGGCCTGGGTATACTTCTGATAGTCAGAGCATGGTTCCAGAAGGCAAGTGTTGAGTCTGCAGAAAGCTTATTCTATGGTAGCATGCAAAATGCAATACGCATATACTAGCTATCCTTAGAGAATAATGAATCCCTTCTGAGGAGACCCTGGGCATCTGCTGGGTCCCAGAGCCATTTACTGACTTCATCGGTAAGTCCTCCAACAGACCTTGTTTGGTTAGAGAGAACCCCTGTGCTATGCTGGAGAATATGCAAGGAGGATGTTAGGATGGGAGACTTTAGAACTATAGGAGACTTGGTGGCCACACAGCTTACCTTTTCAATTTGTATAAGGGTGACTCAGTGCCTGGAGCATGGGAGGACTTGGAAATAGATGTTGCAGAGTTTATGGCTGCCAGCTCTAGTTTTATTCACAAGGATCATTCCACCCTTGCATATTTTTGACATTGTGATCCCATGGATTTTTTGGGGGGGGGCAGGGGGAGTCCAGACATGGTTTCTGTGTGTAGCCTTAGCTGTCCTAAAAGTCACTTTGTAGACCTGGTTGGCCTAGAAATCACAGAGATCCATCTGCCTCTGCCTCCCAGTGCTGGGATTAAAGGAGTAGCCCAGGACATTCTTACATAAAAGCGAAATGAAACCAGAATACTTGAAAATCATTAAGCTTCTCTAAGCCTCAACCTAGAGGAGTAACCTGTCCCTCAGCTACTCCTTCCTTCCCCCATTCAGTCATCAGGATGGGTTGTGAGCAGCAGATCATCCTACCTTGAACCTTGCTCTTCTGCCTACTATGTCTGATTGTGCCACCCAAAAGGAACATGTCCTCCTGTCCAGGCACAGAGGCTTGGCATCTTTGGGAGGCAAGATAAAACAGATATTTATATATGATCTTAGCATGGAAAAACAACAAGGGTAAGAGTGACCTCATTTCTTATTGCAGACTCACCCCTAGGTAATATTAGAAATATGTGTATCCTTCCTCTATATTTTAAACTCACCACCATGTGGATCAACAGAATGAGAGAGAAGGCTATGAAGACAGACCAGGAATGTAGCAGTTACTAACTCTTCCGTAGTAACAATACACCTATTATTACTTCTAGCTGAAAATCTGTGCTTGCTGAGTATTCTGTGCCACGCAAAAATTTATTTAAAATCACAGTTAATATTTAATCAGTCCTGTGCGGTAGATTCTAGGACTCCTATTCTTAAAGGTAGGAAAAAAAATCAAGGCTCAGAGAGCTCAAATAAATTACAGCTTCCTGTTGTAGAATCAAAACCGTGATTTCATTTCTGAATCATTATGCTCTCCTGTCCCCAACTCATGTTTAAGCTCAGAAAAAAAAATCCATTCATCATTGGCATGTTTAAGACATTGAACATAACATCATCTGGTTCTCTAACTTTTTCTTTGGGCTGAGTTTGGACCAGAAACTTGATTTTTAGTATGTATTTTGTTGTCAAGTCAACACATTCACAAGGCATTTCAAACTTTTCTTACAGTCTCTAGAAATTAGGTATTTTGTTCAGTTTCACTAGAGCAACTTCGCCTTGCCTCTAAGTAGGCCCCTCAGAAGAATGGAACCAGAGTGCCACTTAGTCAGTAATTGCTGCTACGTGCTGATGGTGCCCTGGTGGCCTCCAGAATTGACTGCAGCTTCCAAAAGTGCCCTGCATGCAACCAGAAAGCATTGTGACTCCTTGGAGAACTGAGCTCAGTGGAAATTACTGAAAACAATTGTCTTCAGCTGAGCTGTTATATAAGCATGGACTGACCAGTCCTGCAATCCAGTCTTGTACAACAGTTCACATAATACTTTGTGAAATATACGGCCTGTATGTGGGGAGTGGATGTGTGCTGTCTTTCCTTGGGAAGGACAGCAGAGAGCCAATCGTGGCCTGTAGCCTAACAAATTATCTTCTCAAGGAGTAGCCTTAGGCCATAAGCATGCTCATATCACGGAGTACCAGTAGGAGATGGAACGACTACTGGTGCTGAACATAAACCCCAAGTGCTTGATAGAATTTTTAAAACAAAATGAATCCTATATATCTTTCAAGGTGAAACTAAATGTTTCTATTTGCATGGGTCATGCAAATCTGACATAGTCTTACAGGTTGTACCAGTGGGTTATTCAATAAGAATGGTAGCAGCACAGGCAGACCGTGAGCTCTCTGCAAGTTTAAGAAGCGATCACTGTACTCAGAGTAGGTGTACCTGAGCCTACATCCTTGCATCACCTTACAGGAGAGGGGTTGTACTTCCTTCAGCTCTGCACTTGCATTTCCTAAGTGGGGGGATCAAGTATTAGTAGAGTAAAAGACTGAGCAGCCTCTCCTGCAACCAATTTCAGCTCTAGGCAATGTTCTGTGTTTGGGGTCTAAGCCATGTGAAAAACTAGGAAGGAGATCAGCACCCTGTCAGGGCATGGTCCTCTGATGGCCAGTCTATCACATGCCTGGACTTCTATGGCAACAGTGGGC
This sequence comes from Mus musculus, assembly GCF_000001635.26. Taxonomy (NCBI): domain Eukaryota; kingdom Metazoa; phylum Chordata; class Mammalia; order Rodentia; family Muridae; genus Mus; species Mus musculus. The sequence continues at coordinate 24,436,790 of NC_000068.7, read as the reverse complement.
CTTGAATTCTGGAACTTGGAACGGGGAGCCATAAGCCAAGTCCTGGGAGAGTTCTGGGGCTCTGAGTGGGAGAGCATGCTATGTGGAGCTAAGAGAAAACAAGAGGACCGAGTCAGGGTGCTTTTCTTAGGAAGACTAGCATCTCCCACTGCAGAGACAGACAGGAGGGTCAGTAGGAAGCCAGGCTTGCTCTACCCCTGCTGACTTCCCTTTGTTCTCCAGGGGCTGTACCCACTGCCCTTACTCAACAGTGCCCTGGATGATGGGAAGGCCACCCTGACATCTTCCAATACACCTCTGGGACGCAACCTCTCGACTCACCAGACCTACCCTGTGGTGGCAGGTAGGATGCCTAGAGGCTCCATCTGGACTCTACTGTGAGGGTCAGCATGGGTTTGGGGGCAGGAGGAGGCCGATGCGTCTGGCTGGCAGGAGGAAGAAGGTGTTTGGGGTACTGGCCTGGAAAGGAGAAATAGGCTCTGCTGACTGGGCCTCAAAGTGGAGCAAGGGGTGGTGCCTTCAGTCTTTGGACCCCCTGGATCTCCCCAATCCTTCTAACAAGGAGAGGCCGAGCACACACAGACTTCAGTCTCTCATCCATCTACACTGGCAGAAGGCACATCAGAGAGGTAGAGCCTGCAGCTCCTCCATCTCATTCCATCCAAGGAACTCTAGCCATGGCTCTCCATCCTAGACTCCTCCTACAGCAGCCAGGCCTGCCTCTCCCCATACCCTTGCCCCATCTCATGGCTTGGTTTGTGCATGTTCCCACCCCATCATCTCACACCCCTCTCTCCTTGTTGTTTCCCTCCCTCCGGCAGATCCTCATTCACCCTTCGCCATAAAGCAGGAAACCCCAGAGCTCTCCAGTTCTAGCTCCACCCCTTCCTCTTTATCTAGCTCCGCCTTTTTGGATCTGCAGCAAGTCGGCTCTGGGGGCCCAGCAGGTGCCTCGGTCCCACCCTTCAATGCCTTTCCCCATGCTGCCTCCGTGTATGGGCAGTTCACGGGCCAGGCCCTCCTCTCAGGTACGACAGGGACGTCCCCGGGCTCTGTAGGTGTCGTGGGGTGGGAGGGAGGTCAAGTCCTCTTGTCTGAGGCTAATCTTATCTTTAGGCTAAACATCATCACCTTGTTCTCCAATTTATCAAGCACATGGTTCTCTCCCTATGGGAGAAGTCAGGAGTTAGAATTAGCCACTTTGAGGGTACCAGCAAGTGGAATATACCACTGCATCTTCCAAGCAGAACATTATCCCAACTAGTCAGGACCCGAGCTATGTCTGAAGGAGTCAAGGTTTGGTTTGGGCACAGGCAGAGACACTTCAAAGTCTTCAGATAGTTGACTGATTATTAATACAGGGATCCTGGGATGGGGGTAGGGGTGTCCCAGAACCAAGAAGGGAAGTAATTAGTTTCCAGTTGATCATTGGAAGTCTCCTGTGTGAGAGAGCTGTCTCCATTGATTATGAACAGTAAGTGACAGAGAGCATGCCTCCCTGTCTCCTGCTCCCTGGGCCCTGTCACCTTGAGAGGTTAAAGCAGACACTGGGAGACTTGGCAGGGACAACCCAGGTTGGATAGTCTAAGCCATCGGAACCAGCTGTATTCCAATATTCTAGGCCTGTCTTGAAACTTAAAATGAAAGCCTTCAGCATGCCATGTGTCCCAGCCAGAGCAGCAGAGTAGTTCTGACCGAAGCTGGAGCACTGGCTTGAGAAACTCAGAAGTGTGACTTTGCCTCCCACTGGATCAGAGGTCTAAAGGCCCTGGGACATAAACCCAGGCATGCTTTCTTATAAATGACAGCGTTTTCTGCTTGTCTGACAACTGGTATTTCCCCTTTTCTGCACATCCATGCAACCTTGCCATGGAGATGGGCAGTGTGAGGGCAGAGGCGGTGGCCAAGGATCTGATGAAAGAATGGTTCACTTGTAGTTTGAAATTTCAAGAGGGTGAAGTCAGCAGAGATGGGTCATTTGTTTTGAGCAAAGTGATTAAAATGCACAAACCTGTGAGCAGAGTGATGTCAGCCAGAGACTATGGAATGGGGAGTGGAGAGGGAGAGAGATGGCTTGTGTCTGCTGTGGGAGCACTCAGGGCACACTTGTCTGCCTTGTGAGAATGAGAGGCTGAGAAGCAGCTAAGGGACCTAAGAGGAACACAGGGTGACCAGACTTGTGGGTCCATGTATTCAAGAACAAGAAGCAAGTTAAGACTACAGTTTGGAGAGCCAAGCCCAGATCTGCAGCTTAAGGACAAGGCAGACATATGCCAGTGCTTAAGTCGGTTTAAGGATCAGTGCGCTGTCCTCAGAGACTTCCCACCTAAGGCCTGGACAAGCTTGGACCTAAATGCTCATCTCTTGGCTGAGCCCTCATGGGGTTGAGAGAGCATAGTAGGACAGAGGGATTTTAGAGATGGAATGAGCTTAAGGAAGCAGAGAGCAAATCATTTCTGTGATATGCTGCAGAAAGAGAGGGTGGAGGGGAAGGTCAGGAAATCTCCTGAAATTAGCCCAGCTCAATCCTCCATGGATCATCCTAGCCCCCTCCTCTGTTCGACTTTGCCTAAGAACCCTCTGTCACCTGCTGAAACGTATCCCTGCTCCACAGACTTTCTCTCTGAGATTCTGTGAGTATCATCTCCAGAAGACCGCTTCTGAGCATCAGCTTTTTTTTTTTTTCGTCATCCAAGAAAGGGACAACATTAGGACTTGGGAAATAATGAGACTTACCTACAATTCAGCTAGTCCCCTTTAGAACACCCCTACACACACACACACACACACACACACACACACACACACACACACACACCCTATGGATTCCAGCCCACTGGCCATGACAGTGACATCAAGGACACCCTTGTCCTTGCTATTGCAAGGCTGACTACAGCTCAGATGATGGGAAGGCTGCCATTAGCCTTTCATCATCAAGGAGCCCAGTATCCTCCTCCATTCTTCTGTACAAGATATATTTAGTCTTGCCAAAGAGATTTCTGGGTTGCCATAAATTCTCCTTGCTATCAGAACAAGATAAGGCATTGAAAAGGGGTTACACAGAGGGCGGACATCAAAGAGGTGAAAAGAAATAGTCTCAAATCACCTCCACCCTCTGGATTCCTTCCTCTAGCTAATGGCTTTCTATTCCTTCTCGCTGCCTCTAATTAGAATATTTACCAAGAGTTCTGGAACCCTAGGATTTTCCTAGGGAATCACACTTTGTAGCCAGCCAACCTATGTTGATGCTTCTGTCGACAATTTTAAAAGAGGCTCTTGTTGGAAGTCTACAGAGAGACCGAATTAGACAGTAGGGAAACGTTGAAGAGCCTTTAAAATAGAGTAGGCTCGAGGGTGTCTGACCAGAGGGGAACATCTCAATCTCAGGGTGGCAGCATCCGTCCTTGTTTCCTAGATTGTTTAAGATTCTTTGTTGTTGTTGTTTGTTTGTTTGTTTTTGGTTTTGAGACCTCATTATGTAGCTCAGGCTGCCCTGGAATTTACTATAGACCAGGCTGGCCTGGAACTGATAGAAATTTACTTGCCTCTGTTTCCTGAGTGCTAGGATTAAAGATGTGCACCATCACACCTGTCATAGTTTAAGGTTCTTGACTCTGAAAGACTTTTTTTCCCCCAATGCTGTCATTAAGTCCAAACCACACAAGTGCTCTGCTACTGAGCTACAGCCCCACCTTACAAAACTATGTTCCTCAAGAAATTCTGGAAGGACGGCTCAGCAATTAAAAGCTTTTTTAGAGGTTCTAAGCTCAATTCCTAGTGCCCACATAGTGAGTGGCTCACCACCCTCTGTAACTACTCCCATGGGATTTGATTCCTTCTCATGGTGTGAGGGTGCACATACAGATAAATCTCCCAAATACATAAGATACATAAGTAAATTCATATTTTTTAAATAAATGAAATGAGAGTTTTGTGGAGCTGTTGAGACAATATATGAAGGTACAGTTTAGATAGGGTGGTGTCCTGGAAATTTTTTTTTGTCTTTCCAGAAGGGCCAGGTTTTATTAGGAGAAGTCTTTGGGGCTCTGTTTAGGCCATTGATTCAGAAATCTTTCTTGCTGAGAGAAAACTAGGTAGCTGAAGAGAAATGAAGATTAACATTCCTGCATGGAGGGGCAGAGACCAATGATTTTTTTTTCAAGAGCTATTGTTCATGGGTTGAGGCCCCACCGAGAGAGATCATGAGTTAAACTGTGACCTGAGGTATGTGCTCAGGAACTCTGCGCATTAGACAGCCTATATAAAGAAGCTACAGGTTCAGGGGACAGGAAGTGACTTAGGAGGGCAGGGGACCACAGGCTGCCAGTGGCAGGAGGGCGCCCAGAACAACTGACATTAGCAAATAGATGGCCAGAGAGCAAAAGTAATTGTGATCCATGGAAGAAGTGGGCCCTGCCTCAAAATCGTCCACACTCTGTGCAAAGAAACCCCACCAGCCAGGAAGTAAGATGAACCTAAGTTCTAGGCCTCCTGTGAAGACTATAATTTGGAGAAGTTAGGCAATTTGTTCATAGTCTTGCATGGATGTAATATTCAGTCTCAGTTTTAAACTCTCTCTCTCCCCTTCTCCCTTTCCATCCCCCTTTTCCTCTCCCCCTCTCCCTCTTCCTTTCTCCCTTGCTCCTCCCTCCCTCTAGCTCTTCTTTCTCTCTCTCCCTTCTTTCTTTCTTTCTTTCTTTCTTTCTTTCTTTCTTTCTTTCTTTCTTTCTTTCTTTCTCTCTCTCTCTCTCTCTCTCTCTCTCTCTCTCTCCCTCCCTCCCTCTAATAAATAAGAAAGAAGAAAGGCAAAATCATGAAGCCTGGGTCAGCCACCCTCTCCCATCTCTTTCTACTGTGTTAGCCACTGCCCGGCACCCTGCTTCTCTTCCTTTACAGACCCACATCCTCACACTCACTGTCTGCATCTTGGCCAGGTACTTCACACAGGGAGGGCCAAGGGGACAGCAGTGATTACATTGTTGGCTCCTTTACATGAAACTCAAGGCTATTTTGGGTAAATCTTCTGTTTATTCCTCATTCTAAATATGTCTAATCCTCGCCACAACTTTTTTTTAAGCAGCATCTCCCTCCCTTCCTTTGTTCTCTTGATGCCCTTATGTCAGAGACCACTTGTGTAGTCCAGGACCAACCAGATCTAGGTACTCAATAAAGACGGATCAATTTGAGACAGATGTTCAGGTGTCTAAAAAATCCTAAAGCTATTTTAAATAACGAATACTAACAGCTTATTTCTGACAGGATGATTTTCTGTAAGAACTTCACTGATACATTTCTAGAATGTGTCCATTGCACTAATCCGTGTCCACCTGGACCATGAGGCAACAGGTTGAATTATGTTGATAACCTCAGAGTTGTAGGACTAGTGTATCTAAGGTCACACCTCCCCTGCCCCTTTGCATGCAAAGTAACAGGTTTAGGAGCAGAGTGGCTGGTCTAAGGGCAGACAAAGAGCCATGAAAGTAGGGTGACTGTTGTAGCTCTCTGATTCCTAGCCTGTTCTCTTAGGGAAAAGGGACACTCTTGAATGTGCAGGTATTGTTTGTTGGGTTGGCCCTAAAGCCTGTCTTAGTATAAGATCCATTAAACGCCTTCCGACCTCTTTCTCTCTCTTCCTCTCTCCCCTAAGTCCCCAAGTGCCTAGTCCTTAGAACCATCTCAAAAGTACTTCTTGAATGAAAAAAATGTTCTCATGGGTAAAGAAGAATTAGTCACTGTGGGGCTGGCAATCTATAGGGTTTCATGATCCTTCAGGAGGTTTAGGTATAAAGGATCTAGGAGGGCATGGGGAAGGAAGAAGGGACAATCTGTGACACAGAGAAGATATGTCTGGCGAGTTGTTTGACAGAGATTCACAGGCAGCCTCAGAAAGGTGACAGAAAGCATTTGACCCAAATGCCTATCATCTAACATAGTGGTTTCTCTACCAGGAGTGATTTTTATCCCCTGCTTCCTTCACACTGGGACATACAGCAATGTCTGGAGACACTTTGGGTTGTCACACTGGGTGGGAACTTGTACTAGAATCTGTGGGGTAGTGGCCAGGGATCCTGCCCAATACCCTGCAATGCACAGGACAGCGACACAACACATACTTTACCAGTCAATAATGTCAATGGAATTCTATAAATATCACTAAGAACTAGTTTGTCCAAATTATTCATTATTCACATTGGAGCATTTTAAGAGTTGAACGGGCATTGTTAATAAATATTCTGAGTCAGTGGACATCACATGGACAGACCTCGGAAAACTAGGATATGTAGATTCTGGTCTGAACCTAGAGAGCAGGGTAGCGAGGAGGCAAGCAGTGCTTCTGGTTATTAGGTAGGGGTGGATGGGGAGAGCATCGGCAGGTCAGGTGGGGTCCTGCAAAAGGAGAGCTTTACTCCTTGATGTGAAGGAAGTACACATCCAATGAGATGGGGTTCCACAGGAATGCCTTGGTGTCACTAGGATGTAGGCATGACACAAATCACAGATAAGTAGAGATTGATCAGGGATGAAACATACTGAAATGGGAATTTAAAGAAGTATAATATGACCATGTGTAAATGTTAGCAGTCTCTCAGTGATGTTTTCTTTTACGTCAGGAACAGTCCTGTTTCATGTTTCATGTCCCTTTCTATTCTGATTAATTATATCCACCTGGAAGTCCAGGCCAACCAGTGGGAGCTTTCTCTGTGGTTGATTATCAATGTCTACCACATGTCTCCAAAAGACAGTGATGGATCGTCCATCTGCCTTTATTTCACAAGACCTGGTTTCTCCATCCTTTTGAAAGTGGGGAGGAAGTGGTGTGTGGCTTCTTGTGTATTTATTTAGTCCATTGGTGCCAAACATTATGTTGGAGGGAGATAAAGACCAAGAAGACGCCACCCCTGGTACCCAGCACCTTGATATTTTGGTGGAGCAATAAAGCAATATTTGTGAAAATAAAGCTACTAGGGAACGGGGAACAGAGAAGGACTGCAGTTGCCTGGGCCCCCGCTTGGTGAGCCTCTGCCCTCCAGAGAAAACAAGAGAGAAGAGTCTGGAGAATGACTGTGGCTGAGGAGAGACGTGCCGAGCCTCAGGAGGTTGGGGTGGTAAGAATGGGAGCCACCCGTACACCAACCAATGACTCTTTGGTGTCTTTTACCAGGGCGAGAGATGGTGGGGCCCACGCTGCCTGGATACCCACCCCACATCCCCACCAGTGGACAGGGCAGCTATGCCTCTTCTGCTATCGCAGGCATGGTGGCAGGTAAGGGTCGAGGGGCTGGGCATAAGCATTGCAAAAGGGAAGGAAGCACTGGAGAAGTTGAGAGACCATAGGTGATGAAAGACAGGCTATGTCTCACTCATAGGCATCCCAGAGGACACTGGCTCAATGGGCTCCCTTCATAGAAGCACCTAGAGAGAACCTCCACTACCGTCTTGGCTCCTTGACTCCTCTTAGCTTAGCCTTCTGCTTCCCAGACCTTCCACACAGACAGACCTATGCTTACATTCAAGCACCCCTGCCTCCTCTTCAGTGCATTAAAGCGGAAGAGTAAGCAGCCAACACTGAGATAAGCATGGGCCTAAGCCCTGGACTCTTGGAGTTTAAATCAAATAAGATGAATGTCAGTTTACCTCTGCATTAAAATATGAATTTGAATGATGATGATGGTGAGGATAATTATGGTGACGGTGATAATGAACATGATGATGATGACGACGAGATACATCTTCCTTTGCATTCCACACTCAACAATGAGTGGGGCTCAGGTTCTAACTACCCTGTGGATGCCACAGAGTATGAACAGTCCTTCTTCACACTCTTTTGGAATGTCCTTTACAGCCCGTTTGATGTCTGTCTGCCAATCATGAGCTATTGATGTCCCAGGATGCCAGGGTCTGGACAAACGGGTAGAGTAATGACAGTTTTTTTTGGGGGGAAAGTGCCAGTCTTTAGAAGCCATGTCAGAAAGCTCCAGGATGGGTGGGTAGTTATAGTAGAACCATTTCCACCGCCCAGAGAGGTTAAAGGGCCTGAAGCTTTTGGGGAGGGCTTTGAACTCAGGCCACGTGTGGCCTCCTAATACAAACCCTCTACCAACCTTCCTGGCTCTGACCCTAAAGACCAGGCCCCATTCCACCAAGCATGCTTCCCCCTGGCAGGGGTTAATCTTTGCCAGCCACCCACCCACTCTGGGCACCCTGAGCGCAGGCAGGTGGGCTGTGTTCTCTTAGACAGAGGGAGGGAGGGAGCAAGGAGAGAGGAGGCTTTGCTCCCTGGGAACCTGCTGAGCTGGCACTTGCTGCTGCCCAGTTACTGTGGCAATGTGCTTAATGCAGCGTTGAAAATACAGCATACTGACTCCTCTCTCCCGCCTGGCCCGGACTCCCTCTCTCCCTCCCTGCCTCCCTCTTGTGGAGCGTGAAATGAGATTGGTCAAGATAAAAAAGGAAAAGATTCGGTTATTTTTTTTGAGTGTGGATAATGGGGTCTCTCAATCAAAATCCTAGGCTCCAGTCTGCTCTCCGCCTCCCGTCTCCAAGCCCTCCACATTCCCTGCTGCCTGTTTAGAGGGGAAGGAAGTAACACAAGGCACAATGACAATTACTCTCCTAATTATGAATGATTCTTGGGAGCAGGCTTAGGGCAAGGGGTCCCTGGGACCCGAGTGTGACCTGGAACATAGCTGCCCTGAGTGGAAGGCAGGGGAAGGGTGGTATCCAGGAAGACCTCACTTAGAGCGGGTGCTGTGAAGAAGTACTCTCTCACACAGTAGCATACTGTGAGTACACACACATTCATTCACTCACAACACCCGTCACATGGATTGCAAGTGAATTGCAAAAGGGAAGGGTCTCACCATACCATGAATGGGTTTCTGGTAAGCTGTGTACACGTTAGTTTCAGGAACTGCAATGCCATTAAAGTGAACCACCTGGTTCTTGAGAGCACTCCTACGTCAATGGCTTCTGAAGGAATGGCTTTTGTGGAAAAATGACATCATATCTGTCTCTTACCACCACCTAAGATGTCTCAGTTGACTGAATGGGGATTCTTTCCATTAAAGTCAGTTAACTCATTAATCACCTCCTGCATACATGTAAGACACGTGTAAGGCACATTAATAAGGGCTTCAAATAAGGCATATCAGCTACATTCCTCAGTCAGTTTTGTAAAGGAATATTTTCTGAATACCTGGCCATTTATATGCATAATTTTATTTCTCTTTAGCCCTTATAGTACATCTTGGTGGCTTATAATACAACTTGGTGGAACCCAAGTTTTATAGCTAGGAAACCAAGGTTTACGAGAACCAAATGGTGTGCTCAGGCATGAAACTAAGTGACTAAGTTTTTCAAACACAAATTTATTGATTTAACGTCTGTGCCTCTTTCCATCTTCCCTCACTGTATTCCATCATGCCATAAATAAAGATGCAACCTGTGGTCTCGCCCTACAAACAGTTAATGGCTTTCATATCAGTTATAAAACAGAACCAACAGATTAGATGGTTAGAGTCATCCTGACATCTATCCATGCTTTCTTCTATGCTTCTGTTTTCTCTTTCCATTCAACTATTTCCTTTTTTATCCATCCATCCATCTGCATATTCTTATTTATCTATCCTTATATATACATGTTTATCATCTATGCATGCTTTCTTCTATGCTTCTGTTTTCTCTTTCCATTCAACTATTTCCTTTTTTATCCATCCATCCGCATATTCTTATTTATCTATCCTTATATATACATGTTTATCATCTATGCATCTTTCTATCCACCAGTCCATCCATCCATCCATCCATCCATCCATCCATCCATCCATGTATGTCTTTTCCTTCTTCCACTGTAACCACACTTTTACCTGCCTCCTCTTCCAGCCATTCCCAATCCATTCTCTCATTATTAATATTTCTATTATCCTCACCTTTCTATTATTCTATCCAACCTTGAACCCTACTCTATGATCACTTTGTCAGTTAACAAATACCGATGAATTAACAAATTTCTGGGCCTGCGGAAAGGCACAAAGCACGCTTTGCTATTTGTGGTGATGGACGAGCAGTGGACAAACAAGTCAATGGCTGAGTAAGCATGTTATCACAAAAAGATAAGTAGGAAAAGGCAATAAAATGTGGTGATGCAGTGAGGAGCCATGGGGAGAGGAGATAACTATTTCAGATTGAATATACAGGAAGCCTTCCTGAAGAGATTTTCAAAGTGGCCAGTCAAGTGATAAACTGAGGCTGACCATCCCTTGCCCCAAAGAAGACCAAGTGCAAAGGCCCGGAGGCAGGAAGAGCTAATTTAGCATGGCAGTGTACGGAAAGAAGATGAGCACTGGAGGGAGCACTGGAGAGCAGGGGTTGGGTGGGGGACTGGGTAGCAGCAGGGATGGGTTTTAGAACACTTCTCAGATGCTTGGGGAAATAGACTGTAGATACAGAGACAAGGCAGGGGGCCATTGCTGATGTTTTTGTAAGGGACAACAGTTGCTTTAGCTAGGAAAGTAGCCTTGAAGGATAAGATAGGCACTCAGTATGCTTTGGTGATAAGTGGAACAAAACCTGCCAGCAAGTTGACTACAGAGAGGAGAAGGAGAGATGAGAACATGGAATGGGTGTCTGTAGAGTGAGCTTGGGAGCCTGGCGGGTGGTGGTGAATGGGAAAGCGGGAGAGGACAGGGTGTGACGGAAAAGCAGGAGCTCTAGCTTTGGCCGTAACAGAGTTGAGACAATTAACCAAATACCAAGCTTCATCTCTCAGAGGCTTTAATATGGAGCTGCTCTAAACATCATTTGGAGTTGCTGCTATTGAAGAGATCCTTGAAAAGATCAGATTTGGATCTGAGGCACTAGGTCTAAGCACCTAGATCATGGCCTGATTGTAATAGAATGTGAAGAACACAGGCAGAAAAAGAGGAAGTGGCATCCGATATAAGAGCAAAGGGAACTGGACTTTCCTAGGCACAATGGCTTTTCATTATCTGTGGTTATATACAGACAGAGCCACACTGCAAGGTGTATGTACTATCTACCCAGGTGCTGCCTCTCTATCTTGGCATCCCAGAGACTGAGGCAAAGATGCATGTAGTGTACATTAAATAAATAAGTGGTGGGTGACTAAAGGCATAGCGTTTTTGCAACCTACTTTTAATAAGGGTTCAACCTCTTCTCTGGTCCACCACCCAGCAGATGTAGCGGAAGAGAAAAGTTATTAGGATATGGGGGAAGTGGGCCTGTTCAGCAATGGTTCTTTCGGGGCAAGCTCCATCTTCTTTGGAAGCAGTTCAGGCCTGTAGCAAACACCAAATACAATTCAGCAGCGGCAGACCAGTCCTCTAGGCAGGCCGACACCAGGCACACACCAGGTACAGACCAGCAGCCACAGTCCATTCCTTTCAGCAAGCAGACATCGGACAGCTGTAATTCAATCCTGAAGAAACTTCCAGCCTCACCAGCGGGTCTGAGACGAGGCCTCAGAAGCAGGAAGCTGCTGCAGGAACCTCACAAGCAGTTCTTAGGGGAGTTTCTCTCAGTGACAAATTATCACAATTGAGCTCAACAATGCCATATAAGGCAAACCAATACATGTGAGCCTTTAGTGAAGAATAGCTAGGCGGAGCAATCCAAATCAAAGCTCAGTGCTCATCTCCCAGGGTCTGTGGGGCCGTATTTATAGTCCTTCACCACAAGTCCTTCTATATCAAAACATCCTTTCACCTGTGTCTGCTTCAGGAAAACAGTCTTTCACATGTTTGCTTTAGCAAGACATCCTTTCACTTGTATACCCCAGAAAAACATCATTTGGCATAACTAACTCTCCAAAGAGACTCGAAATTTCCACTTCAGGTGACTGGATGCATGGACAGGTGACAGCAAGAGAGGCTAAGACACTGCATTTCTCAACACCCTCCTGTGTCCTATAGAGATTGCAGTGTTCAGCACTGGGAAGTCAGACAAAGGGCGTAGGATAGGACCCTTACTGTATGGCCAGGACAGAACTGGCCTCCTCCGAGAGAATTCTGAGAGCAGGGAAACATCTGTACACCAACAGGAGACAGGCTCAGTTCCCACCGTAGGCTACAGGGGCAAGCACTGGGAGGGGAGCACGGTAGCTAGGTTTCATTCAATTCAGGCTCCTCTTGAGCGTCTTGGCCTTGGAGGAAAAGCCTGGAGCCTTCTGCATACAAGTTTCTCCAATCCTAAGTAAATGATTGGATTTTATCATTTCTTAGTTTTCCTTTCTTCTCTATTCTCAGCCTTCCCGCTTGGACATGCATTTTCCTCCAGTTCTGTGTTGAGATCTGCCCCTAACCCAAACACTGTAAGCTTGCTGGCTGGTATGGAGCCCTTAGACACAGTGAGGACTCATCAACCTTCCCCTATCGCAGGCTTCCATTCCTCATAGGCATATGACCACTCCTCCACAGTGAAGCAGTGTTGCTGGCCCAGTCTAGGCTTTAAGATTTGTTGTGTGACTGAGCTGAGTGCCCATTGAACTCTTTTATATTTTTTGCACCTGTTTCAGGAGAAAAATAAAAAGAAACCAACATTTATTGATAATGCCTTTATCAAGAGCATAATTCTAAGCATTTAATATTCACTATCTCACTTAATCTTCACCAAAGTCCTATGAGATAGGGACAAGAGTTTGCCTCATATGATAAGCAAAGTCACTAAGGCTTGGGAGAAAGACACACACACACACACACACACACACACACACACAGAGAGAGAGAGAGAGAGAGAGAGAGAGAGAGAGAGAGAGAGAGAGAGAGAGAGAGATCCAGCCCAGAGCTGAGGAGTTTTAAATCTTTATTCCAAATCTGAAGGAAGGAGTTAAGAAGTCATGTAAAAAGCCAAGTTACTTAGCTCACAATCACAGATGAGTTGCTAAAAGACTAAACATTTTTGAATATAAAATTGCCTAGAATCTGGCTGGGTTTGTAAATGAAGTCATCTAGCAAGTACTTGAAGGAATTACCTGGAATTTATGATCAAGAGTTCTAAAATCAAGTTCCTGCTCCATCATTGGTCCAAAGTGCAAGCTGAGACAAATTTCTTCCTCAGTCTTCACTTAAGTTTCCCATTCTATAAATCGGAAGTGTGGGAGACGACTTCATAGGACAGTTGGGAGAGATGGAAAGGGCATGATTTAAAGAAACATGCTTTGCAAGCTTTAAACCAAATGATAGGTAAGATAGCCTGCTCACCTTTTTGCTGTTGTGTAAATACTTTGACAAATGATTCTTTTGGAAAACCCAAAGACTAGCTCACAGAAAAAGAAGCCCAACATCCCTCATATAAATTCAAGGTCTGAGTTTGCCTAAAGCAACTTGATTCCCTCTTCCACTACCATCCCCCTCTTCCTGCCGTGGGCTCCTCAGGTAAGTTTCTTCTGTAGAAAGTCCAAGCAGCTCAGAAAGTAAAATTTGAACCCGGCTTCTAGAGTTTTGGCAGTTTCCACACTACCTCAGACTTTCAACTGGTGTGAGTTTCTGGAGCCTCACTTTCTTTATCTGGAAAAGAGAGAGTATGATGTCTGCCTCCTGGAGCTCTTACAAAGGAGCTGCCCAAAGTGACCCATACTGTGGGACCTCCTGAGCTCCACTGTCCAGTGCCACCCATTTTTGGACTCAGCCCTGTCAGCCCCACAGATCTGTCTCCCTGTCCCAATCCCCTGCACTGGTGTCATGAACCTCACAGGTCTCTTGCCTGTGTGCTCCAACAGGAAGTGAATATTCTGGCAATGCCTACAGCCACACCCCGTATTCCTCCTACAGTGAGGCCTGGCGCTTCCCCAACTCCAGCCTGCTGAGTAAGTTCCTGGGGTTATCCAGACCCTCTGATGGGCAGGGGAGGGTTGGGGGAGGGGAACGGAGCCAGACCAAATTGTTGGGAGACCCCAGGTTAAATGAAATGTCTAGAGAGATGGCAGTTGTTTGTCACAGAAGAAATCAGCAACAGGTCACCATATCTGGTAGGTTTAAGGGCGACAACAGAAGGCTAAACATTCTACCTCTTTTATATCTGTCTTCTCCATAGCCATGTCTGTTCAAATTTTGTTTTATGTAAAATTCAGGAATCAAGCCTTGAAGGTCAAGGGTAGAGAAGGGCTAAGTTACACTCAAGCAAAGCCTATGAGGGGCTGTCCTGCCTGTAGGGACTTACAGCCCTGCCAGGAGATAATATTCAGGAGTTCTCTGCCCACTGTTAGCTGCTCATCTAGATAGGTTGAAAACAGTTATGAGTAACCCTCCACAAAGGCTTTGTTCCATTTGGTTTCTTGTATTTGGCTTGAGAAATGAGTATAAATTCAGGGTTTATACCTTAAAAGTGAGTTTCAGCAAGTTTTTAGACTATTTTTTTTAACCCCTTCATCCCTGAACTGTTTGGGGACGATTCTGAGGAAAATAAGACCACAATGGAGTTCTTTTAGAGCCTTCTTGAGTGGTAGCCCTATCAGTTGTCAGAGCAAGTCTGAACCAGAGAGAAGCAATGGTCTCAAAGATCTAGTTTTACAGATACCTTGACAAACTGGCTGGAGCATCTGCTCCCTAAAATCCCTTCCCCTCTTCTTATATCTTATAGTCCCAGAAGTGACCCACAGGGGACTTCCTTGTGCTGTTAGACAGATACCTTCAATTCCAAGACAGATGTGTTCAACTCCACATTTAGTCAGAAAGGGCAAAGACAATGATGCTGATGGTGTTAAGAGGACCTTCATGTGGAGCTTGGTGGGAGTCCCTCAAGCCCAGAACCCCTCTGATCGGCCAGGAGAACAATTCTTTTGGGTGCTTGGAAGAGAATGGTTTGGCCTGCCATTATTTAGGTGGGGCCAGAGAGCAACCAAGTCACTCTCATTGTGCTCAATTTTTGAGGTCCCACACATAAATGTTCTCTATTGCCTACTTTTAAAAGCAAAAGCTCAAAGCAGTCATGAGAAGTAGGGGGCAAGAAGCTGTCATTTTTCTGGTTAGAGACTCAAAGGTGAGGCCAAAGAAAGAGGAAAGGCTGGAGAGAAGTTAATCTTTGATGATCAGATGGGCGTGGGGGATAAATGATTAACTTGTGCTGTCTTAAAGGTCAGCAGATGTAGAGGAACGCTATGGTACAACTTTCCCTCTGACCAGCATTGCTGTTGTTGTTTTAATGTGTCCAGGTTCTCCATATTATTACAGCTCTACATCAAGGCCAAGCGCACCACCCACCTCTGCCACAGCCTTTGACCATCTGTAGTTGTCATGGGGACAGTGGGAAGAACCAGGCAAGAATCAGGAGGACTTGGCCTGAGACAGGCCCCAGAGAGTCACACAAAGGAATCTTTATTTATTACATGAAAAATAACCACAATTCCAGCATTGCCGCTCACTCCCTGTGTGGTCAATTAAATGAACCATGAAAGTCAGGATGACCTTGGAGAAGGCCAAACTGTCCTCCAGGATTCATTTTGTGAGTGACAGGAGTTCCAGGAAACAAGAACCACCCATTTCAAAAGAGACACAGAGGAGAAATGTACCGAAGCTGGCACCCACCAAAGGAGAGAAAAGGGGTTCACGAAGAACTTAGAGGGAGATGAGTCTGAGGGTGTACAGGGCCACCTGTTTGGTCTTCATCTAGACAACTCCAGCAATTATGAACAGTATGCAAGTCCTTCTGGCCTACAATCACAGCCTAGGGCCAAGGCTCTACGTGTCAGTCATCCTAGCAGTTACCACCTTGAGCCTCTACTACCTGCATCTTTCTGGGGATTCAGCTGACCTTCTATTTCCAGTTGCTGTGCATTTACAAGCACCCCTTAGCCTCTCAACCAGTGGCTACCCCTTTGGCAGCAGCGAACCTGTCCCCTGGAAAGTTCAGTGAGGCTCTACGTAGAACATAGGAAGACACAACAGATGGGACCAGCCATGTCCTCTCCTCAACAGCCTTGCCAATTCAAGTGTGCTTTCTGCAGTTCCAGCCCGCGCAGCCACTGAAGAGACCCCCAAGGCCAGCAACAAGATTCCCTCTCTGGCTCCTCAGCTCTTTCCCCACATACAACCTCACTGTAAATACCGTAAATGAAACTCTGTTTCGGTCAAGCTTTCCTCTTTCCATCCCCCAGTCTTTGGTCTCTGAAATATCTCCCTACTATGTTGGGGTTTTCTCCTTCATACTTTTTTTTTTTAAAAAAAAAAAAAAAGACAACCCACCATTACCACATGACTCAATAAACCATTACTCTTGGTCTCAGGTTTTATCTTGGGATGGACTTCCGCTAAGCACAGAACCAAGTGAATAACAAACTCACTTTGAATAGATTAGAAGGGATATTTTAGATGTCCAGGCTTAGTATTCTCTTCTGGCTCTTAATAGATGTCCAGTGCTGGGTAAACCAAGTTTTGAGTTGATCCACCAAGTAGATGCCAGCATAAAGCAATCATGTGTCACAGAGCCATGCCAGTCATTCACTTTCCATAAATGGTTGGTGTTAAGTGAAATCCAGAGTATCAGGGATGAATTGGAAAGGTTCCCCAAATAACTACAAGTGGCTCCCACATAAACAGC
The DNA here is from genome assembly GCF_000001635.26 of Mus musculus. Classification (NCBI taxonomy): domain Eukaryota; kingdom Metazoa; phylum Chordata; class Mammalia; order Rodentia; family Muridae; genus Mus; species Mus musculus. Next base: position 24,420,239 of record NC_000068.7, on the reverse strand, counting down.
AGTTTTGAGCTTCATAGTGCCAAAGGAAGCAAGCAAGGAGCTGAACTTCTCTTTTGTGTCAGGCACAGTGTGTGGGCCATCTAGGAAGACAAGTTCAGATTAGCCCGATTTTACATAGAGAAAACCCAGCTTAGGAAGACATGGGATGGTATGGCCCAACTGGGAAGTCTTGGGTTCAATGAAGTCTTCTCATCCTAAATCCAGCCCATTCAGACAATACCACTGCACCCTCTCTAGGAGTCCCAGAGGTTCTCATACAAGAAAGGGTTGAATAGGGAGTTTGCCACCAAGGGTTTATTTTCTTTTGCTGTTCACAGGTGTCTGTTCCCCCATTTGGGAGATGAGCTATCTGGCATCTATGTCAACCCTTCCTTTCATTCTGGACCCAGATGATTCAGCATGCCTGGAAAGAGAGCAGGATAGAGTTTGGTGGAATTCATCATCCCAACTTGGGGCTCCACGGTTCGGAGGACAGAAATAGCTAAAGTTGTTATTTTTTCAGGTCTAGCTCAAAGGAGGCTCTAGGAACATTCAAGGGGCAAGGATGGGATGAGCCTAATTGTGTCACAAGGGGAAACTACCCAAGAAACCCTGCCTCCATCTGTTCATGGAGGATCTGGAATGAAGTTCATTTTTCAGTAACAGGGATTTCTTCCATCTGTAAGCTTGGAAGTAGGAATCAGAGGCCTATGACATTCGAGACTTTTCATGGCTCTGACTCACTGGATTCATGAGTTTTCTAAGGCAATCCACAACTGAGGCTCACTTTGAGGTTCCTGGTGTTCCTAGAAGTCTATACAGCAATCCTTACATTTATAAACAAAACTCTTTCAGAAGATATTATATAGCCCTGGCATTCACTTTCATGTCTCAAATGATAGAGGGGATCTGACATATATGTTTAATGCAAAACTTAACTTCCCTTTTCTGAGCTCAGCTAGTTAGTATCGGCAACTCAGTTGAGAACAGATGCTGGAAGACTGTGTGGTGTGAGCCAGCATCAACATGTACTCCCCAGGACCTAGTGAGACACTATCCAGTGCCAGTCTCAGGGATCAGAAAACATTGGGAGAGAGTGAATATTCAAAGTACCTCAACACTAAGGTGATTCTGGGAGAGGTTTGCTTGTGGCCCATGCATGGATCCAAAGAAGCAATGATGCGAAGAGGCTGCTGTGGCTGAGCTAGAAGGCCATGTCCATCTAGGGGTGAAGTGAGGGGAACATTGATGCGTGGCTGCAAGTTGAGAGGACTAGTTTACTCTTCAAAGGTAGTTCTGTGGGCTATGGAGGAATAGCCTATGTTAGCAGGAAGACGTGGGATGGGGGTGTTTTCCTGAGAGATCACCAAAGCACTGAGAACCTACCTTACTCCTCTCTTCACTGCATCAGAGACAGCTGTTTTCACTGGTTTTGTAAAGAAGCCTCAGCTTTAAAGGCAGACATCCCTGTCCATGCTGCATCCCCCCCGCCCCCCCAGCCCCAGGCCTCTCTGCTTCCTTAGTACCTTCCAGCAGGGTGCCAGGTCACCAGGAGCTTGTAGCAAGCCCAAAACAGTAAAACTATAGGGGCAGAGCTGCCATAGACTCTTTGCTGTATGACCCCAAATTCCAAGTTCAGAAGGTGGTTGGGGAAGAGAAGATGCTTAGCCTTCCCTCTCCAAAGTGAGCCCTTGGGTTGTCTGCAAGCCCCTTCCCCCCTCTTCCCTGGGCTGTGTGTAAGAACCCCCCCACCCCCATCCCCTGCTTCCCACCGTCCTTGACTTCTCCAGAATTTTTGCCCCAAGTCATTACTAAGAAATAGTAAGTGACCTCTTGTGCTCCAGGAACACAAAGCTCAAGGAACAGTGCCCAGTGGCCACAGTCCATGATTCCTGAGACAAAAACCGAGAGAGTGATAGGCATGATGGTTTCCTCATTCTCATGTGCCCCCATTTTTCTGATGTCTTATTTCCCCCAAATATATCATCATTCAGTTTACAATGATATTACTCTTGTAATTCCCTTGGGAGTGGGCATGGGAAAGACTAAAGATCTTGCTGGGTGTCTACCAGTCTACCATTGGCATGACTGCACTTCAGCACACACAGGTTGGGGTTGTGGACCTTGCTTGGTCTCAGGACCTCTTTGAGCCTCAGGATTTATGGTGACGCCCACCCCACCCCCACCCCCACCCCGCAGCGGCCGCTCTCATTTGCTTTGCTTACAGAGCACACTCATGTCCTCTGCTGTTCCTCATTCGGAACCCTGGTGCCATGTTGCACTTGGAGAAATTGAGACTGAGAGCTGCTTTAACAAGGTCATCATGTAATTCGCTGAGAGCACGACTGACCTCCTGTTAGCGCCGAATATTCTCTGTTTTAAGGCTGTAGGAGTCTGGGCATGGCCATGCTTCTGAGAGGCCTCATATGCCCTTCTCCTCATGGAGAGGTTACTGGGTCAGTCACAGCAACTTGGCTCTGGTTAAAAGGTCCAAGTGGCAGTAGAAGGAACTATGGAATCTGCAGAGGCAAGGTTGCACCAGGCTGGTCTCTGGTTCCCTTCTGCCCTTGGCCTCAGGTTCTCCCAGCTACCTTCCTTTTAGAATCAGAAGGTGTTCCCTCTGTGGAGGAGCTGACTGCTCCTCCATAATTACCTTCTGAGGTAATTATGAGCCCAGGCATCTTTGTGATACTGGAGAAAGTCCCCTCCTTCCCATAATGGCTCCTGCCTTTTCTCTTTTTCTCTCTCTCTCCTTGTACCTTTCTCTTCCTGTTCTGTTTCTTCTGCTGAGTCCCAATGCTGAGTCAATCTTTTCCTTTGTAAAAGACTTGGCATCTTAAGGGGTGTGGATTCGTGTTTTACAAGGGCTTGCCAGTCCTGTGTAGGCTCAGGAAATGCCAGGAGGCCTCTCCTCCATCCCCTCCCACAGCCCTGGCCTTTGCAAACCCTCTCTAGGGCATCCTGTCCTCATTGCTATGGTCTGCAACACTGGCCCTGGGATGGGTACTACCTCCATGGCAGGCTCCTGTTGCTGGGCTCTGGGAAGACTCACAGCATGCTACCGATTAAGCTCAGCACAACAACTACTCCTCATACACAGAGTCCAGGTGCCTAGTCTTCCCCCAGGAGGCAGGCAGCACAGGTCTCCCTTCCTCTGGACAGCTTTCCCTGGGCAACCTCCTTCTCTGCTTGAGCCACCAAGTCATGAAGCAGCTTTGAGAGATTTGGGGTGCAGGATTCAGACCCCCGGAAGGAGGTTCAGTGGGGGAGGAGCAGTGGTTCCTCCACATCTGTGCCCTGTGGCAGTGGGCCAGGCTGGGGAGTGAAGCGCTGCCTGCGACTCCCAGGGAAATGTGATTTCCCTTGAGTGAAGCGGACTGTGCAGCGTGGAAATTGGCTCTTTTCTGAGTGAGCAGCCGCTGTTGCTGTGAAGTCGGGGCGGGCTCTGCCCACAGGAGGCCGAGCTGGCCCCTGGAGTGAGCCAGGAGCAGCCATGTGCTGAGAACTCATTAGGGATAAATCAAACTAGTAACAGCATGAAGCCAACACCCTCCCTCTCATCATGCCTCCCTCCCACCCTCTCCCCTCTCAGAGACCCCTGCTGCCTCCTTTTCTTCCACAGTCCTCTACCATGGACTTCTCCCCAGAGCCAGGTCACCCTTCCCCAGTTAAGACATTGTCCTCCCTCCCCACACCAGGGCACCCACAACTAGCACATACCCTCACAAACAGGGCACCTCCCCTAGCCATGGCTGTCCTCACCCAGTCCAGGGACCCTGACTCCCTTGCCAAGGATGCCTTTCCCACAACCCTGTCCTTTCAAATCCTCCCTAGGGCATCCCTTCCTCAACTAAGACACCTTATCTCCTAGTTTCAGAGCCAAAGTCCACACCATATCCACAACCACCTGGTACTAAAACTCCAGAAACTGTTCTTAAATGAGAAAGTTGTTCATTTAGAAATACAGCATTTTGGGGTTTTTTTTTTTTTACTTACTTTTTCAATAGATGCCAAGATACTGATCACAAACATCTGGGACAGACCCAGGTCTCACTAGAAGCACAGACAGGAAACTTTCATCCCAGACTGCATCTCTTTCCACCACCAAGGTGACTTTGCCCCATCTCTTTCAGCCCTCATCCCAACTGTATTCCTGGGGGCCCAGAGCCGAGGCCCCCAGCTGTGGGCAGCATTAGTTCCTCTGACACTCATGCCCCTGGGGAGGTGAGAGAACCCAGAAAACTTGCTGCCAGAGTGAAGAAGTTGCCTATAAAATGAAAGGGTTTGATCAGAAAAGAAACATCAGAAAAGGAACAGGGATGGGGGTGGGGGTGGGGGTGGGGGTGAGAGTGTAGCTCTGGTCTTCTAGCTCTGGAATAGTGAGGACAGAAAGATGTTCACTGTAACCGCAAGACAGTTTCTTTCCTGACTTGCCTCTGGCTGATGAGGGGACAGAGTCTGTCCTGTGTATAATTTCTGGGTGTCATGAGAACCTGTTAGCGATTGTTTTAAGAGGCCCTTGCTCCTTACTTACTTTCTCCTGGCCAAAGGATGTTGTTGTGAGCCTGGGAATGGAGTATAGGGCCATGGCTGGCTCTGTCCCCTCTGGCTGGCACCCTTTCTCAGTTTCTTGAGGGTGAAAATTGTGACTTGAAATTCTCCTTGAACTCTTGCTGGGATTGCTGTCAAGTTGGTGAACTCTCTGAAGGGTCTCACCTGATCTTCTTCACTAAGAAGTCTCTTCTAAATTCTCAGATACTTTCCTGACTATCAAGTAAATAAACACCATATTTCTATATCTGGGTGTCTGCTTCCTTTCGGCCTTCCTTCCTTCCTTCCTTCCTTCCTTCCTTCCTTCCTTCCTTCCTTCCTTCCTTCCTTCCTTCCTCCCTCCCTCCCTCCCTCCCTCCCTCCCTCCTTCCCTCCCTCCCTCTCTTTTTTCTTTCTTTCTTTTTTTTTGGTTTTTTCTTCTCTTCTCTCTCTCTCTCTCTCTTTTTTTTTTTTAACTTTTTTGAGACAGAGTCTCTGACCTTGAACTTGTTGTGTAACCTAGGATGGCCTTGACTTTTCATCTTCCTGCCTCCCACTCCTGGTTCTACGTGTGGTGACATATCTAGATATCCATATTTGGAATGTGGTCTTTGGTTGAGGTTGCTTCTTTTGCTCAACCTACCCAGATTTGGACTCTGGCTCAATTTGTGTGACTATATCCAGATTTCTAAAGGAGCTGGGATGGGGCAGAGGCTGGGAGACACTGGCTTGACAAGGTCAATGCTCATAGGGACTTAAGGACTCTGCTTCCACTCTTTAACTTCACAGTCTATTTATTCAGAAGTCTTCCTTGAAACACCTGCCATGGAGTCATTCCTTTGTGTGTTTAGCAAACATAAGAAACAAACAAGATAAGTTGAATAGGAATCATCACCCCACCCCACGAAGAACAAAAATCTTAGTGTTTAGAAATGGGATTTTGCACAAATGGGAATCGCTAAACAGGAAAGGACTGAAAATCACAAGAGAATACACACGGAATAGGGAGTGAATGAAACTCTCAGGCTGCTCAGCCTCTGGCAAGGCTGGCCTTTATCTGCAGCTGGCCATCAGGAGCACTGCCTGCAAGGTGCCCTCTGTCTGTGACCTGGAGAGGAATTGGAATCATCAGGCAAGGAAGACTTAACTTGTCAATGCCAAGCTTGGTGGAAGACTGCTCGCCTCCCATACAGGACTTCTTGAGCTCAATCCTCCATAACAGAATAATAAAATAATGCCATTGTTTTTTTCCCAAATTCTCACCTGGCTATTCTAACCATCCTTTTTGGTCTTGTCCTGATTCTAGTTCATGGGAAAGACTGGCCCCTGCAGGGGCCCTTCACCTCTCAGACTTGCTTCTTTTTTCTTGCACCTGGAAATGGGAGGTGCAAACAACACACAACACAGATGGGTGTACCTTCCTGCATGTCTTTACTGGTACACTGTCTCCCACCTTTCCTGGCCACAGGCCCACTTAGCTGGAGAGAACACTGAGAGGTTAAGCTAGCTGGTAGGGAATGGGAGATGACAAGCTCAGCAAGGGAGAAAATGTATGGTGGGGAGAACACGGAGTGCAGATGTCACCTAGCAGTGAGGTTTAGGAGTCCTGGGGATGGAGACAGTGACAGGCCCTACCTCCATGATCCTCTACCCCTCTCATGTGTTTCATTAGGGCTCCACAGGAGAATGGAGCAAGGTTACTGGAACACAAGATGCGGAGAGTGGCAGCCCCCAGATGCCCTGGGTGAGAAAGCAAAGGAGCTAGAGGAGGGGAGCAGGTGCCTTCTCTCAGAAGCCAGCCAAGGAGGGGCTAAGTGGGATGGGGGTAGCCAGACCCAGGCCAAGGCTTAGGACCCATCTGAGCATGTCGCCTGCTAAAGAGGAGTGGAGGCGGGGGAGGGGAATGCGGGGAGGTGAATAAATAATAGGAAATAAAACTTCATGAAGCAGAAAATAAAAGGCAGATTATACAGATGTGGCAATTTGCAGGATCATTGCCTCTGTCCTCTTTTTAACTGCTGCATCTGGAGTTTTGAAGGCAGCTTATCCTCTCCCTCCCTCTGTCAGGCCCCTGCCTGGCTGGAGACCCCCACAGGGCCAAGGTGTGGGGACAGGAACCTCAAACACCTCAGCTTGTGGCATTTCTTAGGAAATGTGTAGCCATATTGAACAAGCATGATAGGCCACAGCAATGTTCTAGGTGGGTTGTTTAGGGGTAAAGCTCCGAACCAGGCATGGATGTGGCTTGTCTGGGAATGAAAAGTAGCCTTGGTGAGTTCAGTATGTGCAAGGGTCAGGTAGGTTATGGCCAGTATGGGGACAGATGAGGTTGACAGGCCAAACCTGTATGGCCAGAAGCAGCCTGAGAATTCGCGGTCAGCATGAGTACCTTTAACAAAGAGGGTGTTTGGAGGACTGAGGCCAAGAGTCTCTGCTGCTTTTTCTCTTTTCATCTGAATTCATTTGTTAAGCCTTAATTTGACACTGTGCCAGGTGCTATATAAACAGACATGGCCCCTGCCCTTAAGGAATTTTCAAACTAAGACACACACACACACACACACACACACACACACTGGCACTTTGTTTTATTTTAAATATTAATCTATTCCTCACCTTGTTCCGAGGAGAACTTGAGACAACTCACAGGAAATGCATGTAATAATTTAGTTAGATATGAATATTTTGGAAAAAAGGCACTGAGTCCGTAGAAAATGTTCCGTGGGTAAGAAAGTGAATCCTGAGTGGTAGCAGAGCTGGTGTAGGCCCTGAGGGTTTCAGCTGTGGAATGAAACTATGGCTGTTCTAACACACTTGGCTCCAAGTCAGTGTGCAGGGTCTCAGGAGCACGATTCTGATAGCACCTGGGGCTCTGATAAAAGAAAACTAAGGGTAGAGGGGTCCCTCAACAGCAGCCAAGTCAGGCTCAGTTTTCCCCAGGACGGCCTAGGCAAGCATCCACTAGGGACAGCCAAGATGGACACTCCCAGGCTCTGCCCAGCCGGAGTAGAGAGATTTGGGACGTCATGAGCAAAGAAGGTCTCAGCGCTCTCACTCCTGGGCTTCACCACTCCTGGGCTTCACCACTAGGGCATTATTTTCAGTGAGTTTTGGAGCACATAAGAGACAGACAAGGTCAGGGTCTCGAGGGAAATACTGGCAGATGAAATCAAGGTTTCAAGGTAGATCTGACCCAAGGTGAGAGTGGTGGAGGAATATAAGAAGGGAGAGAGGTAAGACCATGCGAGGCACATTCTGGTGACTCTCGGTGAGGGAGGAATCTCTTCCCTACCCACCCCACATTAGGTCTCAGAGGGAAACAGTGAGATTAGTGAGGCAGGGTCTGACTGAGTAAAATATGTCTGTGTCCCATGGGATCGGGGTTCAAAGCAAGGGAAGAATTATCTCAGAATAATTCCTAGTATTGGGAGTTGAAGAAAAATTGTGGGGAGATGACACTAAGTCAAATTGTGGGGTTAATGAGTGGCATGTGTAGAGCATTTTACACTTCAAGAATGCTGTACTAAATAGGCATGCGGTGGAGTCAGAACTCCAGGTCTGAAGTTCAGATGAAAAGTCTGGGCTAGTGGCTATCTTGAGACACTCTTCCCTGGAGATCTTTTGGAAATCCAGAGTCAGCAGCAAGGACCTCTATGTGTGCTGGGTTTAAAGAACAGAAAGAAGGGCAGCACAAACATAGAAAAGCACCAAGCAAGGAAGAAGCCCTAAGGGGTGCTATCTCGCTTTCAAAGGAAACAGACCCTGGGTGTCTAAAGGGGAAAGATAAAGAAAGGGAATAATTTTATTTCAGAGTAACTACAGGAGACCCTAGGACAGCTTCACAGGAGGTGGGGTGGGGGGGGGGCAGGAGTTCCATGTCAGTTATCACTTGCTTTGTGCCATCATGCATTCCTCCTAATGTGTCCTTTCAATGTTCAGACATCCTCAGCGCCTGTCTCGTCCCAGACCCTGGCTATTGCATGATCCTAGCCTCACTCACACCATTTCCTAAGGTGGAATTGATTTAAATGACTGACTCAGGTATGGAGCCATGAGTGCAAGCTCAGACAGGTTCATGGATTTGAGGTGGAGTCTTCCAAGGAGAAGATGAGTTGTATCTATTAGATTTGTAATGACAGTATCTACGGGGGCCCTCCTTGTACCCCAACAGTTGCTCCCACATTCTAAGTCAGGATACGGAGCCCCAGAAGAATAAGAGAAAAGCTTCATCTGTGTTCCATACATGGGCACAGAACTCCCAATTGCTGTTAAAGCCAATATTCACTGTCTGGAGCCTCTGGTCAAGAGGGAGAGTCAGGTGCAGAGGCCGAGCTCCAAACAAGATGGCTGTTTGAAGACAAGACTTAAGGCAAAGCTCAGAGGTGTGGAGAGTTCCTAGGGTGATACAAGGAGGCTTCATGTTAATAGTTAACCTGGCTGGCTTTCCTTCCAGGCATTGTCTGAGTTGTTTACATGCATAATTCCACGGCCTCCTCTGTGAGGTAAGTAGTGTTATTATCTCTATTTTGTGGATAAGTACACAGAAGTATAAGAGGCAGAGTAACTGGGCTATGGCCATACAGCTAAACAACAAAACAACCAAACCATGCAAGCGGGATTCAACCTCAGTCAGCCTGATGGAGGACTTGAGCGCAGTCCACACAGATCAAGTGATCTACGCTGTCCAAGGCTTCTGGGTGTGAGTGGATGAAGGCTGAGAAGACAATGCATTCGATGACTGAAGGTCATCAATGGTCTCCAGTGGGTATCTCAGAGAGAGCTGGCGAGGGAGAGAAGAAAGGAAGAGAGGCAGGTAGAAATGGGACCTCAACAAGGAAGAAGCAGGTGGTAAGGCCCAGCCATCCTGGGCATTTATCAGCCAGCTGGAAAAACAACGTCAGCCACGAGAAGTCAGAGTTCAAGGAAGGCTTTGATGTTCTTTTCGTCCTGTTGGTGACACTGGAAGGCATCTGCCAGGAAGACAATGGGATGGATAGAAAGTATGTCCACTGAAGGAGAGCAAGAGGTCCATGCTGGCCCCGAAATCATGGCATCATCAAGCTGTGAAATCAGGCAGCATCCTTTCTTTAGAGGAGGAGAGGAGAGCAGATGAGTGGGTGAGCCAGTTAGGTAGTGAGGCAACCAGAAGAGCTGGAGGCAAAGGTGTTGGGGAGCAATGCAGACAGGCCAATGGGAAGATCGGCCTGAGTGCATTGAACAGGTCAGGCCGTTGCAAGACTGTAGGGCTTTATACTTTGTTTTTATGAATTTACTTATTTATCCATACTTGTCTTTATATTTTACCCCTTTCTTTTACATTTTAAATGTTTTGAAATAATCTAGGCGTGCCTAAATGCTGCAAAGTTAGCAGCGCAGTTAGGCCCTACTCACTGGCCTTACTTATTCATCTCATCTTTGCTTTGTTTCAGACAAATGAAGCCCGGGGTGGCATGGAACTTATTATATAGTCCAGAAACTTAGTAAGTAGCTGGCCTGGAACTCATGGTAATTCTCCCACATCAGCCTCCTAAGTGCTAGGATTGAGGGCATGAGACACTACAGCTGGCTCATCCCTCTGAAAGCAAGCCATGCAATTCTCTGCTTAAACACTGCACTGCACAAAAGCCACTTTCTTGGCTATATGCAAGGTCCATCTGTGTCCTTCTGACCCTTGGCTCTTTTATTCTGACTTTCTACTTGCTTTCAACTCCCACACAGTCCCCTGTCTCTAGTTGTACATGGTACTGAGCCCCTAAAAGGAGAGGATCCAGGTCGCAGGCCACGATGATTTTTAGGTCTTCCATGGTTCCTGAAAACAAACAAATGCCTCTTACAGAAATCGACCAGAGCAGAGACCCAAGAAACCAGGAAGAGGTTTATATCAGGTATCACCTGTATACAGTGATCCCAGGTCCCAGGGACTGCATTACCTTAGATAGACGGGCTGGAGTCCAACACGACCCTCTTACAGGAGCTACAGTCATCACTAGGAGCCTCTGCCTTATCCCCTTCTTCCTAGACAAGGCCCACACAACGCATAGGTGGGAAGTAGCCCTGCCCATTTCTGGGATTGTGGGTGGGCTCACTCAGCTTTCACTGTTCCTGGCAATTAGGTGCAGCCTGTGGAGAGCTCTTGGCTCCGTCTAGAAAGCTCTAGAAAGTCTTCCTCTTTTTCTGCAGAAAGATACCAGGCTCTCAAGCCTTTGTCTGGGATAGGTTTGTCCAGTAGTGGGAGCCATGGCTCGGGCCACTGTAAGTCTGAAGACAGTGATGGCCCCAAACTAAGATCCTACCACCTGACTCTTTAGCCAAGCATCTGACCCGCCCAATGATTGGGAGGTGCTTGCTTGCCCTCCAGTGGCCACAGTTTAGAACTGCAGCCCAACAATCCCATCTCTAACTGCTCACTCTCCAGGTAGACAATGCCCAGGGGTGGACTGCCAGGCACCATTGACCTGGTGAGGCCAGGCAGCTAGTCTTCCAGCTCCAAAGGCATCCAAATGAAATGGAAGTTCTACATGAGCAAAGTGTCACACACAGTGGACAGATTTAACTTTTCTTCTGGATAGGATAAGTGTTTAATGAGGTCCAAAAACCCAGTCATGCCCACGCTGGGAAGCATCAATCCTGGCCATGTCATATCTACCCATGCTAAGTGTTCTCCTCTGTACAATCAGACAAGTTGGACTCTTGTGTGGCTGTTAATTTCTGCTAAATCTCGGTTTAGCATATGTATGTTTCAAACATGCATACATATCCACCTGACAGGTCTGCAGATTAGATCTCTGGTTGTGAGGCAGGAGTAGGAATAAATGCTCCCCAGAAAGATAATGTGTATCTTAATACTGACAGCTATGAAACAGTGGGCAAGACTCCCAATTTATGAGGTCAGGGACATTTTGCTCATTTCAAATCCCCTAGTACTGGCCATGTAAGGAGTCCCATAACATCTGTGAAATGAAAAACACAGTAAGTGGATGAAAAATGTTCCCGAGCTTAAGTAGCTTGTAATTGTATGTTGGGGTACACACATGAACATGCAGGACACAGACACAGACATACTATCACAAAGGGGGCAAAGGAAGCTATAGCCTGACACACTGCAGGTGGCCACGGCTACCTGACTGACTCCCCCTTACACACACACACACTCACACTCACCCACTTCTGTGGTAGGTTCTATTTATTGCACACCCATTGGGTGCAAAGGCCAGCCCCAGGCCCTGGCCAGAGAGTCCCCTGGCCCTAAGGACCAGCTCCGCTTTGTGGTGCTCTAAGCATTATTGGAAGGGAGGATGTGTGGCCCAGCAGGAAGGCAGGAGAGGCAATGTGCCAGCTGAAGGGTGAGCAGCAGAGGCTTCCATTTGGCCAGCAACCTCTTTGCACACATGGCTGAGCAGAGACAATGTGGCTGCTCCCTCAGGCCAGCCTCCTCCTCACAGACACAGCCCTAAGTCTCCGAGTCTCCAGAACCTCCCCTGGAGAACAGGCATACCTGGGAAGAAGCCAAAAAGAAGTGCAAGGGGATTTCCCAAGGCAGGGCAGCAAGAGCCTGGGAGCTGCCCCAGGAATGAGAAATAGGTCCTGTCAACCCTCAGGACTGCAGCTTTGAGGGATATTGAAGGTGGAGGTGGGATGGGGGTGACTACAGAAAGCAGTGAGAACCCAGGCCTCCAATCTCCACTCCCACTGCCAGGCAGACTCCCAAGGAGAACTGTCACCACCTTCACCCCCTAGAAAAGCTACCCTGATTACTCTCAGGAAACAAAGGCTCCTTGTTCCAAGGGTTCTCCATAGAGCTCTAGAGGCCCCCACTCCTATTGACCCTGGCTCAGGCCACAAGCTCTGCTCTGTTGATTAACAACAATTAGGCACGCAGCCTTTTCATGTACTCCCTGTCCCGGGAAGGGCTTTGTTTGGCTGGTTGTAGGATAAAGCAGTCAGAAGATCTGAAGCTTGGAGCCCCACAGCATCCCTGAGTCCTGAACTTACCAAGGACTCTTGTTAGAAGCTGTCCTCTACTGGGCAGTGCCAGAGTAACCCTGCTTACAAGATGGTGCTTAGGAATTCCCAAGAGGTCCTTCCCTATGCTTCTGGGACCATCTCCTGCTAGGTCACCTAATTCCCAAAGTAAGACTGTTCCCAGTGAACAGTCCTAGCTAGACTTCCTCAAGCGACCTCCCAGCAACCCAGGCCCCGTGTTTCAGAGGAGAGAGTGCATGGGGGACAAATTCCGCAAGTGGAGCCAATTTCTCACTCAACCTTGCTCTTGAGTGATCAGGGTTAGGGTGATGGAGGAACCACCATGGGGGACAGAAGCAAGTATGGCAAGATTAAGGCAGTTCTAAAGAGCCAGGGAACGGGGACACAGAGAAATCAGCCCCGTCCTTCAGCAAAGAATCAGAGATGCCTTATCCTTCACCATGGTCCTGGCACATAAGGCTGCATCTCAGGTCCACCCCGGAGCAGTGGTCAGTGTCTGAGAGGGTAACAGCTTCACAGCTGATTGCGGTTCCTCTTGGGAATGATCTTCCGGTAGGTTCTGCGCTCTGAGATGTTGCGTTTCACCTTGGCTGTGGTGGGGGCCTCCTCCTGGTGCAGTGATGGGCTTGAGTGGGACTTCTTCAGGCTTGGCCTGGGCTCCTGAGAACCGTCAGTTTCCTTCCCAAGCTGATCTTCCCACAGAGCCAGGTCCCCCAAAGGGAAGTGTAGGCGGGCCACCAGAAGCTGTACGTAGGTCTCATATCGAGTTTTCTGCAATACATAAATAACCACACCACTTTAGCACAGTCCTAACTCCCAAAGGGCAGCTCACAGTTGTCTGAAGCCACAGTGGTAGAGGTATGCCCTAATAGTTCTTTAGCATCTTTATAGAATGAGCCTCCTGGGGTCCAACCACACTTCTGAACAACTGGTACCTGTGGCACATGATGCTGACAACCCTCATCTGCATAATACTCCTAAGGTCTCCGGGGCTAGCATCTGCCCATCCCAGTTCACAACCCCACTGGACCCTACCCAGGGAAGCTATCTGGGTGTGGATTAGTTTCATGTGCTTCCTAAAGGATGAATTGGTCAGTGGACAAAGGGCCCAGCTGGGTTGTGATAGGGACAAGCTGGGTCCTTACCTTACCCAAAGACCTCTGGGAAGTGGACAGTCATCGTGGTGAAGACAACCAATAATCCAAAGGACTGAGCAGAGACTCTGAAAGCTAGGGAGAACCGGGCTGCAGAAGGGACAGGTGGGCACGGGTAGGAAACCCACTGATGACGTCCCTTCCTGGTCTCTGGTTTCCAGATGCTGTGGGGCTCACTCCATTCCTACATTGTACCTTGCCACGCCTTCCTTCCTGGTAGCTCTCTGCTCTGATCAGTGCCTTTAATGCCTCTGAAGGCACTCTGAAGGTACTTGGCATTAGGCTCCCAGAGTGTGCGCTGATACAAGGCCATGGCGGAACTGGAGGATAGGGGTGGGAGACTAGAATTAATAAAATCAACTCCAGTTGAGAGCATGTATGAAGGATACATGTGACAGACATACCATATTTCAGCTTTCTCATCTATACGATGAGGATTATAGACTCTTGTTATTTATTTCAGAATTGTAAATTGAGATATTCCTTGCAGGCAATACAAGCATTAGGAAGGATAATATAGTTTATAGGTTTTTTTTTCATTGTAGGAAAAACTAAATATACTCCTAAGAGGATTAAGTATCCTATAAATAATCTTGGGATGAAAGGCAAAGGGTCTTTAGTCCACTCTGTTTGCCATTGCATGCCGATGTGCCCCTAAGCCAGGCTTCCTGGGTCTGAGACAAAGACAACCAGGAGAGGGCGGCAGAGGACTCAGCCAACTGGAGGTCTGGCCAGGGCAGCCGGAGGACTGCAAGCTGCTCACCTCGTGCTCCAGATACTCCTTCCGTAAGCGGTATTCCTCCAGCTCGCGGCTGCGGCCCCGTCGCTCCGGCAGGTTCCTCTGCAAATCCAACAGGTCATCTGAGGCAGCATCCAGGCAGTTCTCGTGGGATCGATGCTGCTCCTCCTGGAATAGAAAAGTGAAGAAGCTGATCCCAATCTTCTGCCCCTCGCCGTTCCCTGACTCTCTCAAACTAATGATCCAGGCTGTACAGACTCTCCCAACCCCAATCTGATCACGGGGTGTAGAGTACACTCCTCCCCCGCCCCCAATCTGCACCATGCCTAGTGCTCTGTTGCTTAGGATGCCTGAATCTACCTCTGCCCTCCCTGCACCCATGGCTAGTTAGGAGAGGCAGTACCAGGGAGCTCTGCACCGGGCTCATGGGCAGGATGGGCCTCACGAATCTGCGTTGGGAGCCCACTGCAGCCGGAAAAGGAGGTGCTGAGTGGGTGGCAGCCGCCAGGTTGATTCGCGCAATCCAGGAAGCCATTTCTTTGGCAGTACTGCAGGCAAAGGAGGTCGTGTGTCCCCAGAGGTGCAGTTCTATCATCTGCCCTCCCCTCACAACTCTGTTCCCTCCCCAAACCAAGAAGCCCAACACTAATGAGGGTGAAGTAGGGGGGGGGCACTGAATTTTATCTGACAGAGGAAAATGCAGGGTGGCAATAGAACTTATATCAAAAGTCAGTCGTTGGTGGCATTCTAGAATCTTTTGTTAACATACAAACAAGAGGGTAGTGCATTAACCAAGGGGCCCGGAGGAGTTGTTGTATTCCCTGGCACTCCACCCCCATCCAGCACTTCTCTCAGAACAGAATTCTAAGGTTTCCTAGTCAAGATAGTAGCTCCCATCAGGGCTGGGACCACAGACGTTGAGTGGCAGCATTGAGCCTTGCTCTAGGGACTCACGGTGCCTGGAAGAGGTAGAGACGCCAGTCTGCAGTCCGAAGCTGGAAGACATGTGGCTTCTTGGTGTAGTGGGTGGCTGGGCTGGCTAGTGAGTGGTGTACTCCCACAGGCTCATCCACCATATGTCCTACCAAACTCTCTCCATCCAGCCATTGGCCCTCTCCCTGCCACCAGACACAGGGGCTCAGTGAAGATGTTATCAGTTGCCCATCTATCCCAAAGTTCTGGACTTCTCCTTGATGACCCCATTAGCTGGGTTCTAAATAGCATTTCAACAATCAGCATGGTTCCAGAATGACACTGTTCCCGTCAGCTTTACACGCCCATAGCCTCGGCGGTGTCCCAAGATCCCATCTCCGATCTACAAAGACCTTTTCTGTCCTTCCTCCCTTCCTTCTTTTCCCCAGCCCTGGAAGTCAGTAGTCTGCTCCGCCGACTCCCTTCCTACCTTCAGGAAGTAGAGGACCATCCCTCTCAGTAAGGTGTGAAACATCTTCCAGCCTCGTTTGCCCCATGGAGCTGTCCCAGGGGGAGACATAAAAAGGTGGGTTGTTGACACTACATCCAGATGTACTCAGTACCACCCCAGATAAGAGTCTGGCACACACCCCTTATGCCACCTCCAGTCCATCACAAGGAGACACATGAACACACAGAGCACACCACCACAAGCAAACATGTGCAAACACAAAAGACAGGTGAAGTCTCCATATACAGAAACAAAACCAGCGAAAGAGAACTACTGCCACATAAACAGATGTTCCACTAGCTTACAAACAGATGGCCATGCACACTAGCTCTCCCCAGTTCCAGGTACACACACTTAGGCACAAATCATTCTACTCAGCCCCATTCTTATAAAGTGTGATGTGTTTGCCCACTCAGGGAGCACAGGGGGAACCCCTTGAGTACCAATCCCCCTTTCTTTCTCTTCTTAATGTCCTGGTCCTTGGCCAGAGGGAGGCCTGATTTTCTGTGGGCATCCCTGGGAGTCCCACTTAGCTACCATAGAGTTTCCTCTGTGGTTCTAGCTTAGTTAGTGCTCTGATCAGGCAGCTGTCCTGAGAATAAGCTGCAAATGTCAACTCTGGTAGATTTTATCCCTGCCATTCCTTTTGCACATGTCCTGTTCTGAGTGGATTCTGCAATGCTCTTTTGCTCTTTAACGAATGTGCTCAGACAATGCAAAAGTTCAAACCCTCTTACCTTAAAAGGTTCCATCCAGGTGCTATCATTTGCCAGAACCTGCCCCTGGAGCCAGTTCTCAGAACCAACTCCCCCAAGCCTCTCCCTCCTCCTGCCCCCATACGAAACACAGTCCCCTTCCACCTTCAACTGAGACACTATGTGCTTGTCTAGTCTTTGTCTTACCATAGTGGTGCTAGGGTCTGGAGATAACCAGACCTATTTTATACAGCATTCAGTTACCATCCAGGAAAGAAACACAGGTTGCTCGTTCTTCTGTGTACCACAGTATAGGACAGGGTCCCCAAGGAGAGCTCTCCCTACACACTCTCCGCCCCCTGCAGCAGACACTTACTCTTCTTGCCATCAGCAATGTGATGCATCTTCCGAGCCAGAATGCCCTGCTTATAGGTGGGCATCGTGGGATCCTGAGCCATCTGCAGGAAGGGGCTGCTTATCTTGCCAGCTGAGGGAGAGGGTTGGTCCTTCTCGGGTCTGTCTGCATCTTCTTCATCTCTGGATGGCAGAGAATCAGGGTCGGGATGCTGGTAGACCAAGTACCCTCTGCTTCTTGAGGCACTAACTGTACCCACCCCACATCAGTTCTGGCTTCCCCAGCCTTGCTCAAGTTCCTCTGCTCTTCCCCAAACTGGTCCAGCCCCCCTGCTGTAGGCACCACCCACTCAGATGCAGAACTATGTAGACCCCTCAATTTCTCTAGTTCTCAGGTGGGCAGCAGTGGGTAGACAGGCTTAGTGGCAGGGATGAAGGGCAAGAAGGGGAGGAAACGGGAGCTCTTACATAGCCCATTCGAGCTTCTCACTGCGGATAGACCAGTAGAGGGCCTGGAACAGAAGAAGCATATAGATCAGCAGGTGGTCTGGTCACTCATGTGGTTGGTACACATCTATGGGCAAATGTACCACCTTTTTCCTCTACCCCATCATAGATGTTCTTCTCCAAAACCAGGCAAGCATTCATGATCCATTTCTCCACTTCTCCACCCATCCATCCCTGTGCTGGATACTGGAGACATAAAGATAGCAAAGAGGCCAAGGTCCTGCTCTGCAGAAGCCCAGTACATTCTAAACTAGTCCTTTGAGAAGGCGCATGAATTACCCACATACTGTCTGTCCAGGGGTTTTCTGACAAAGGATCATGGCTGAAGGACACACCCACAATAAATATTTGATAAATGAATGGATGGATGCTGGGTTAGAATTTTGCGGTCACGTCACAGATGCATTATTATGGATACATCTTGCTTGCTTTTGGAGCACTTGGTGTTTCTGGCAGGTATGTGGAGTAGAGGAAGCATCCAGTAGATGACCACCAAGTAGATAAAAAGAACCAGGGGTCCAACTGCTTATGGAGCTTGTGTCAGCTGGACATAGTGCATGGCCTGTGACAGCTTTCATTTCATCTTCATAATGACATAGTGAGGTGATCATTTCCTCCAGAAACAACTTGAATTGACCCAGGGACATGCTGCTGAAGACTAGGATTCAAACCAGGGACATTCAAGTCCCCAAACCCAAGATCAGGATTTTCCATACATGGAACTTTGTGTATCATGCATTCAATCCCAGGACAGGACAAGGCAAGGACAGTAGCACTTGTCAGAGTTCAAAGCGGGATAAAACCCTTCTGAGAATGTAATAAACATTTTCAGATGCGTAGAGTATGGTTCTATAGGTCCAAGGGTATCAATTTGTACAGACAACAAACCCCAAGATACCACTGATATTACCAGACAGAGACACAATGGCAAAACTTGTCCTCATAAAGACTTCATCCCAGCCGTGTCTAAGCTCTAGTTTCCCCCTTGGAACTAGAGTTCTAGGCTACAGACAGAGAAGAGAGAGAGGGCCCAGGTCTTGTGAGGAAGCCATACCTTCAGCAGCTCTTTGGGGAAGTTCCTGCCATCCTGCAGGCCATTCAAGTTGGTTACAAATTCCTGACAGCTCATGCTCTTGCCAATGTTCTGTGGCCGTGGAGAAATGGGACCGTTTGAACATTCCACTCTGACGTGTTTCCAGTCTCTGGTCCTCTCTTCCTGCCTCATGCCACATCCCCCTCCCCCATCCTCCAGACCCCCCACTTCTGTTCTTTAGCTGCTTCCCCACTCCTTACCTGCCCATGTAGGTCTGTGTTAAGGAGCATGATTGCACAGGTCAACGTGTGAACAGAATCTGCCTCAGAGAGAGAGGAAAGTACAACGCTCAATGGAATCTGGACCACACTAGGGGTGACCCCCCTACCCCCATTTCTCCACAGCCCCAATAGACTCCCAGCAGCTGCTGCTCAAAGGATCCCGTGTAAACACATGCTGTTTCTATGCCAACCCCAGGTCCTACCCCAGCCCTATTCCACCCTCCATACCTACTGAGGGGAAGGCTCCAGGATTGCAGTAATGGAAACGTTTGGAAAACTGGTAGAGAATTCGTTCCCGCTCCTGAGTCTCTCCACTGAGCACCAGGGCCTGGAGGAAACCACTGCCCAAGAAGGCCAGGATTGAGCAGAGCCACATTCTCCATGAACTTGGGACCACTGTCCCACAGCTGTTACTAACCACCCCACACACCCAACTCCTGCCTCCTCAGAGGTGCAGAAGGCCTTACCGGAGGGCTCTGTCCAGGCTCTGACCTTCGAACTGGAAGAAAGACAAGTAGGCCTCGGCTACAGCCCTGCTGAAGTCATTGCTGCAGAGGGCAATGGAAATTAAAACACTGCTGGGACCAGGCTGAGCTGTAGGTACAGAGGGGCCCCAGGGTAGCAAAAGCTAAAGAAAAGTATAACCAGGCTAGGTGCCAGGTCCCAAGATAGCAGCCAGTGGCTTTGCCTGCCCCTGCTGCTTGGTTCAGGGTTATCTGTGATAGGCCAAGTGGGATCTGGATGGGCAAGGGAAGGAGCCAGGGTAGAGAAGAGTTATTTCAAGGGAGACTGAGAATAAGCAGAGCTAGCTAAGTAGAGAGATGGGCTAGGGAGGAACCAGAACAGAGATAAGGGGACAAGCAGTAATAAGGCTGGAGGAAAAGTAGGGATATTGGTCAGGGGAAGGACAAGAGTGGATGGCCAGTGGAGAACACCCATGGGAAACTCAAAAGTCCCTTACTTCTTGCGTAGGTGGGCAGCTACTTCAGACTTCCGAAAACCATTCAGTTGATAGAGGCGCAGGGCTAGGTTCCATGCTCCCTTGTCATTTCTGATGTCATTAGCCAACTTCTCTCTAGACGATGATGGCCTCCAGCCTTCCTCTGGAGATTGAGCTTGGGGCATGGGGCTCTCAGGAAGCCTAGAAAAGTTCATTTGTGTCCTCACACTTGTGGTGCACATGAACATCAAGTGTTCTCCAAGGCCATGAGAAGAAATGGCCGAGCTCAGGGTTAGAACTATGACTCTTGGGATCTGGAGAAGCTGAACCCAGGTCCTCAGAATGGAGATACATGTTCAAAGCCAGCCTGGCCCGGCCTAGGCTAGGACCAGGAGATCTCAGAGAAGAGTTAGAGAAACAAGAGCCACAGGAGTGGAGCCAAGCTGGTGCCACATTTCCCTAGGTACCCACAAAGATTCTTCAAGCTATCTCATCTGGAGTGGCAGGGAGAGTCTTTGAGGCCTTCAGTGCTGTGCTGCCCACCCATGATGAGGTAATATGCTGGCTAGTTTTATGTCTGCTTAACACAAGTCATCTGAAAGGAGGGAACCTTACTTGAGAAAAATGCCTCCATAAGAACCAGTTGTAAGATATTTTCTTTATTAGTGATTGATGGGGAGGGCCCAGCCCAGGCTGGGTAGTGCCATTCTTGGGCTAGTGGTTCTGTGTTCTACAAGAAAGGAGGAGGAGTAAAGCTGTGGAAGCTAGTTGGTTATCATGGCTTCTACATCAACTTTTGTCTCCAGGTTCCTGCCCTATTTGAGTTCCTGTTCTGACTTTCTTTGATGACAAACAGTGCTGTGGAAGTGTAAGCCAGATAAACCCTTTCCTTCCCAAGTTTCTTTGGTCATGTTGCTTCATCATAGGACTAGAAACCCTAACTAATACAGGTAGGATTATTTCCCTCATCTGCAATTATCCATATGTCTCTCTTCCCCAGCCTCAGCCCCAAACCTAACTCTTAGAGTCACATAAGATGCAAGGTGTGAGGACTAGGTTGAGAACAGGGAGCCAGGCTGGCTTTAACTAGGGGAATGGCAAAAACTAGGGGAATCGGTGGAAGTCTCTGATTTACCCCTTCCTCTGCCTAACAGCTCACACCATAAGACTGGCTGGTGACCCAGGCAAGCCATACCACAAGGAACACCTAAAAGTAAGATTCTCCATCCCAGCCCTACCTGACTCATGTTCCCCTGAAACCTTACAACCAATGCCAGATATCTGTTACCTAAATTACCAGCTTGAATAGGTGTAGGTCAGGTAGGCTAACTTGAGAAACAGTCACCGAGAAATGGCTAACTATTGGAGTTCACCCAACAGCCTCCTTCACACTAACAAGTGGGCCAGTAGGTCAGTGCATCACCACTGGTAACTCCCCGTTTCCTAAGCCTCCTCCACCTCTCATCCCTCAATGGGACAAAAATACAACAGTCACTGAAAAGTGAAGTTCAAAATGCTAGGATTCATGAGGCCCACGAAGGCAGTGCTAGCAGTCTGTAGAAATCACCAGGGAAATGGTGATGGGGAAGGGCGAGTCCAATGATGGAGAGATAAAAAAACCAAAAACAAAACAGGCACTCATCACATTTAAAGAGGATCTCAATATGCCAATAAAGGGAGCTCTAAAATCTGATTTAACAACTGACTCAGTTGATAGTGTTGCTGTTAAAACTATGTCCAGCCTGTTGGGGAACTGTATACGGTTAATGAGTGAATCATATGCTATATGTGTTGTAGCTCCATAAAGCTATATTTTAAAAAAGGACTTCATGCACTTATTATGAAAAGCCAGGTATAAATGAGTGAGGCCAAGGAAATCAGAATTTGTGCATACTGTTAAGTATAATTTAAATGTTTTACTTAAACCACACCTGCCATCATTTACCCTGGGAAAGTCCAAGTTAGACCTGGTTTTTCCTTCATTTTCTCTGAAGAGCTTGCCGTTTTAGGTGAATTGACTTGCTCTGGCCTGGGATTGGGTTTGCTTTCATCTTTGGTACAATGAACCTCCCTTTCAGATTCCAAGTCTTCTATGGGTTCCTAGCCTCTGAGAGCTCCTGGACAGCTAAGTTTCCAGATTTATGAAGAAGATGGCTCTTGGATTTGTGACACCAACTAACGTTCTGTTGCCACCACCCAAGGATCCTGAAAATGGGAACAAGGTTCACCCTGTAGTTGCCACTATTAGGTCCATGGTCTAACCCCAACTGGCTCCAGTTAGTCTCTTTAATATGACTCTGATTTAGCCACCCAGAAGAGAAACCCTTTCTCCATTGAGAGTCAGAAGGGCTGAAAGCCTTGAGGTAGTATACTGGACTGGGGCAGGTAGTCACCTCAGAAGGTTTTGTTATGGACCTGTTCCTACCTATGACTAAAGTTCTGAGATTACCACAGTTCCTGGTTATGGGCTCCAAGATACAGTATCCCTGTCCCAGTCAAGTCTCCTCCTGCTGAGATTCCAGGCAGCAACCAGGCCTAGCACTTCAGTGAATTTCTCCCATTGACTTCAAGTTCAAAAACAATCTGTGATCTCTACTTACTAGCATCTATGTACAGTCTTCTAAGCTTCACAGGGCTCCAGTCAGCCCCCAAACTTCTTCTGGTCTTCCTCTCCTGGTGTCTAGCTGGGGAAATTGATGATTCTGCTTCTGTAAAGTTAAGTCTTGACTCTCTGTAACTCTCTGCTCTTTTTGTTTTTAAACATTCGAGCCTTTTGAAACTATATATATATATATATATATATATGTGTGTACATATATATATATATATACATATTATATATGTGTGTATAATATATACACATATATGTGTGTATATATTATACACACACATACACACACATCTATCTATCTATCTATCTATCTATCTATCTATCTATCTATGAAATAAGCATTGGCACATTAAATTCGATGTCCATTTCTCATGCTCTACCCAAAGCAGGGTATTCTTATCACAACACAACTATAAGCCAAGGAGCCAGTTGTATTGAGACTCACCCTTCTGCAGAAGCCAAGTGAACATGGTGCTGGTTGGCTGAAGCATCTTCACTTCTGGATGTATCTTCACATTCTGCCTCCTGCCTCAGGCTTGGGACCTCCTCTGTCTCCTCTTCCTTTAGGGAGCTCAACTCTGATCTATCCTTCTGGAGAAGGTGTGAGGCATCTTGTGGCCACTTGGGGCTGTGCAGCAGAACCCGTGGGCTGCTATCCTGGGAAGACACTGGGCTGGGCTGGGGGCCAGAGCCTCTACCCTCAGATTCTGGGCAGTTAGGCTCCAGTAAAGAGGTTTGGCTCCCCCAGGGGGCCAAAGTGCAGAACACGGGCTCCTGGAAACAGCCAGCATCCCTCTCACCTGAGGAACAGCAGAAATGAGCATGCTCAGGATTGGAGACAGGAAAACAGCTGCCTGCTGCCTTCAGACCTCCTTCCCTCAGGTACCTCCCTGGCACTAGGCAGAATGTTCTGTACTGCTATAGACACTGATATCCCCCTGTCTATCTGGTGGCAGAGTCCTGGACTCCAGTTCCCTAGATAGCTCAGGTCTCAGGACCTGCTGAGCCAGTAAGACCCAGGCATTGGGAATGCTGTGTCTTGTATATAGCTCTTCATTTTATAAGCATTGGAAGGCTCATTTTATGTATGAAGACACAGAAGAATTAATCCTAAACACCTCCGACTCCAACACAGTACAATGAATCCAACAAGGACCTTTGTCTCCACTCTGAATCCTGAAGACCCTCCCCACTCAGTTTCCCAGATCCCCACACTGGGTCTCACCTCTGTTCTGGGAGATAAGAGTTTCCTGGGACCTGGAAGGATCTTCTCTCTGCAGGTCCTCAAGTATGGGTTGAGTCAGGTCAGAAAGGCTTTGGGATGTCTGTGAACCCTGGAGACAAGAGCAATGAACAAAGAAGAGTGGAAAGAGCTGAAGTGAATTACGTGGAGACTGAATGGAAGCCCCTCCCTCCTAGGGGTCCTTTCTCCCAGAGCCCATGGACAACAGTCTGGGTCCTCAGTTCAGAAAAGAAATGGTAGATAGAAGAAGCTCCACAGTCCAGGAGCCTTGGAAATCCATGGGTTCATGGTACTTCACAGACTGAGAAGTTAGGTTCAGGGGGAAGAGACTTACCCAAGGCTGTACAGGATGTGTTGTGGCAGGTCTAAGGTCAAATTCAAAGTTATCTGATTCTTGGATCAATTCATGGTCTACAAAGGGTGCTTTAGGTGAGCCATGGCCAAGATCATCTTCACAAGAAGTCTGAAATAAGAGACCTTCGAAATCATTCCGGGCTCCTTCCCACTCCTCTTCTCACAAGTTGCTCAGTTGGCCCTGCCTGAACAGAGTTCTCAGGCTTCCCTTGAAAGACCCAGAACCTTAGAAAGAGGTCCTCAGACAGGCATCTCCAAAGGACGGCAGTCCTTTAACCACCATTGTTTTTTGGGAGTGGAAAGATTAGAAGGTTAGAGCTTTCTGTCATTTTGAATTCTCCTTATCTCTAAAGCAGAGTATTCCCGGGAAAACTGTCCCCCCTGCCTGTCTCACATAACTTGTGACAAACCCTGATTGATATCAAGGCTCCTATGCCATTGTCCTGACAAGGGTCTGATCTACCGACCCTGCACAGCAGGAAAATGAAGGATCCTGAGCTAAAAGAAACAAGATGTTCAAATCTCTCAAAAGAGTGGACTCCTAAAATAGACAGCTCTCTGGTGTGACAAAGGTTAGGTTACTCTGTGACATCTGGAGGAGGTAGGAGTGAAGATCCCAGAATGCCTTGGAACACCATGAAGGGAGACGATGCCTGTTCTCTGAGCCAGTCTATCTAGTCTTAGCTACTTGGAGCTGGTGACAGAGAGATTCCTGGGCTCACATGCATCTGAGTTCCAAATGACAATAATGTACTGATAAAATTTCCCATTATTCTTAAGTCTATATGAATCAATCTTTGCTGTGAGAGTATATATATCTGTGTGTGAGAGTATGTATGCATGTGTATGTGTGAGAGAGAGTATATATGTGTGTCTGTGCCTGTGTCTCTCCATCTCTATTTCTCTGTCTCTCTGTCTCTGTCTCTTTCTCTCTGTTGCTTTCACCTGAGCATGTCCAACATATGGAAGACAGAGGTAATGACCTCCTCTGTTGCTCTCCACCTTATTTTTTCAGATGGAGTATCTCTTACTAAACCCAGGGCTTGCTACTTTGGCTAGACTGCCTGGCCATTGAGATCCTGGGATCCCTATTTCCACTCTTTTCCCTGCAGTGTTGGGTTTCAGGTGTACATTGACACACCCAGCTTTTATATGGGTTCCAGGGACCTAAACTCAGATCCCCAAGCTGGCACAGCAAGCACTTTACCCACTGAGCCATCTCCCCAGACACACACACACTGGTCAGTCTGCTGTTCTATTAGCTCAGATCCCCCAAAATTCTACCTTCTGAACAGTGTCCTGTGCCTCCCGAGGAAGGCCCTTCCTGCTATGTCCCCAGCACAGTCCTCAGCTGACTTCCTCAGCTAACTTACCTCACCCTCCTGATCAGGAGGTACCGTGGGATCCCCTTCAGTGGATCCTAAGGCCAAGCAGGGGTGCATCTTATAGGAAGGCACAGGGAATGGAGGGGTGGAACACCCACCATGGTCAGCAGTGTCGCTCCCCAAATCCAGCTCATTTTCTTGCCTCCAGAGCCCTGTGCCTTTTTGGAGAGGAGAGTCCAGAGTTTGAGGGCTCTGATGCCAGGTCTTCATGTCTGGGTGGGAATTCGGGTACCCCCAGGAAAAGCATTCTCCTTCAGTGCTGGTGTCTGAGCAAGGGCTCTCCAGGAAGAGGGGATTATCAAAGAAGATACTGTCCTCCTCAGCACCCCACTCTAGGGAGGAGCCTGGAATTTTCTCCCTTGGCCAGGTCTGGTTCTCCTCCTCAGGCCCACTGCTGTCATCTCCAGAGTCTTCATCCTCCTCGGGTCGGCTGGGGCTCAGACCTTCATCTCCAAGGAGGTCCTTAGAGGGTGGTGGGATGCAGCACCTGAGTTCTGCTCTGAGTCCCTCTGTTTTCTCCAGCTCCTCCTCCAGGTCCAGGACACACATCTGGGCCTGCAGGATGCCAGCCCAGAATACCACCTGGGTGGATGAGCTCTGGTTTTGCTGTGGACTCCCCAAAGAGCTGTTGTCCTCCAGTGACCTCAGTGATGCTGAGGCCTGCCTAGCCTGTACCTGCACCAAGCAGTTTTCTAGATGAGTGGACTCCACACCAGAGTTACCATGAGGAGCATCAGGTCTGGCAGATTCTGGGGGGTCAAACGGACAGGTATGTTCCTGGCAAGGTTCAGAAGGGCCTGGATGGCCATGTATTTCACTTGGATATGCTTCTGGACAGGGTTGTAAGTTGTCTTCCAAGCAAATATTGAGACATTCCATGGGTCTGAGGTGGTCCCCCATCATCCACAGAGTGATGGTTGAGCAGAAGCCCTTGGTAGCATCTGTTTTCACAATCCCATCTCACAAATTAGTAGGTGCACAAGCCAAGGTGGAAATCCATATCTAGCCTGTAAATGCCCAAAGTGAGTGCATTTGAGAGGGACCATAATCCATTCAAGTCCTGTGTCCAAAGTGCTAGACACATTCAGAATCCACACCTGGGGCATCTATTAAGAGACACTTCTACCCTGTGAGTCCTGCTATGGGGAAGGGTGTACCAGACATGTCCTGTGAACTCACAACTTCAAACTGGCATCAGAATGGCACTTGTTCCAAAGACACCCATCAGTTGGCTGAAGGGTTACAATGTGGCTCAGGACAAAAAGGATGCATGGGTCAGACCAGGCCTTTATCTTGGGATTAGGGAATGGAGAGACAGAAGTAGGTGTAGCAGGAACAGCTAGAGCACCTAAGGACACCATGGGAGCAGCAGAACTTGAAAAAGACATGAAGCCAGAGTGTGCAAGACCCAGGCACAGGTTATAGAGACAAAGAGAAAGGAAGGCGCTCATAGGAGCACCAGGTACCAAGAGAACAAGGCCACAGCCTGCCTGCTTGTTCAGAGTATGGGTCCTATTTGTGGGCCTGCACCATTCACAAGGCCAGCTCATAAAGCTGCTTCCTTATGTGCTATGCACAGTGGTGCAATGTAAGGCAGAAGCCCTACAAGTGTTCCCTGCTCACTCAGCCTTGTGAAAGGCAAGCTCCAGCCCTCTGCCACACCAAGGAGCATAGTGCTTGTTTCATGAAGTGGAGAATCTTGACTTCCAGAGTGGGGGAGACCAGAAAGTAATAGCCACGTGTACTTTCTTGCATTGCTTCCAATGCAAAGAAACTTTCTGGTACATCATCCCCTCTGCTGGTGGAGGTGGGCCCTCATCTGATGCAGCCAAGGAAATGTAGGAATGTTGCTGAGAAGCACGAGTGTCCACCATCTGTGTGAAATGTAAGCTTACATGGCTGCCAAAATGGCCCCGATTCCTCTTAGTGACTGGCTTGTTTTTTTTTTTTTTTTCCATTTTTTATTAGGTATTTCGCTCATTTACATTTGCAATGCTATACCAAAAGTCCCCCATAGCCACCCACCCCCTCTCCCCTACCCACCCACTCCCCTTTTTTTCACTGGAAAGAGAGGTGACTGGCTTGTTTTAATCTACTGGACACTGACACTCACGATGTGCCTGCCCTGTTTCCCTCTTGTGCCAGCCCCAGGAAGTGCAGAGGTAAGTATACGAATGCATGACATGTCTTTCCAGCACTAAACACACCCTGGTTTCGTCAAATATCTCCTTATGTCTCACTTTCTTAAAAGACTATAGGTGTGCCTGAAAACTCCAGACATACGTGGAGAACAGCACAAACAAGCATATGAGCTGAGTTCCCAATCTACAGCTCTAGGTGACTCTCATGCAGCCAAGAATGAGAGCCCTGCCTATGTCTAAGGAGCTATGCTCCTCTTCACTAACACACATTCTGGCACCTGGAAGATGACTGTGCACACAGACAAGGAAGCCAGAGCCTGAGTCTTAATGACTCACAGCTGGAAAGGAACCCCAGGTCTGACTTTAGACCTCTTGCCTTTCAATGCATGACTTTCGCATCCCTTTCTGCTGAGGGAACTTCTCCTGTGTTGCAGGGGGTGCAGCCCAGTTGGTCTCCGCTAGCACCACCTCTTCAGAGCCTTCCTCAGGCTTCAAACCTAAAACTGTGTTCCTAGACCCTAGGCAAAGTGGTAAAGTGGGTGGGATGGTCTTAACTGACACCCATAGAGATGGTTCAATTCCTCCATGCTAAGCAGTAGAACGTGTGGGGTGAATGAATAACCAGAGGCCTTTGAGTCACCTCTCCTCAGCACTAAGAGCTAAATGAATGAACCTAGAAGGTCAACGCTCTGACTGAGGGCCACTTGTGGAAGGCCCCACCTCAGAGGAAGGCTGCCATTACTGTCACCCCAGGCTTGGCCTACTCTTAGACACTCAACAAATGGTAATCCCCACCTTATACACTGAGATTGGGTGACATCTACATACTATTTAAGGTCACCTAAAAGACATGCCAGTGAGTATCATAGAGAAATGGAGTGGGGCTAATATGTACACCTGTCTCTCCATCTTCTAATTTCCCTTTTAAAAGACCCTAAGAAATAGAGTTCCTATGTGGGATTTTCCTTTTTACTCTGTTCTGATACCATGTCCCTTATTTTATTACAAATCTGGAGTTGCACTATGATAATAAAGCTCTGAAAGTTTAGCACCCTGGGAAAGGACCCTGACCAGGCTTCAAGTCCCTCTATTATTTAGAGGGACTCATCCCCTCCTGAAGATAAATTTCAGAAAAGCAGCGGCATTTTCTCTACTTAACCTTAGCTCTGAGTCAGACTGATGGCAATTGGTCTTGCCTGTCAGTCTTCTCCAGGTCCTTCAATCTATCATCACATCTCCAGCCCCAGATGGTTGGAGAACATACAGCTTTTGCTATCTGTGTTAAAAGGGCAAGAGGGGTTACCTTACTCCCTATGCTGGTACTGATTTCTGCCCTCACTGCTTTCTGGGTAAGAGGCCTCAGACAGCCCTACTTCAGGGAAGGCATAAATATACCTCAGAAGCTGCTATAGTTCAGACCTTTGAAGGTCCATGCATTAGAGACCTGTCCCCAGCTTGGCACTAGAAACTTTAGAAGACGTCCCCTATGGGAGGGGGTCACTGGAAGCTTGCCCATGAAAGGGATTCGGCCATGAACTGAAAGGTTTTGCTCTGCCACATGCTTCCACCATGATTCGATGTCTCCTTGCCACAAAACCAAAATGGTGGGGTCAGCCAGCCATGGGCTAGAACCTTTACACCTGTGAGCCAAAACACAGTCTTCTCTTTATATGTGCTTTTCTCAAATATTTGTCATAGTGACAGGAAAACAATATATTCATTTGACAGGACATGTGTGATCTTGGAAATGGCAATGGGCACCAAAGCCTAGAGGGAGTCCCATGTGTCTCTTTGAAAGTAGGTACT
The DNA here is from genome assembly GCF_000001635.26 of Mus musculus. Taxonomy (NCBI): domain Eukaryota; kingdom Metazoa; phylum Chordata; class Mammalia; order Rodentia; family Muridae; genus Mus; species Mus musculus. The sequence continues at coordinate 24,391,081 of NC_000068.7, read as the reverse complement.
TATACATACAGACATACATGCATACATGCATGCATACATACATACATACATACATACATACATACATACAATTACATAAATCAGTAATAATGGAATATATTTGTGGCTACCATGGACACTATTGAATATTGGGTTTTATTGGGTTCGCCTTCCCAGAAGAAAGCCAGTGCTTTTTCAAAGATGTGGGATGGAGGAGGGGAGGATGAGAGAAACTAATTTTCTAGAGACCAAAGAGGAGGGAGCAGATCCCTGAGGTCTGGTATCTGAAAGACCTAGGGACAGAAGGTTCTAGGAGGCCAAGGGAAATTGAGGGAAAGGGGCAGAGAGGGAGGTTAAGAAAACTCAAACCTGCTGGTTTGGCATGCTGTTTGACTGGGCCAAGATTCTTTTAAAATAATTAAAGTCAACCAGGCTGCATTCCACATTCGGTGTTCAACTCTCAGTGTTTGCTCAGAAGGCTCTTGTTGCCTGAAGTAAGCATGGGGAATTCTTGCTTCTTTTGGGCCATGGAGTCTCTCAGGACTCGGGTGGGGGATTGTGTTCTCCCCAGTCACACCCACAAATTTCTTGGAACCATATCATTTATCCTTTAGTTCAAGTGGATCAATAAATTCAAGATTGGTTTTGATCTGAAATGTTCAGGTCTCTCTATGAGGTCCCTAAGGTTCTAGAGCCTAAAGGTGAGCTTCAATTCCTGGAGGCCAGGACATATGTGGGGTAAAATTTAGTGGGTAAACATGTGAGGGAGCTGGACACATAGATAACGGAGTCTATCATGTGCAAGGGCCTGGGTTAATATTCTATAATGTTTTCAACAAAGTGAAAAACAAAACAGAACTCCAGCACTCCCAATATCTGTGACATGCTTGAAACACCCTACTAATTTATCAAAAGTTCAAATTTAACTGGGTCTTATGTATTTTATTCGGCAACCTAACACCATGGGAGAGGGTACAGAATAGTATCCAGGCCCTGCAAATGAGCTACTTATCCAGTTGTACAGCCATGAGCTCATCACTCATCAAGCACCCCATGAATGAGGCAAACAAAAGCACTCTCCTGTCTCTAGCAAGAAAGCTAAGGTTTGCAGAGGCTTGCAGGGTCTTTTAGCTTAGCCAACAGGTGAGAGAGCTGGGGTCCCAACCCAGGTGTAAGGCTCCCTAGACGCACTCTTATTTCCCACTCACACGTCAGCACGGGTCCTTCCTTTTTTTTCTTACAGTTTTAGCATTCCTCCCTGAATAGATGGGTTGGGTGGTCATCAGAAGGGTTTAGTCCTTCAGATGCTGTCATATCGGCCCTAGCAGTTGTCTGGATAAGCACTGAGGTCAGCCTGATTACCCCTGGATGAAGAAAGCCATCTCTTAGACAGAGGCAGGCCAGAAACGAGAGAGCAGAGCATGTGCATGCCTTAGGCATGCACTTAGGATTTTCTTCCCACATCCCCAGTTCAGTGAAATTGCCCCCACCCATGTCTCATGTGGATTAGCTTATTTTGTGTAAGAAGAACTTGGGGGAATCAGTTCTCTCCTTTCATCATGTGGACTCCAAGGGTAGAGATCTTCTCTTCGGGCTTGGTGGCAAGACCCTCAACTGGATGAACTATCTGACCAACCCAGTAAGCTTTCCTTTGAAATCTCTCATCTCAGGTTCTGAACAAAAGCTGCAAGGAATGGATTCAGCAAGACTATATCTCATAAGATGGGTTCGGTTGCCTCTAAAACAAAGTGGCCCTCCATTTCTTCACAGTTCTGTGATGGTCAGGAAGTTTAAGAACACATTCTAGGTGATGCAGAATGTCTTTGCAAGCCAAGGAAAAGATTTAGTATTCTAGAACACACAAGGGGAGGAGTGATCGGGAAGGAAGGAAAGAGAGCAGCACCATCTCATTGAGCACCCCTGTTTCAGTCTTGGGTTCTGCATTTCAGGTAATTTTCTTTCTTTTTCATGTATGTATGTATGTATATATGTATGTATGTATGTATGTATGTATGTATGTATGTGTATATGTATATGAGTGCTCAGACTTCACATTAACCCAGAAGAGGGCATCAGATCCCATTTACAGATGGTTGTTAGCTACCATGTGGCTGCTGAGAGTTGAACTCAGGACCTCTGGAAGATCAGCTAGTACTCTTAACCACTAAGCTTTCTCTCCAGCCCATTTCAGGTAATTTCACCAGGAGGACATTTTTTAGGGAGAATGTTTCAAGGGCTCAGCTGTACATGTAGCTGGTAGAGAGGAGTGACGTGGGGACCAGGAGGTCAGTCCCTCTTATCCTACCCTAGAGCATCAAGGATGGGTTTTCTTTTAGTTTTTCACTACTAGGTCTTCTTATGTATCGTCCCAGCTGGTCTTGAACTCACGCATGATACTAATGCCTCTGCGTCCTCAATGCCAGAATTACAGAAGGTGCTGTGACATGCCTGGTTTATATGGTGCTGGGGATCAAGCCCAGGGCTTTGTGCATGCTAGGCAAAGACTACCAACTGAGCAGCATCCCTAGCCCAGCACTGGTTTTGGTCTTGCAGGGAAGAGGAAGCAAGAGGACACCCGAGTTTGCTTTCTACTCTTGGCTTAAAGACCCAACTTTGTATTTTAGCTTAAGAATGTGCAACTGAATATGGAGACAAGCTATTCCTGGGGAGGAAGGGTAACAGCCTGGATCAGGGTGACAGTGAAGAATGCTGATGGAAAGGCTCACAGACTATATTCACATCCTAACTCAAGATGCCTTCTCAGCCTAATTCTGTGGTTCTGCCATTCACACAGAAAAGCAAATGTAAACAATACACCCATGCTCTTAAACACACAAAGAGTCACACAGAGTCACACAGAGTCACACAGAGTCACACAGAGTCACACACACACACACACACACACACACACACACACACACACACACCCCTACCTCCTTGTCAGGCTTATCCAAATCCACATACTGTCTGTCAGCTCTTGGCCTGTTGGAGGAAACAGCTCTCAGCCCTCTGTCTGGAACATCCCACACACTACACACGCTCCAGTTTAAGCTTCCAGATTCAGCAAGGCAGCCTGCTTCCTTCCTTTTAGCCCATAAGAACCCTTCCAGGAGTATGGGAGGTGAGCTGTTTTGTCCCTGTGTAGCCTATGCAGCAACAGTGTCCCCAGGGGAAGGAGCCACAACAAATGGAGTTTCTTGGAATGGAAGGACAGGACCTGAACTTGGGCCCAGAGCACTGTGAGAACTGAATAGGGGAGGCCCTACCTCCTGCTCCCAAGAGAGCCCTCATGCAAATGTCAGGGGGTAAGGAGTCCCCATAGGTCATGGTGAAACCAGCTGAAGCTTAAAAAGAGAGCAAAGAGTGACAAGGGATGGGAAGAATGAGCTGACCTAAATCAAAGCTCAGGTACAGCTGTGGCAAAGCTGTGAAGGCAGAGGACCCCTAAAAGCTCAGGCCTCCCTTCACCTTCCTTGGTCCTCTTACCCCAGCATCTGAGCAATGATCTCTAGATCAGTGGTTCCAATAGATCGATAGCTGGAGGGGGTGCTATGAGGCTCCACCGTCCTAGAGGACTGGGGGACATGCCTACTTGGAGCCATTTTTTTCAAGATAGGCTAAGTCTAAGAGTTCTGGTCCTGATGGGTCAACTTTCTCAGCCCCTTTAGTAGAAGAATGACTCTTAACTATGGAATTTTAGGCCCTGAAAGATGAAAGCAGGAACTGAGGACCAGTTCCGAGGGACAATAGAGCTTACAGTGTCTCATAGAGGGACACTTTTGGGAGAGACATGGTTCCTCTTACAATCAGGAAAACAGACCTAACTCAACGGCTAAACAAGTTGGAGGATGTCTCCTGCTTCTAACTCTAGTCTTTTGGATGGGGCCTTAGTACAGCGTGGAGCAGAGAGCACCTTATGGCCTGCAGCCCTGACTCCATTTCAGCAGTGGCCACACCCAGTGCTGCTCCAGCACCCTCCTGGGACTCAAGTCTTCAGGGTCTATGGTCAGGGCAAGCTGAAACCTGAACCACAACAGTCATGAGGCCTTCAGGCAGGTTGCCTTGCCCCTTCACATTTTACCTTATACCTCACAGATTTCTAGAGGTCCTGGTGAAAGGGGGTAGGGGTGGGGGAAAGCAGGCATTAAAGAAGAGCCAGATAGAGTTAGATATAAGATAGACAGCGTGGAGGAAAGGCGCAGGATGGCAAGGGACCAGTGAGTTAGGATCACGGCAGGTACCCAAGCAGCGATCAAGCTCAGAAACTTCACTCCATGTGGTGTCCCTGTCTTTAGCCCTGGCCATCAGGGCACACAGAAAACTTTATTTTATGGTCCCCTAACCAGATTCCCCAAGCCTCACCCCCGTCGCCCTGTAAGCCCACCTAGCTTACCTTCAGGCTCTCCGGATCCGATCCGATTCGATCCGATCCCCCTTCCCCAGGAACTTAACTGCTGCGTACTTGCCCGCCTGCAAATGCAGCGACTAAAGCTTCCGACTTCCGTTCCCCTCACCACCATGACACATACCCCTCCCGCTCCCCAGGGCTCCCTAGCCCTCAGTGTAAGTAGCTCGCTCAGTACCTCATACTTCCTGCCCACAAGACAAGGGCCTCCACTTCCGGCTCCAGCATCTTCCAGGGCCCCCAAACCCTATCTATGTGTCTGCTCCTTGAAAGCCACTGCTCTGGAACACCTCCTCAGAAAGAACCTGCCACAGATTAGCCTCCCCACAACACCAGGGCCTGAAAGAAAGGGGAAGACTGGGAGGCCTGGGCTGTGAACGGCCCCCCTTCCTTCCTTCCTGAGGTTTTACCCCAGGTTCTGCCTCTGCTTAGTTCTGTGGTCCCCCACCCCCACCCCCCACCCCGAGGGTTAGCAATGGGAGACAGAGGGCCTCAACTCAAGCATTTTTTTCACATAGGACATTTCAATTTTTTGTTGTTGTTGTTTGTTTGTTTGTTTGTTTCGAGACAGGGTTTCTCTCTGTAGCCCTGGCTGTCCTTGAAATCAGAAATCTGCCTGCCTCTGCCTCCCAAGTGCTGCTGGGATTAAAGGCGTGCGCCACACCACTGCCCGGCGGACATTTCCATTTTTATATGGTTATGATGATGACACCTGGCATATTAAGTTACCAAAGGTTCCCCTCAAAAGCTCCTTAGCCAGTTCTCAGTCTGACCTCATAAAGCGCGACTGCTTCAGTCATTGTACAGATCCCGCTGCTGCTTCAGGTTGCACACATGGGAAGTTGCAAGGCTGGATCCAAGCCAAGCCGTCCAAACACATGAACTGATCAATGTCTGTAGCCAACAGTTCTAGACACAAGTCCCGGGGACGGGCTACAGTGCTTAGGAGTAAGATACAGAGGCCAGTGACAGCCACACTCAGAGTAAACCATCCATATCTTCAGTTGCAGCTCCCAGGACCCCACCCCAGCCCAGCTCAGCTCTAGCTCTCACATACTCACTACCTTCCCTGGGCTCCCTTTCCGGGCCTGCCCACAACAGTGGTGCTGTCAAGGCCTCCATCACGGGCCTTCTGCGTGTGGTGTGGCCTACAGTGAGAGGGCCTAACTGTAGCTCAGGCCTCCTCCAGCTGTGGGTCTTTCACAGATGGAAGGAGTCCGTAGCGATGGACTTACCTGGACTCATGAATGCCTCTGGGTGTGGAGAGCCTTAAGGATTCTCTGTTCTGGGCCTGCTTTGCCCCCAGGCCCATTGCAGCTCAATTCAGCCCAGGACTAGGTTTAGGTTGGTTAGCATGCTGATAGCAGAGGGTGGGGTAGAAGGTAGGGCTTAGAGTCATTCTCAAGTCACCCCTCCCCCCTCCAGCTTGTGACGCAGGGTTAGGGTGGGGAAGAGAAAGAGAGGTGGAGCTAGGCAGGGGCTCTGCTGCAAGAGGATGAGGAGCCTGCCTCAGACCTGGACCCGAAGGCTGCTGCTAAGGTAGGACTTAGGGAATGAAAGTGAAACAAGACACAATTAACATGACGTCAGCCAGCTACAGGTAACTTTTAAGTATTTGATACATCACATGAGACCTTGCTGGCCCTGGCACGCTCAAACCACCTAGTCTTGTAAGACTAGCAAGCGATGTGCACAGCTTAATCTCACAAATACCTCCAATTCAGCACATCCTGGCCGATTCTCTCCTCCAAGCTGCAGTACTTCCTGTATTCAGGATTTTACAACTCTCCACACAGCTGGCTAAACCTGAAACTGAAATGTATCACACAGAAAGAAGCAAACCTCTTCTCAGTCTCTAGCCTTGCCTCTGGTATGAAGCACTCCAGCCGGTGTCTTCTGTGTTCCTGTCCCTACACTAGAAGCTGCTGCTCAGCCAGGAATAAAACATGTTGCCTGTTCACAGAGAGTTGCCAATCTAGAGACAGAAAATAAGCAGGCACTGGTTAGCCAGCATCTGCTCATAAAATGCCTAGACTGCTGGGAGGAAGGGGTGGGGAGAAACCAGGGAGGGAGCCAGGTGACCTCATTACTGCCTGAGGTCAGGGACACAACCTACTCAGAGATAGATTCTATCCAAGTGGAATGGGACCAATAGGGAAGAGCAGTGTAGGCTGCAGGTGCAATTCCTTATCTGGAATGGGAAATGTCTAATGTCCAGGAAACAGTCAGTGGGTCTGGCACTGGGAGAAGTGCAGGGACAGGAGAGGCAGGGCCCACCAGAATGAACAAGGTACACAAGTGCACAAGGTGCATTTTAAGTTGGGAGTTGAAGGCCAAAGATTATGCATTTATTTTTACTATCATTTATCTACTACTACCATCAGGGGCTACCTAAGAGCAAAACCCCAGTTAGGTGGCTTTGGGATGGAGTAGGGGACCAGACGAGGGAGGATGCTCTATTGGGCAAGGTCAATAATGGCATAGAGTTCGCCATTGGGCACAACTGAGAAGCCTGACTGCGTACAGATGGAAGGTATAAAGATGGGAGGGAAGTCAAGGGCAGCTTCTAGACTTCGGCAAGTGCTAGCAATGACATTTGCTGACATGGAAAAGCCCCAGGCAGGGAAGCTTATGGGAGGAAGTCAGGAGTTGGATTTAGCTATCTGTGGAATTCAGGCAGTCAACTGAACATCGTGCCTGGAGTTTAGGGGCTGGTGTGGCCCCAGAGAGGTATCTGAACATGGCATGGTGGGGCTCACCAGGATGGAAGGAGAGTGGTCTGTAAAGTAGGCTATGAAAAGGTAAGAGAAACAGAAGACAGTGTTGTCACTGGAGGTTGCTTCTGAATGAGGAAGTGGTTGGCCTTGCTGAAGTCTGCTGGGCTGTCAGAAGCAATTAAAAAGTGAGCGAGCCTTCACTGAACATGGCCACTGAGAGTTTATGGAAGGGTGGTACTGGGGTGAAGGCTGAAGCAGACGGCCATGATGTAAGAGGCAAGCAGCATTGTCCTGTTGATTGGGGACTCTGCCTCCTCCCCAGTGGCCCACAGTACTCTTAGCTCCCTGAAGCTGATCATGCTCTCTAGGCAGTCTGACTTCTTCAGTGCTAGGTTCTGCTCATCTATGGGTCAACAGCCTCCCCTGTGACCATGAGTTGTATTCACTTGATAGCAGAGTGCTTGACCTAAGTTGTCCCTCCTCCATTTGACCTGATTGCTCATCTCTTTCCTACTTACTTCAAAAGAGAAATATGCCTCTCCCTCACCTTCCAGGCTGTGGGTCATGAAGGACTTCCCTGACTGTTGGAGTCCTCAGTCTGCATGCATCTCTTATAACTTTTATTTCTTGATATTATAAGAAGCAAAACTCTGGGTAGAGGATCCCTTGGTGGAGGCTGAAAAGGCCTCCGGCTAGAGGGACATTATGGTCCCTGGTTCCAGAGTCTCAAGTAGTGAGCTTTACCTTCAGCCTCCTTCTCCCTCCACTCATGACGTCTCTCTCCAGTCCACCATCCTGTCCAAGAACCTAAACGCATCCTGACCACATAGTCTGCAGCACACAGTCCACACAGCCCAAGGTAGCATTGACCAGAGTCTTCCCTGCCGCTGAGAGATGAGCTACTTCCTGTTTGTCCACAAAGGAAGTCCTTCAGCACAGGTGGTTGCAGTGAGCATGGGAGTGAGACGAGACATCTCTTAAGAGAGGAGCCCCTCATGAGGCCCAGAGAGAGGAGAAGGAAACCCTGACTTATTGCAACATCCTTTCCTGAGCCCCCTGTGCACAAACGGTTGCAGAATTTCACCAGGTTTTCCCAATTCACTGACCCTTTCCCTCTAGAGCTCATGGATGAAGTGTGCTCCAGGCAGATGAGGAGACTTGGGGTCAGAGTGGTTACTGACAGTCAATAGCACTGCAGAGCCCAGCAAGTACCTGTCCTGTGCCTTGCTGTGATCCATATGCTGAAGAAACAGTCACCACAGCACTGAGGTAGAGAGCAGGCCTCCTCTCTAAGCCAGTGGGGCTCCCGTGTTGTAACCAATCAGGGCGTCTCAAAACTAGGGCGGGCTGACCTGAAACACCAAACTTCTGCGCAAGTAGCAGGCAGAGTGGCAAAAAGCCCTTTTCTTTGAGGAGGCCTGGAGTAAGGCAGCTGTGTCCTCATGGATCTGCAGGCAGAGCACATTCCTCACCACCATTGTGAGCTCTGCAAGCATCTCCTCAGAAAGGGCAGATAGGAGGACACTAGCTTCCCAGATCTCCTTCTGGCAAGTTAGCTGTTTATATCACACTGGCCAGGAGGTGGGTTTCCAAGGATCAGAGCATGGAGTTGGAGGAGGGTGGGCCAGGTCTTCAACTGCTAACACCCAGCAGGGGCCAAAGGCGCTACCCTTCGGGTGCTTGTGGCTTAGAATCGGGGTTGGGGTTGGGGTTGGGTAGAGCATCTCTCAGAGTCAGGACAAAGGATGGAGTAAGAATCCATAGATAATGTCATTGTCAATCTCCCAACACATCCACTGGTATGGGTGTACTGTCAGCTTCATGAAGAAGTCAGGAAGTGATTGTGAAAGTGGGCATGGATCACAGGCCCACAATCCCAGCTACTAAAGAGGCTGAGAAGGAAGATGGAAAGTTTAAGAAAGATATGCTGAGGCTATGGAAGCAAGTTCAAGGCCAGCTTGAGCAACTTAGTAAAATATTATCTCAAAAAACATGAGCTAGGCTGGGTATGTCTCAGCAGCAGAGTGCTTACCTCGTCCTCTGTTTAGTCCCCTGAAAGAGGTCCAAAAGTGAGTGCAAATATCTCTCTCTGCCTTGGCTGCTCAGTCCAGGTTAGGTGACCCAGAGAAGCAGTCCTGTCCCTGTCTGGTCAAATTAAAGACCCCTTATATCTGTGGACAGGTGCTCTTGGGCAGAGTGCCCAAGCCAGGGTGCCCAGACTTTCCTTTGCCCCTCATGAAAGTTCAGTCTTTCTTTTCCCCAAAGCTCCCGTCCTTGTCTGCCCTCACCTCACAGCTAGGAGATTTTAGGATGAGTACTTTTCCTATAGGTACTTCTTGTGGGTCTGTTTCTCTCATGTGCTCGATGAGTGGTCTCCACAGTTATCCACTCCCCCTCACTGAAGGGCGTCCACTAAACAACTGCTGGAGCACAGTAGCTCACCCTTACAAAAGCGAAAGTACTCACATCTTCTACCTTGGTTAGTGGAACCTGGGAAGCTATTACTGATCTTGTTTTTAAAAACCATCTAAGCAGAAAGATGCTCCAAGTCTATTATTAAATGGGAAAACTGTTTATGGGCTAGGGAGCTAGCTCAATTGGTAAAATGCTTGCTTGCCATGTAAGTATGAAGACATGAGTTCAACCCCCAGCACGCACATAAAAATGCTGCACCATATGACACCTGCTTACGGTTCCAGTGCCAGGGAGGCAGGCATAGGGGATCCTGGGAGCTATCCTAGTCTAACTGGGGGGTCTTAGGTTCCAGTGAGAGAATTATTCCTTACTAACCGAGTGCATGGCTCCTGAGGAGTAGCACTTGAGGGTGACATGTACCGCCCCCACCCCACTTCTCAACACACACACATGTAGGAAAGAAAATTGTTTCCATATTCATTATGACCTCAATTTTCTGAAACCTTATTTATTTAGGTAAACATCACAACATTGAGACTTTCTCCTCACTGAAATTTGTACAAAGTTAACTCCTTTATGCTTGCTTAGAATACATGCAATTTAAGACATAAATACGTACACACACACACACACACACACACACACACACACACACACACACATATTTGGTTTCTCAAGACAGGGTTTCTGTGTGTTCCTGGCTGGCCTCAAACTCTGAGTCTACCTGTCTTTGCCTCCCAAGAGCTGGGATTGCAAGCATGTGCCACCACTGCTCGGTTTATAAATATGTATTACATTTATCACTAGCAAATTTGTTTGATTAAATACTGATAGAATATCTCTACTCACTTTAAATATTCCAAGATTTTATTTTTCCTGTGGTTGACAGAGGTGGAGAATTATGGTGGGGTTGGAGGGAGCTTCGGAATCTGTATGAATTTGGGCATCTTGTTTTACTTTGCTTTACTTGGTGGTAGGGATCAAACCTAGAATCTGCTACTGAACTGAGCCCCATTATTATTCTTGACCCTTACCTGTAACCATCTTGCAAATGGCTGCCTCCCTGATGCAGGTGTTGGGACCCATTTGGAACCCCAGAGTTGCTGTATAAATTACTTGAAGGTAAAGACATTCTAAGATTCAACAAATAAGAACTGAGCTTTCCCAGACAGAACCTGTTTTACATGACAGACCTTGGAAAAATAAGGCAACTGCAAATGCCTTATTTGGAAAGTGTCTACTCCTGGAATGAAAAACAGGAAAATCTCAGTCAATCCCTTCCCTGGGACAGTTTTATGGCCCTGGTGTCAGTAAGGCCGTTTTACCTCTACAGTCTCACAAGCTTTCTTTCATTCTTTCTCTTCATATCTATCTTTCCTCCCAACAGAAACTTATGTATTCTTCCTACAGAAGCCTCTTCTTGCTCCTCTTTTTCTCTAAGTTAGGCATATAGACTTTTAATGTAACCATTCAAAACTCCAGCTACTCCTGTTAATCTATATATTTTGTCTATTTTATTTTCAGCTCTGAGTCACTACGAAGGTAGAAGAAACAGTTTTATCCTTTAGTGCACAGTGTTGGGAGGAAGTTTCTGCTTCAAGATTTCCTCTCTGTGAATACACAAATTTAAGCTGTGTCTAAGTGGGTATGTAATATACATGCTGAGCATTTTTACTAGTCAAGCATGCATGTAACTATGCATTAGGAAAATTACAATTGCTATAGAAAGCCTGCAGACTTACAGATGGTATTACTCAAGATGCTTGAAATAGGTTATGCCCACTTTCTACATTCAAAGAAAACTATTAAATAAAGATACTATAGGTGAAAAGCTCTCATGCCAAATGTCCTGACAAGGACACACAACTGAGCAGACACTTCCCACAGGCGCTGAGCATTTCTGGTGAGTTGAAGAATGTCTTCTTCACAGTGCCCATTCCTTCTGTCCAGTCGTTAATCACTGACTGGAAAGCTAGGTATATATAGTTAGCAGCAAAACATAGTATTATATAAAAAAATAAAGATAAAATAGGACAGGAATACTTTAACAAGGTGAAGAAGAAAGAAAACCCGAGGCATTTCCTGGGTGACCAGAAAGGTCACATATACCCCGGAGAGAGCACATGCTTATCATTGCCTGTACTAGAGCTCTCTGTACCAGTACTGAACACAGACCCAAGCTACTCCAGCCATGTTGTCCATAGGGTTGGCACCTCCCTGCAGGAACAGTGCTTGGGAATCCTAGCTCCTACTTGGGGGAGCTGAACCACCACACTGGTCTTCTTAAACTGTTTGCCCTCTTCTGCCCAAACAGGTTCTGCATCCTCCAAGGCAGGCAGGAAGGGATGGTTCCTTAGGCCTTGTCTATAACCCCGCTCTCTACTCATGCTCAAGTTCCAGAATGGCAGAGAGTCCATTAAAACTGTACCATAACTCGTCAGCTGGTTCAGCCTGTCCATCCACTTCTATATATAGCTGCCATGAGGCTCTCGTTCTGGCCAGGACTCTCTAGACCTTTACTCTGCTTCTCTGGGTGATCTCACTCTCACGTGTTCCTCTCCCAGCCACTCACTAAAGAGTTGTCAAGCCCTCTCCAGCCCAGAGGTAAACTCTCCACAGGACTTCAGACTTAGCCTGCTAATGTGCTAACAGTGCCTTCCCCACCCTTGCCTTAGAGCCTGCCCCTCCCAAGTCCTATCTATCAAACAGTCCCGCAGTTGGTGCTTTTCTTATGAGCAGTCTTGCTAACAGCCTCTGGGCCTTTTCCTCTCATGCCTGGAGGGCTCAGTGCTACTATGACCACTCCTATCTGATTTGAAAATTGCAGCTGCTTCTGGACTCTCAGATATATCAGGTCCTTAGCCCATCCTAATTTTCCACCACCATGACATCATCTTATCCTGGCAATCTCCACTGACTGGACAACCTCCACCTAAAACACGCCCCCTAGCCCCTATGTTATGGGTCCTCCACTGTCTTCTTGGACAGCTCTATTTCCATCTCCTCCCTTCAGAGTTTTTAACACAATATCCCAACTCACCTTTCTAGATTAATCCAATAATAACTGATTGCTTGAATATTTCCCAAACTCCAGCTACATGGCTATCAGTAAAAGCAAGTTAAGGAGTGCATAGGCTGCAGAAGCTGCAGAGCAAATGGGACAGGGTCATACCTGCCTCCATCTGCACCCAAGTGGTGGGGCTGTTCTGTGCACCTTCCCTGCCAGGGGAGAGCTTGCCTTCAGGAAGTGTCTAACTCCAGGACTCAGGTTGAGTTCACCATTTTCTCTCCCATGACTCTCTAAGGTAGGACCACTCAGGAGTGCACAGGTGCCACAGAAGCAGCAGAGCAGCTGAGACAGGGTCCTACCTGCCTCCATCTGCACCCAGGAGGTGGGGCTGTTCTGCAACCATCTGTGCACTGGTCTTGATGAGAGAGAACTGTCAGAACTGTCAGAACTCCCAGGAGTGCTGACAGAGACTTACAGACTCACAGGAGGAACAAGCTCCAGCCAGAGACAGCAAGACCATCTAACACCAGAGATTACCAGATGGCGAAAGGCAAACACAAGAAACTTACCAACAGAAACCAAGACTACTTGGCAACATCAGAACTCAGTACTCCCACCACAACAAGTCCTGGAACCCCAACACACCGGAAAAACAAGATTCGGATTTAAAATCATATCTCATGATGCTGGTAGAGGATTTTAAGAAGGACATAAATAGCTCCCTTAAAGAAATACAGGAGAACACAGCTAAACTGGTAGAAGCTCTTAAAGAGAAAATACAAAAATCCACATAAAGAATTATAGGAAACCATAATCAAATAGGTGAAGGAATTGAACAAAACCATCCAGGATCTAAAAATGGAAGTAGAAACAATAAGAAATCACAAAGGGAGACAACTCTGGATTTAGAAAACCTAGGAAAGAAATCAGGAGCCATAGATGCAAGCATCGCCAACAGTATACAAGAGATAGAAGAGAGAGTCTCAGGTGCAGAAGATTCCATAGAAAATATTTACACAATAATCAAAGAAAATGCAAAACGCAAAAAGATCCTAGCCCAAAATATCCAGGAAATCCAGGATACAATGAGAAGACCAAACCTAAGAAAAATAGGTATAGATGAGAATGAAGATTTCCAACTTAAAAGGCCAGTAAATATCTTCAACAAAATTATAGAAGAAAACTTCTCTAACCTAAAGAAAGAGATTCCCATGAACATACAAGAAGCCTACAGAACTCCAAATAGACTGGACCAGAAAAGAAATTCCTCCTGACACTTAATAATCAGAACAACAAATGCGCTAAATAAAGATAGCATAATAAAAGCAGTAAGGGGAAAAGGTCAAGTAACATATAAAGGCAGACCTATTAAAATTACATCAGACTTCTCACCAGAGACTATGAAAGCCAGAAGATTCTGGACAGAAGTCATATAGACCCTAAGAGAACACAAATGCCAACCCAGGCTACTATACACAGCAAAACTCTCAATTACCATAGATGGAGAAAACAAAGTATTCCATGACAAAACCAAAGTTACACAATATCATTCTACAAATCCAGCCCTTCAAAGAATAATAAAGGGAAAACTCCAACACACAGAGAGGGAAACTACACCCTAGAAAAAGCAAGAAAGTAATCTTTCAACAAACCAAAAATAAGATAGCCACATGCACAGAATCCCAACTCTAACAAAAATAACAGGAAGCAATACTTACTTTTCCTTAATCACTATCTCTTAATATCAATGGACTCAATTCTCCAATAAAAAAAACCCATAAAGTAACAGACTGGCTACATAAACAGGAACCAACATTTTGCTGCATACAGGAAACCCACCTCAGTGACAAAGACAGACACGACCTCAGAGTAAAAGTCTGGAAAACAATTTTCCAAGCAAATGGTCCAAAGAAACAAGTTGGAGTAGCCATTCTAATATTGAATAAAATCGACTTTCAACCTAAAGTTATCAAAAAAGATAAGGAGGGACACCACACTCATCAAAGGTAAAATCTACCAAGATGAATTCTCAATTCTGAACATCTATGCTCTAAATGCTAGGGCATCCACATTCATAAAAGAAACTTTACTAAAGCTCAAAGCACATATAATACTACACACAATAATAATGGAAGACTTCAACATCCCACCCTCATCGATGGACAGATTATGGTAACAGAAACTAAACAGAGACATAGTGAAACTAACCGAAGTTATGATACAAATGGAATTAACTGATATCTATAGAACATTTTATCCCCAAACAAAACAAAAAGGTGCTTCTTCTCAGCACCTTATGGTACCTTCTCCATACAAAACTGACCATACAATCGGTCGCAAAACAGGCTTCAACAGATACAAAAATATTGAAATAATCCCATGCATTCTATCAGATTACCAAGGACTAACAAAGGCTAATCTTCAATAACAACACAAATAATAGAAAGCCCATATACACGTGGAAGCTGAACAACACTCTACTCAATGATGACTTGGTCAAGGAAGAAATAAAGAAGAAATTAAAGACATTTTAGAGTTTAATGACAATGAAGACACAGCATACCCAAACCTATGGGACACGATAAAACCAGTCCTAAGAGGAAAACTCACAGCTCTGAGTGCCTCCAAAAAGAAACTGGGGACAGCATACACCAGCAGGTTGACAGCACACATGAAAGCTGTAGAACAGAAAGGAGCAAATTCACTCAAGAGGAGTAGACAGCAGGAAATAATCAAACTCAGGGTTGAAGTCAACCAAGTGGAAACAAAAAGAACTATACAAAGAATCAACCAAGCCAGGAGCTGGTTCTTTGAGAAAAATCAACAAAATAGATAAACCCTTAGCCAGACTAACTAGAGGGCATAGGCACAGTATCATAATTAACAAAATCAGAAATTAAAAGGGAGACATAACAACAGAATCTGCGGAAATCTAAAAAATGATCAGATCCTACTACAAAAGCCTATACTCAACAAAACTAGAAAACCAGGATGAAATGGACAATTTTCTAGACAGATACCAGGTACCAAAGTTAAATCAGGATTAGATTAACATTCTAAACAGTCCCATATCCCCTAAAGAAATAGAAACAGTCATTAATAGTCTCCCAACCAAAAAAAGCTCAGGACCAGAAGGGTTTAGTGCAGAGTTCTATCAGATCTTCAAAGAAGATCTAATACCAATAATCTTCAAACTCTTCCACAAAATAGAAACAGAAGGCACTCTACCCAATTTGTCCTATGAAGCTACAATTACTCTGATACCTAAACCACACAAAGACCCAAGAAAGAAAGAGAACTTCAGAGAAATTTCCCTTATGAATATCAATGCAAAAATGCGCAAGAAAATTCTCGCAAACTGAATTCATCAAAATGATCAACCATCATGATCAAATAGGCTTCATCCCAGGGATGCAGGGATGGTTCAAGATGCGGAAATCCATCAACATAATCTACAGTATAAACAAACTCAAAGACAAAAAACACATGATCATCTCATTAAATGCTGAGAAAGCATTTGACAAAATCAAACACCCCTTCCTGATAAAAGTCTTGGAATTCAAGGCTCGTACCTAAACATAGTAAAAGCAATATACAGTAAACCAGTAGCCAAGATCAAACTAAATGGATAGAAACTTGAAGCAATCCCACTAAAATCAGGGACTAGACAAGGCTGCCACATTTTCCCTACCTATTCAATATAGTACTTGAAGTCCTAGCCAGAGCAACTAGACAACAAAAGGAGATCAAAGGGATACAAATTGGAAAGGAAGAAGTCAAAATATCACTATTTGCAGATGATATGATAGTATACACAAATGACTCCTAAAATTCCACCAGAGAACTCCTAAACCTGATAACAACTTCAGCAAAGTAGCTGGATATAAAATTAACTCAAACAAATCAGTGGCCTTTTTCTACACAAAGGGTAAACAGGCTGAGAAAGAAATTAGGGAAACAACACCCTTCACAATAGTTACAAATAATATAAAATACCTTGGTGTGACTCTAAGTAAGTGAAAGATCTATCTGATAAGAACTTCAAGACTCTGAAGAAAGAATATGAAGAAGATCTCAGAAGATGGAACTATCTCCCATGCTCATGAATTGGCAGGATTAATATAGTATAAATAGCCATCTTGCTGAAAGCAATCTACAGATTCAATGCAATCCCCATCAAAATTACAACTCAATTCTTCACAGAGTTAGAAAGGGCAATTTGCAAATACATCTGGAATAACAAAAAATCTAGGATAGCAAAAACTATTCTCAACATTAAAAAACCTGTGGCGGAATCACCATCCCTGACCTCAAGCTGTACTACAGAGCAATTGTGATAACAACTGCATGGTACTGGTACAGTGACAGACAGGTAGATCAATGGAATAGAATTGAAGACCCAGAAATGAACCCACACTCCTATGGTCAATGATCTTTGACAAAGGAGCTAAAACCATCCAGTGAAAAAGACAGCATTTTCATCAACTGCTTGTGGCTCAACTGGTGGTTAGCATGTAGAAGAATGCGAATTGATGCATTCTTTTTTCTTGTATAAAGGTCAAGTCTAAGTGGATCAAGGACCTCCACATGAAAACAGAGACACTGAAACTTATAGAGGAGAAAGTGGGGAAGAGCCTTGAATGTATGGGCCCAGGGGGAAAATTCCTGAATAGAACACTAATGGCTTGTGCAGTAAGATGGAGAATTGACAAATGGGACCTCATAAAATTGCCCAGCAAAGGACAAAGGACACCGTCAATAAGACAAAAAGGCAACCAGCAGATTGGGGAAAGATCTTTATCAATCCTAAGTTCAATAGAGGGTTAAAATCCAATATATACAAAGAACTCAAGAAGTTAGACTCCAGAGAGCCAAATAACCCTATTAAAAATGGGGTAAAGAGCTAAAAAATTTTTTTCAACTGAGGAATTTAATGGCTGAGAAGCACCTAAAACAATGTTCAACATCCTTAGTCTTCAGGGAAATGCAAATCATAACAACCCCGAGATTCTACTCCACACCAGTCTGAATGGCTAAGATTAAAAACTCAGGTGACAGCAGATGCTGGCGAGGATGTGGAGAAAGAGGAACACTCCTCATTGATGGTGGGATTGCAAACTGGTACAATCACTCTGGAAATCAGTTTTGCAGTTCCTCAGAAAATTGGACATAGTACAACCGGAGGATCTAGGAATACCACTCCTGGGCATATACCCAGAAGATGCTCCAACATGTAATAAGTACACATGTTTCACTATGTTCATAGCAGCCTTATTTATAATAGCCATACACTGGGAAGAACCCAGATGTCCCTCAGCAGAGGAATGGATACAGAAAATGTGGTACATTTTCACAACGGAGTACTACTCAGCTATTAAAAACAATGAATTTTAATCCCAGCGCTTGGGAGGCAGAGGCAGGCGGATTTCTGAGTTCAAGTCCAGCCTGGTCTACAAAGTGAGTTCCAGGATAGCCAGAGCTATACAGAGAAACCCTGTCTTGAAAAACAAAACAAAACAAAACAAAACACCCCAATGAATTTATGAAATTCTTAGGCAAATGGATGGATCTGGAGGATATCATCCTGAGTGAGGTAACCCAATCACAAAAGAACACACATGATATGTACTCACTGATAAGTGGATATTAGCCCAGAAGCTCGGAATACTCAAGATATAATTCGAAAAACACATGAAACTCAAGAAGAAGGAAGACCAAAGTGTGGATGCTTCTATCCTTCTTAGAGGGGGAAACAAAACACCCATGGAAGGAGTTACAGAGACAAAGTGTGAGACAGAGACTGAAGGAATGACCATTCGGAGACTGCCCCACCTAGGGATCCATCCCATACACAACTACCAAACCCAGACACTATTTTGGATGCCAACAAGTACTTGCTGACAGGAACCTGATATGGCTGTCTCCTGAGAGGCTCTGCCAGTACCTGACATATACAGAAGTGGATGCTCATAGCCATACATTGCACAGAGCACAGGTTCCCCAGTGAAGGACCTAGAGAAAGTACCCAAGGAGCTAAAGGGGTTTGCAGCCCCATAGGAAGAACAACAATATGAACTAACCAGTAACCCCAGAGCTTCCAGGGACTAAACCACCAACCAAAAAAACACATGGTGGGACTCAAGGCTCTAGCTCCATATGTAGCAGAGGATGGCTTGTTGACATCAATGGGAGAACGCTCTTGGTCCTGTGAATGATCTATGCCTCAGTATAGGGGAATGCCAGGGCCAGGAAGCTAGAGTGAGTGGGTTGGTGAGGAGGGGGAGGAGGTAGTTGACAGGGGGTTTTTGGAGTGGAAACCAGGAAAGGGGATAACATTGGAATTGTAAATAGAGAAAATATCTAATAAAAAGGAAAACTACAAAAAATAAAAAGACTACAACCAATTAATATGCAGAACGGCAGAGCCCAGTCTCAATGGATTCATTTACAAAACACAGGGAATATTATAGATGATGTGTATAGAAATATTGTAAAAGCCAGAGCATCAGGGGCTTTCTATGAGATTCTATCTTTTAGTAACATTTGATGCTGCACCTGTAATGCCTCACCAATATGACCGCTCAAATGTGGCCTGAACAACAAGGACATCAACCAACACACCAAAATGCCTGGGGGGAAAGTCTAAGATGCTTCAATCCTACACAAAGAACTACAGGAGACTGAGTGGAGTTGAAAGTGGAAGAGATGGCCCTCCTTTTGGAAGATCAGTCTAAGCTTGTTTGTTCACTGTCAAACAACCCCAAAACATAATACAGCTAACACGAAGGAGAGTAGGGATGGGAGGGTTTGGAAAGAAGAAAAGGAAGGAAAGAATGCCTTAATTAAAATATAATCTCAAAAATTAACAAAAAATCTCAAAAGCCAAAAATCAAACAAACCAAACAACCTAATCCAATCCAAGCCACCTGAAAACAAAACAAAAACAAAACCCAAAGCAAACATTCAGTCCTGACCTATAGTGAAAAGAAAACAGAGAAAATGAAGACCAATTTCTGCTGAGCAAGAGAAGTTCTGCAAGTAGACTTTGGATTTTAACTCAAAAATTTCCAGAGCTCCAGATTGTCAGCTAACCTCAAAGAGTTTGGCATTATCAAGTCTCTACAACCATGTGAGATTTTGCTTATATCTTTCTCTTTTCTTGGTTTTATGTCTCTACAGACCGTTGACTGACATGTACCTATAGCCCTGTTTAAAAGTGTAGTATTTGAAGATACACTACTGGTAATCCATTAAAAAAAAAAACCCAAGAAGAAAAGAAAGAACTGTCTTAGCAAGTAAGAAAAAAAGACCATGGAGCCAGCAATATGGCTCAATGGGTGAAGATGCCAACCACCAAGCCTGAGGACTTTTGGCATCCCAGGTATATACACTCTCAAATGAGAAATTTTTAAAGAAAAAATATAATAGTGTCGTTCATGCATACATAAGCCAACACCACGTATTTTCCTCACATATGTCCAGCTCCAAGGATTACCCATCTTAAATACATCAGGGTGGTTAACTGGGGAGGTTGAAGTTGGTGAGGCTATAAGTTAATAACAAAAAGAGCAATATTGCCAGGCAGTAGTGGCACATGCCTTTAAACCCAGCACTTGGGAGGCAGAGGCAGGCAGATTTCTGAGTTTGAGCCTGGGCTACAGAGTGAGTTCCAGGACAGCCAGGGCTATACAGAAAAACTCTGTCTTTTTAAAAAACAAAAACCAAACCAAAACAAAACAAAAAAGCAATGTCTGACTAGTTTCTGCTCGGCAGGGTCACACAAGTCCCACAATCAAGTCCCAGTCCTCAGCACACAATGCTACTTAGCAGTGCCTTTAAGAGGTAAAAGCTACTGAGAGGTTGTGGGTTAATTGGAGATGTCTCAAACACAATAGTTAGACCCAGTACTTCTCTCTCTCTCTCTCTCTGCTTCATCTGATACATATTCCTGTCATTATCTGCATCTCATCACAGGCCCAAAGCAACAGCCTTTTTTTGACCACAGACGAAAACGTGCAAGACTGTGAGCCCACAGAATGCTTCCTCTTTACAAGTTGATGATCTCTTGGTCTTTTGCTATAGAAATGTAAAGCTACCCTGGGTAGCTTTCTGGGAAATCATCATTCTCATGAGTAAAAGTCATGTTGTACCACTGGAGAGTGACTGGAAGTATCACTAGTCTAACACACACGTAACTTTTAATTCACATTTATGAGTTTCTCATACTGCTGAAATAGGACTCAAAAGGCAGATGAGGTACAGGGAGACATAGTGCATTATGGTCTATTCTAGCAATCAAGGGAAAATAACCTGCAACCCATGGGACTGGCTTGATAAAAACATAGTATACCCATCCAACAGGGCATCCAGCCTTTGTTTAGAAATGGTGAAATCCATGGATATATCTTGAAGATTAATTGTTTAGAATACCTGCTAAGTTTATAAAAAGGTACATGGTTTGAGTATTGTTTTTACTATCTGTAAAAGGAAAAGAGAAAGAAGGGGAGGTAAGCGCAAACGTGTGTGCATGTGTGAGTGCGTGCGTGTGTGTGTGTGTGTGTGTGTGTGTGTGTGTGTGTGTGTGTGTGTGCTTGCTTACAAATAGAATGTGTCCTTAGAAAATGACCTTTGAAGCTGGGCGCGGTGGTACACGCCTTTAATCCCAGCACTCGGGAGGCAGAGGCAGGTGGATCTCTGAGTTTGAAGCCAGCCTGGTCTACAGAGTGAGTTCCAGGACAGCCTTTGCTATACAGAGAAACCCTGTCTTGAAAAAAAAAGGTGGAGGCAGGAAGTTCAAGGCCAGTTTGAAGCTAGCCTGGGTACTTGGGCTCTCAACAAACAAACAAACAAACAAACAAACAAATAATTAACATGAGCAAATGTATCAAAGCCCTGGTGGCTTTTCTCTTCTCTTTAGGTTTAGAGACAGGGTCTCTTCATGTAGCTCAGGTTTGCCTCCTGGGAGCATTCTCATAATAATAACTAAAAAGCATGCTTCATCATGTTACTCACTGCCCTGTGTCTTTTATCTCCACCTCCTGTAGTCACAGTACAAGACGATACTCCCCTCTGTACTGCGAGTGGCACATGCCTTTCTACCCTCCCCTTCACCCCTTTATTTTGTGTGGAAATCAAAGTTTATTGCAATGCCAGTTACTATGATCTGAAGATGTCCCCTACCCTTCATGAGTTGGGACCCTAATCCTCAGTCATACATAATTTTGAACCTTCAGTAGTGATCGGGTCACAAGGGCTCTCGTTCTCATGAAAAAATGAACATCACAAGATAACTGTTATAAAGCCCACTCTGACTAGCTTCCTGGTCCATCTCTGTGATGCCCTTCTCCTGTTAGGATGCAGTTAAGCAGGCCCTGTCAGGTACCAGCCACACAATCTTGGATTTCTTAGCCTCTAGAACCATGCTGTAAAGGAAACGTCTATTCTAAACAAAAATAAAGAACCCAATCTCAGCTATTTTGTTTCAGACTAGAGAAGAGAGGTGCTGGGAACAGGGCTGTTATCCAAAGGACGTATGGGAACGGGCTGACAGCTGAGGGGCTCTCATTCCACAGGGAGTGGAAATGGAAGCTTGGGCATGAGGTTGGGCTTCTCTCTGGACTTCTTCTCAGGACTGAACAGAACCTGACTAGCTGGTCTGTGGAACTGTGATAAGCAGCCTATTTTGGTTGAATGGGGCTTGCTCCAGTGACCCAGTAGAGAAACCTATAAGGGACAGAACAGCCAGCCATGTTCCCAGAATCAGGTGCCTGTCCATAATTCTGTGACTATCAGTCGTGCAGACAACGTCCCAAGCTTCTGACATTCTGGCTAGACTCCACCCCCACAGTTACCTGACTATAGCCAGGTATGCTCCTCCCCATAGTTACTTGGCAACAGCAAAATAGCCCAGCCATCACCCTCCATGAACAGAAAATGCTCTGCTAGAAAGACAGTGTTCACTCCATGCTCACTAACCTTAACCTTGAGGTGTTTCTCATGCAGAGGAACCATAGACATCTAATTAGATGCTAATTACATCCAATCAACTCAGGGCTTGAGGAAAGGGCTGGGCTAATGAGGTTTGCAGGCACTTGAGAATGGAGATGTCCAATATTTGACTTTGATGCTGGCCTCACAACCTAGACATACAGCTCATGGACACAGGGTGGATGCATGTATCAGGGCAACAAAAGCCCGACTGTAACCTGGGGAAATAAAACAGCATTATTCACACCCCAGTTCCATCATCATTCTACTGAAAGGACAAATAAGATTGAATCCTAAGTCCCGAAAGGAGCCAGGGAGGAAGGTCACTTATCAGCTGAATGGATGATGTTTACCTTCTAAGAATGTCTGCTGTTTTCTGGACAGACATAACAAGAAGAGCTCAGGAGAAGGGCCTGTGCCAACCATGTGGGAAAGAGTTGTCTTGTTCTCCAAGATGTCAGCGCCTTCCTGGGGGCAGCCCTTAAGCTCCCGGAAAACATGTGTCATCAGGGAGGAGCATGCCACGGGCACCAGAGAACATAGGGAAGAGTTGAAGCAAAGCCCTTCACATCTTTAAAGTCTCCTGCTTTTCTGAAGACTTGGTGCCTAGAGGAACCCATACCAGGATTGATCAGTGGGTCTCAACCAAACCTTCTCTTCAGTTCGGCCCTATTCTTGGGGTCCCTGCTAGCTCTCGTGCCTCCTATAGCTTCTCCCAACTCAGGCCCCTTATTCTGGCCCCAGTGGGCTCTCCTCGGGTGCTCACCTGCTGGTCTTGACCGGTGCACGGTGCCACGGTGCAGACACAGTAGAGACACCGTCAGGAGGACGATGGATCGAATTCTTGACACTGCAGCCGGAGCCTTTCGCACGTGTCACTCTCCACTTCCCGCCGGGCTCCAGGAGCCTGGGCGCCCCCTTGGCTCCGCGCCCAGGCGCCGGCCGGAGCCGCGAGGACTGCGGGGAGGCGCAGCGCGGAACCGGGTTTCCGGGAGGGCGGCGATCGGCGGCCTGGGCGGGCCAGGATAGAGCGAAGCCGTCCGACTGGTCCGACTAGAGCGCTGGGCTGGGCGGGAGGGCTTGGGCCGGGCACAACACTCGCACGGAGTCGCTCTCTGCCACATTTGGTTGATTTTGTCAAACAAGTAAACCGGAAATTGTGGGCAGATCCATATAAGCTACATGCCTGCAATGGGACAATAATTAAGCACCTCTACCAATCCATTATTTCTTACTCACTTAGTAGACACAGGTAAAGAATGCATTATTGGAGCTCAGAGCTTCATCTGCTTGCAACTGTTGACCCGCTATGATTGGGGGCATTCTGGCACACAGCTGCGATTTGAAATGCAAAGACATTTCCCCAAACTTAATCTTAGACATAGACTGACATTTTGTAAGAAGTTCTGTATTTTCAATACCCCTCTCTCTGGCGCCATCCAGAGTGTATTCCGGTCACTAGGTCACTATAGGTAAGACACAGAGTGGATTTTTTTTTTTTTTTTTTTTTTTTTTTTCTGAGACAGGGTTTCTCTGTATAACCCTGGCTGTCCTGGAACTCACTTTGTAGACCAGGCTGGCCTCGAACTCAGATATCCGCCTGCCTCTGCCTCCCGAGTGCTGCGCCACCACGCCTAGCCACAGAGTGGAATTTTGAATGAAGTGTTTTCTTTGTATTCAGTGACATTTTAGCTGCCCTAAAAAACACACAGTTTGAAAAAACTAATTGTCTGAAACACAGTTGACAAATTGCGCTTTAAGTAACAACCACAGCTAATACGTGTGGAGCGCTGGGTTCCAGGTTATAAAGTACGTGTGTTAACACATCTACTCCACAACTTTTAAGTAGGAAGTGGGTAAGTGACACCACAAAACAAGCACACACACACACACACACACACACACACACACACACACACACAGAGGAGAGGGGAGGAAGAGGGAGGGAGGGAGGGAGGGAGGGAGGGAGGGAGAGAGGGAGGGAGGGAGAGAGAAAGAGAGGAGGGGGGGGCTTGAGATCTAAAGGCATGCTTCTGACAGCCTTGCTTTGCTGTTTTGAGACATGTTGATGCCAAGTTATAAATTGTGGCTGACTCTGAACTATTTTGCGTATCTTCTATGAACATGCCAGACAGCGAGTGGCCTCTATGGGACTGGAGAAGGAACCACACACATCAAAAGCTGCAGCCTATCTGGCAAGTAAGCCTGCTGAGTGTGTGTAGGGTGCTGCTGCTGGTGGGCGTTTCTCTAAGAGTGGAAGATTCTCACAAAGGAGGAGCTCCCTAAGTCGAGTGCATGTGCCTACAGACTCCTTTCAAGTTCCCAAGACTCCTGAATGCACATGGGGCTGGACTATAAGTAATGCAAAGAAAACAACCATGAGACTTGGAACATGGTTTGTTTGAGTTCCGACAGTTCAGACAGTCCTGTAAAAGCCACTTGGGGCTTCTCATTGAAATTCCATGGTAGTCACACCTAGAGGACCAAGATATGCTTCCAATAGAGGAAAATAATAGAATTCAGAGCATCTGTGAGTCATTCACAATGATCCTTACATAGCAGTCAAAGAAACAAACATGTGGATTACAACCAAGAACAGCCAACAAAACCACAGGCAACAAAGCTGTTGAATTTAAGGATTAAGGAAGTAAAAGTCAAAACTGTAATCAATATGATCAAAAACCAGTGAGGGGAAAGGACACTGGGCAAAGAGACATGGGATTCTAGCCAGATAGCTACTCAGCAAAGCACTGCATGGAATCTAAGTAAATGTGTTCCCATGATGATGCTCTTCAATTTCAACTGTGCCTGCCCCAGGTTTCCAATAGCCCAAAGGCGAATACATCCTACCACTGGGATTCTCTCCTATAACATACTACTTCATGTTCTAGTAACACATGATCTGCAACACATACTCTGCAACACATACTCTGCATTAGTCATCTTTCACTCTATGACAGAGTACCTGAGATAAACCACTTATAAGGAGGGGGAAAAACCCCAAACAAACAGATTTTGACCCGTGGTTGCTGAGGTTTCTGTCCATGGTCATTTGGCCATGTTTGGTCCTGTGACATGGAAGGGGAGATCCTGTGTCATGATAGGGAATGACTGTTAGGGATGCTGTTCACAGCATGGAGGCCAGGAAACAGCAGAGAGACAGGAAGGAGCAATATCCACCCTCTACAAAGGCATAGTCCTAATGATCTAACTTCCTTCTTCCTAATGTCTCATCCCCTAAAAGACTCATCTTCTCTCAATGACACTAAAGTAAAGGTGGGGAACCAAGCCTGTGGCATATGCGCCATTAGGGACATTTAAGACCTAAGCAAGAACACACATTGTTGTAGAAACTGGGGATCAGGGAATCTATTTAGCAATATTGCTGTGCTGTTGCTATAATGAATGGTTTTCTATGAAATTATGACAGGAATATAGACTGGGAAGAATATAGACTGGAGCCACTTCATAGTTGCTCACTTAACACAGACAGAGAAAACTAGGAAGCATCCAGAGGGAAGAGCAACGCTGCTTGCATACAGGACTGAGCTTGCTCTCATTAGAAGCCATCATACAGGAAGATGCTGAAATGGCATCTTTAAGGTGCTGAAAAACAGTCTGGGGCTGGAGAGACAGTTCAGTGACTTCAGCTTGGTTTTCAACACCGACGACTGGTGGCTCACAACTTCCTGCAACTCTGGATCTGTGGGACCTGACATCCTCTCTGGCCTCCTTAAACACCTGTACACATGTGGTATATACACACAAAGACACATATGCACACATACAGATACACAAAAATAAGATATCCCCTTGTTATTCTGTACCCATTAAATCTTCTTAAATAAGAAGCCAGAAGATAAAGTCTGAAAAAAGTAAATAAATTATTCAAATAAATTATATTATAATTATAAATAGTTTATACATTTAAATTTCTTTTAACAAGTAAATAGTATAATATAAATTTTGTTAGGATTATTAATTATCAAACATTATAATGAACAAATTATTTAAAATGAGGGGGACAATATGAAAATA
Organism: Mus musculus; assembly: GCF_000001635.26. Lineage (NCBI taxonomy): Eukaryota > Metazoa > Chordata > Mammalia > Rodentia > Muridae > Mus > Mus musculus. Next base: position 24,364,530 of record NC_000068.7, on the reverse strand, counting down.
ACTTAGAACACTAGAAAGTTAAATATATGATGTTTTCTTGTTTCTATTACATTATCAAAAAGTTTATTCATTAAAGTAGTGACATATTATAATGAAGTTTATTAACTCATATAGAAGCAGAATGCATAAAAATCACAAAGTACAAAAGGACAGTATTGTCTCAGGGTGCATACATTACATATACAATTTAAATTTAGGACAAACCAGTAAAATATATAAAAGATTATAAGACAACTAGAATAATATCAAATGAATCAGTAATGACATTAAGCATCTCAATTAAAGTGCAAAGCCACCAACAGGGCTAATAAAACATGCCCTACTTGTACTGAAACCACAAAAGACATACTCAACAAATATGTACACTTGTTGAAATGAAAAGAATGGGGAAAATATGCTATGCAATGCTTAATTATTTGAGCATCTTTTAAAAATAAGATTTGTTTATACATATGAGCACTCTATTTGCATGTATGCCCGCATGCCAGAAGAGGGCATCAGATTCTGAGGCTCAGCACTGGAAGCTACATCATAGCCATCTTGTGGTTTCTCTGGCCTTGCAGAAGGGGGTTGCTCCGGTATCTGGCTGCTATCCAGTTGGCATCAGGTGCAGCTACTAATCTGACATGAGTTACATGAACCCAGGAAGTTACTTCATCCACTTCAATGGAGATCGGGGTGGTCAACAACACCAGGAATGGTCCTTTTCACTTTGCTTCTAAGCTTTCAGCATGATTTCTCTTAACATATACCCAGTCTCCAACTTGGTACTCGTGTGGAAACTCTGGGGTACCTGCATTATACAGGACACTAAGTTTAGGCCACAATTCCTGGTGGCTGATCTGGAAAGCTTGCAATCAAGTCATGAGATCCTTGTCAGCCTGAAAAGTCACTCTGGGGTGGGTTAAAAGCTAGGGTCAAGGAAGTGGGAGTCCCATACAAGATCTCAAAAGGGGTCAGGTTAAAATGGTAGGGGATGTTTTGGGCTCATAACAGGGCCAGGGGAAGGAGCACTACCCAGTCAGTGCCAGCCTCCAAGGACAATTTAAGGTCTCTTTTAGGGTTCTATTCATTCTCTCTATCTGCCCTGATCTCTGGGGATGGTACACACAATGGAGCTTCTAATTAGTCCCCAGTATCTCTGCCAATCCCTGATTTACCTTAGAGACAAAAGCAGGACCATTGTCCAATCCAATTACCTTGGGCACTCTGAACCTTGGGGAAATTTCCTCTAATATTTTCTTGGCTACCATGGTAGCTGTTTCTTGCTTGGTAGGGAAAGCTTCAACCCACCCAGAGAAAGTATCCACAAACACTAGAAGGTCTTTGTAACCATATTTTCCTGACTTAACTTCTATAAAATCAACCTCCCAATAAGCTCCAGGCTCTCCCCTAGGTCTCTTGCCCTGTTTACTCTTGGCCGCATAAGCATTTAGTTGCTGACATAGCTTAACTGTTCTACAAGGTCCATTACATAAACCTTAGATCCCTTGACTGCTTGGATGAGCTTCTTATCCCCTAAATGGGTCTATTTGAGCATTTGGTCAAGTAAGTCCTCAGCTTGTTTTCTGGGGAGTATAGTTTTTCCTTCTTGTGTGCACTACCGCCCTTCCTTCTCTAGGTTGTAGTTGGTAGGGTGGCTAGCAATCTGAGTCCTTTCTTTTGTATATTTTAAGTGAGGCCACCCCTTAGTCTAGTCCCATTCCCCACTGGGTGTCACTTGCAGGCCCAAAACCGGGATAGGGTCCTGCATAGCCACTTCTTGAGCTACTTGATCTGCCTGGTTATTGCCCCAGGCCACCGAGTCTCTTCCCTTCTGATGTCCTGGGTAATATATACTCACAGTTGCTGGCTTCATCAGGGCATCCAAGAGTTCCAAGATTTCCTGCTTGTTTTTTCTTTTTCCTCTGATGTGAGCAGTCCTCTCTCTTGGTATATAGCCCTGTAAATGTGGGCTGTGGCCTGCTATCCACATAGATGTTATTTTTCTTGCCAGCCCCAAGTTTCAAGGCTCTGCTTTCTGCACCTATGTGCCAGGGGTAGGGGTAGAGGTTCCAGATGACATTTGTGCCATCCACCACGGCAGCACCCGCTCATCTCTGACCTTCAATGAGAACACTGTTCCTGTCTGTAACCAGGTAGCCTCAGCTCCCAGCAGGAATCAATTAGAGAGGTCTTTCCTCCACCCATGGGCTCTCCTTTTGCACCAGTTAGTTGCTGCCCATTGGGCAGGAAACATATCTGGGACCCCATCTTGGAGAGTAAGTCTTGCCCCAACAAAGGGTAGGGACAGTCTGGGATGACTGTAAATGAATGGGATACCTAGCCCATCCCTATGTTCACTGTTCTTTGGGCAGTCCATGAATGCATTTTGGCTCCTTGGACTCAAGATTTTTTTCTTGAGAACGGGCCCATCGGCTTAGAGGAGGACTGAGTGTTGAGTCTCTGTGTCAACCAAGAACTGAGTGCATTTCCCCTCCACTCTCAGAGTTAACCTGGGTTCGGGGAGGAGGTCTGAACCCAGTCTTCCCTAGGCGCTGTTTTCCCCCAGGGTTAACACCTTCACCATTTGGGGGTGCTTTTCCTAAGGCCTTGGATTCCCCCCTTCCCCCTTCTATTTGTTAGGGCACTCTCAGTCCCAGTGGCCCCTCTCCTTTTGATATGCACACTGGTCCTTTTCAAGGGGCTTTCTGTCTCTCTTTGGTTGTAGTTTCTCTTCTTTGCTTTCCCTGACTACTGTAGCCAAAGATTCCTTTCCTGTCACCTTTGTTTTTTTTTTTAATCTCCCTTTCATCTTCCTTTCTCTTTCTCTGCTCCTTCTTGTCCTTTGTCTCACTGTTATGATAGACTTTCTCAGCAACCTGCACTAAATCCCTCAGTTAACTTATACTGTAGTCCCTGTAGTCCCTGAAGCTTTTTCCTGGTATCTCTACTAGCCTGGTCTAAAAAAGTCATAGTCACAGTAGCTTTGTGCTCCTCGCTGCTGGGGGTCATAGGGTGTATTTTGGCGGAATGCCTCCATGAACCTCTCTAGAAAGGTTGTGGGCTACTCATCTGGTCCCTGCTTAACCTCACGTACCTTGGTCAAATTGGTGGGTCATTGTGTGCCCCCCCCCCCCGAGACCTGCCAACAGAGACTGGCGGTAGATCTTCAGGTGCTCCTTAACTTCTGCTGTGTTAAAATCCCAGTCAGGTCTAGTCAGGGGAAACCAGCTGTCAATGGCAGCCTGGGCAATCGATGGTATCTATCCATGTCTGAGGGGACATTCTTTCTGGCTTCCTACATTATCCTCTATTGTTCTTTGATTGTGACGAGCACTCTCATGAGTTGTTGGATATCATCCCAGGTGGGCTGATGAGTAAATAAAACAGTCTCAAAGAGATTAATCAGCCTCTTGGGGTCTGAAAGGAGGTGGGGGTGTTGGGCCTTCCAGTAGTACAAGTCGGCCAGTAGGGCCAATATTGCATAGCCTGATTTCCTTATCATCTAGAGGCCCATATGCCCTCAGGGGATGTGGCTCTCAGACTTCCGGTCCCCATGGCGGGACTGGGAAGTTGGGAGGGGTCTCCTTCCATTTTTTCCTCTGGTAAAGGGAGGTACAATGGCCCTGGTCCCATATGGACTGAGGATCCCAGAGCCTGTACTGGTGCTGGCAGGGCCATGGGGTCAAGGGTATGGGGATATGGAGGAGGAGGGTCTTGGAGGATAGACTTCTTCTCAGGTCCGGATCTCTCCTCCCATGTTTCCGTTTTCCTGACCACCAGAACCTGTGAGGTGGGTCTTGAGGAAAGAAAGGCTTTTATCCATGGGAGGGGTGGAGCTCCTCTAGATTCTTCCAGGTAACTGTGTAGGGCGCTTGGTCTGAATGCTTGAGAGATCCTGGCCTAAAGATTATTTTCTCTACTGTTTTGAACACTTGCAAGTCGAAGGTCCCTATGGGTGGCCACCCTACTCTGCAGGTGGGCCATTCAGAGAAGCAGAGAGTGACTAATTTGCCCTTCTCTACTACTACTACTGACAAGTTTTCTTCTCTTTTCCTAACTTTCCTGCAGTGGTTAACTAGCATATTTAATGGAGTAGATTAAGTCTGTCCAATGTCCAAAAATGTCATCAGTCCAAGTCCAAGAACACAGAGAAAGACAATCAACACAGAGACAATTTGCCCCTTCCACAGGCATAGAAACCAGGTTATAGCAAGGCTCGGCTCCCTCCGATAACTGTGTCTTGCTGTTTCCAAAAGGAGCAGAGTCCTCTCAACTCCCTCTGGGGTGTGGGGCCTGAAGTGTCCTCCAGACTCTCCATGGTCACAGCATTAAGGCATGTTTGTCAGTCACAACTGACCACACAAAACAGAGAGACAAACACTTACTTAGGTGGCTGTTGCTGTTGCTGTTGCCGAGCTCAGTCTTTGCCCCTCTGATCAGCCTAGTCAGTGGTCACTTGGGGTGGTCTCCTCGAATCCCAGACCAGGCCCCAAACATAAGACTCCCCTCCCCTCCGGCCAGTGGTACTTACTTTGAGATGCCCCCAAGTGAGACACAGAGACACAGATCGGTAACAAAGCAAGAGGTTTATTTTCAACCCTCATCCAGTCCCTTGAGGTGAGTAACAAGAAGGCAACCCAGAATGGATATTATAAATAATTCATTACAATCAGAATGGATGGGGCTGGAGAGATGGCTCAGCAGTTAAGAGCACGACTATTCCTCCAAAGGTTCTGAGTTCAAATTCTGGAAACCACATGGTGGCTCACAACCATCCCTAATGAGATCTGATGCCCTCTTCTGGGGTGTCTGAAGACAGCTACAATGTACTTAACATATAATAAATAAATAAATAAATAAATAAATATTAAAAATGAATGGATTATAGTTTTTAGGGGCACAGCAAGGTTACAGTTCAAACTAAACTTATTGGTTAAGCATGGCTCCGTTAAGCATTGACCTTTAATTCTATTGGCTAGCAAGCATGACACACATTTGAACTCTACCTGGGACTTTCCAGAGAGTCAGGTGACTATTAGTCAGTACATTCTGAGAAAATTTTTACTCAAGAAAGTTCCTGTGGGTGGAGAATGGAACTTGGCCTAACCTTGACCCTAGGTGGGAAGGGGAAGCTGTAAGGAGGGTGTGGGAATGGACCCCCCCCCCAAGGGTCCCTCAATAGCAATAAATAATAGCAATAGTAATAATAATAATAATAATAATAATATTTTACTACTAAAATAGCAGCAAACGAACAACAACAAGAGCAAAGATAACAAATGCTCCTATGTAGTACATACACATGTGATCCTAGAGACTGGGAGATTGAGGCAGGAGGATTGCAGTCTAGTAGTGAGATACTCTCTCTCTCTCAAAAAAATTGAATTTAAAAATGATAAGGACAGGATTGAAACAATCACTACAATAAAGATGAGTGGCTAAGAGGAATACAACGAAATACTTAATACACTGGTACAAATTCAAATCAACAATGAGACACTACTTCATGTTAAATTGATATGTTTAGCATAAAGCTGTCCCTGCATTTCCTAAATCTGGCCTAAAGATTTCTCTATATGTGGCATAACATATACAGCCTAACTTGAATGCAAATAGCCTCACTGTTGTAAGGGTGTCAACCAATGAAAGGGGAAGGGGCCTTCTAATTGCTCAAACAAAATAGATGCCAGATGGAACTACTCCTTGGTCTCTACAGTCACTTACATTTTGTGCATGTGACTTTTGGTTGGCTATAAATGGTAAGTTATTTCTCCATCGGTAGAATGAACCAGTTCAAGCCAGATTAAATTATGTATAAATGTAGATTTTTCTGGGAAGCTACTCTCAGGAGAGCAGGGTCTCAGGCCCCAAGGAAAGAGGCCAGGGAAGTTGCCCTGTAGGGAAAGAGACGTTGGAGAGGGAGGAAGGGAAAGAGAGAAAGAGCTCTTGCAGAGAGAGGGAGAGAAGAGAGGAGAAAGGGGACAGAGAGACTAAAATGTCTGACTATATAGGGAAGAGCCTGTGGGGGAAGGGGAGCCCAGCCCCTGGGCTGGGCTGGTAGGGTAGAAGGTAGCATATGCTAGGTAGAGACTGGGAGGTGTTGGGAGAGCCTGGAGGCTAGTTCAGCTTTGGTATATAAAATATGCATCTCAGCTGTTTGTTCTGGGGTCTGAAACTCAACAATAATATAACCCACTGGTGCGAATGAGGCTTTCACGTTTGGATATCCCAGTTTTGGATACTGGGATTACAGCTTCAAGCAACACCCAGCTAGAACTGTAATTTCCAAGCTCTGTTCTGGAACACACAGTTCTGTGTTTATATGGCCAAAGGTTCCCTAAGGTCCCTTTGATCCTTTGAGTGGGTGTGGAAGAGATATCAGCTTCCTCTCAGAATATATGAACAAAAAGAGGAGAATTGGGGGCTAAGAGCTAGAGAGCTATAGTGAGTACACAGAACCATAGGATAGGGCCGTCCTGGGTTACACAGTCCTGAGGGGTGGTGAGGTGTTGGGGTTATGCACTTTATCAAGTAACTACCTTAAATTGGCTTGATTGGTGAATAAGAAAGCCTAGAAGAGGGGTGGGGGCAGATTTTCCCTGGGGAGTCTGGGAAAAAAAAAACAAACAAACTTTGACTCAGTCTGAGGTGAGAATTGAGCTAATTGGAGTTGTCTACCCAAGATTTCGTTTTGGATGGCTGCCCTCTGGTGGAAATTTTCTGAACTTCTTTTCTTGCTTATTTGTGATCAAGACCCCAAAAAGCCCATGATTCCTCTATTGAACTTCATAAATCAGAACCCTGATTCTTTTTCACAATCTTTCCATACTTTTCTAAGATAACTGGGTTCAATACAAAGCATTTTGAGATTTGTTTCTGTGGATTAGATATTTTATAAACAAAACTACAAAAACTACACTGATTTAATATCAGTCATAGTGACATTGTTTAAACTATATACCCAAATTAAATTCCAAGTTGTCAGGTACCCCACAAGCCTTAGAATGCTCAAGCAGATGGAGACACACGCTGAAGAAGGAAACTCTGCAATCACTGGGTCAAACGAGGCAGAGACTGGCAGACTGTGAGTTTGAGGAGAGCCTTGTGTACAAAGCGAGTTTCAGAACTGCCAGGGTTGTCACACAGAAAATCCTGTCTCAAAAAATCAAACTAAACCAAATTAAACCAGTCAACCAACCAACCAACCAACCAACCAACCAACCAACCAACCAACCAACAAACCAACCAACCAACCAACCAATCAACCAACGAAAACCAAAAACCCTCCAAGGTTTGACCCCTTGCTGTTTATTCTTCTTACATATTAAAGCATAGTAAAACTTTTGAAAAAAGTTTCCACATGACAGTTATAACTACACAGTGTTAGGCATATTTACCAGGAAACTCTCTAGCAAGGCAGCAAAGCACCTGTGACCTTTACAATAAAAATGAATTCTACTGGTTGGCAAACAGATCTCAGGGGTAGGGTGTAGGATCTGTGACAAGCACATGTTTTGTGTCCTCTATTGGGGGGGGGATGCAAAGCACACAGGCCCCTGTGATATTTTGTATATGCTCTGCCCAGTGAGTGGTACTCTTAGAAGGTGTGACCTTGTTGGAGTAGGCGTTTCACTGTAGGTGTGAGCTATAAGACCCTCACCCTAGCTGCCTGGAAGTCAGTATTCTGCTAGCAGCCTTCAGATGAAGATGTAGAACTCTTAGCTCCTCCTGTACCATGCCTGCCTGGAGGCTGCCATGTTCCTCCCTTGATGATAATGAACTGAACCTCTAAACTTGTAAGGTAGCCCCAATTAAATGTTGTCCTTATAAGAGCTGTCTTGGTCATGGTATCTGTTCACAGCAGTAAAACCCTAAGACAGGCCTCTTTCATAGGAATGAGTTCTAGTCACTGTTGATAAGGCCTGGCCCTAAACAATTCTCAGGATATTGGGGGGATTCAGGTGGAGGTTGGCTTCTAATAAAATAACAAAAGATCACCGGATTCTTTTAACCACTTACTCCAGCATTCCAGGTGTCCAGGCACCATTTATTTGCTTCTATTGAAGAAAATAGCACCCCCTTCGAGTTGCCTCCCTGTAATCGACAATCCTGGTTTCTCCAATGCTTATGCTTGTGAAACTTCTTTTTTTTTTAAAAAAAAGACATTTTTTCTTCTCTTTTTAGAAAAGATTTATTTATTTATTTTTATATATGTGAGTACACTGTTGCTCTCTTCAGTCACAGCAGAAGAGGGCATTGAGTCCCATTGCAGATGGTTGTGAGCCACCGTGTGGTTGCTGGGAATTGAATTCAGGACCTCTGAAAGAGCAGTCAGTGCTCTTAACCTCTGAGCCATCTCTTCAGCTTTCTCCAATGCCTATTCTAGCTGTGCCTCCTACCTCCTACCCAGCATTTAGTCAACCTTATGATTGAGACAGCAGGGAATTATCAAACCTCTCTTTCTTTAAAGTTGTCTCAGTTTGCAATCCATGTAGGGTCCAACTCACAGTCCTCCTGTCTCAGCTACCCAAGTGGTAGTATCACACCCTTCTGAAGAATCAGCAATTTTCTCATTCCTACCCATCAGAGCTGGGGGTGGGACCCAGGTCATCACACACATCAGTACTGTCTGTGACAGTCATTCTAAGTGAGAGCACTGCAGGAGGGTATGGCTGATTTAGTAAGAAGCCCTTTTCTGCAGTAAAAGGACACTCCCAGCTTCTGTGTCAAAGATGCTGCTGGGCAAGAACGACTTGGGGAACCTGACTTTGTTCCACCCTAAGCCACCCCTAGACCAAGTGAATTAGAATCTCCATGTGGAATGAGAGCTCAGGCATTGCACTTTTTGATAAGGAACTGTACGGGTCAGCCTCCTAACACACAGAGAGTACAGTACCCTTTTCCCAAATGAGGAAATGGAGGCCTGGGATCCAGGGTTGCTTGACCAAGGCCACAACTTCCGGAAGTAGGAACTGTGAGAGCTAGAAATCCTCACAATCGCTTCTGGAGTTTTGTCTGTTTGAAATCTGGTCTTGAACTCATAATCTTCCTCCAGAGTGCTGAGGTTATAGGAGTGCACCACTCTGTTTGGCCTAGTTTGAGATTGCTGAGCCAGGTTTCTGTGGTTCTATGATGTAATACTGATCAGGCCTAGAGACAAAAGCAAGTACCATTGCTCTTGTAGGCACTTGTCTGGGTTCCTGCTTTGTTCTTTTCTGTCCCCATGTGAGACCCTTCTGACTCTTAGTTGAGTGAAAAGAAAGACAAAAACAAAAACAAAAACGAAAAAGGAAAGGAGAGGAGAGGACATGGCTACTCCTAGGCCTTGTAGAGGAGGATGACCGTTATAGTTATGTGGGAGGAGCCAGAGGCAGACGGAGGGATTTCTGGGAGAGTCCAGAGTAGACATGACCAGGCTGAGCTGGACCATGTTGGGAGACAGGGAGGAGAAGGGAGAAGGAAGAAGGAAGAGAGAGGAACCAGGTGCAGCAGCCTGGAGACAAAAGGTATAAAAAAGGTTGGATAACCAAAATGTGTGGATTAGATATGGAAGAAAATTCCAGCCTGTTAGCAACTAGGTGTCCCAGCTGGCCTGCCCTCAGGGACCTAGCAGCAGTTTATGTCATCATATGACACCACCAGGTGTGCCAGGTGCTGTGTTTACACACCCTAGCCGCCCAGATCTCTCTCTCTCTCTCTCTCTCTCTCTCTCTCTCTCTCTCTCTCTCTCTCTCCCCCTCTCTCTCTCTTCATCGCTTCTCTGTCTCTATTGCCTTTTCTTGTCCCTTTTCTTGTCTCCCTTTTTTTCTCTCTCTCTTTCTTCTCTCCCTCCTTCTCTCCCTTTCTCCCTGACCTTCCTTGTCTCCCTGTCTGCCTGTCAACCTCACATCTCTACTCTGAGATGGCCTTTTGCTCTCACCTCTCCCCCAATAAACCTCTTGCACCAGATCTGTTGCATGGCATTATTTCTCAGTGGTACACCTTGCCACAGGCCCACCAGCAGTACTCCCATCATCCTTGCCACACTTATCCAATCACAGTCCCCTGGGTTGAAGAGTTCAGGGTATACAAGCCTTTTTAACAGGCTTTTTAACAGGTAGAGACTGAGGGAGGTTGGGAGAATATGGTGGCCAGGTCTGTTTTGATATGTTGAATAGGCATTTCATCGATTTGTCTGGGGAGATAGGAGGGGTGGGAATGGGGGGCTGAAACAACACCCCAGGCTTTTGGTTGATAATAAATGAATGGTAAGGGGAGGCATAATCTTCTATGACTACTTCCTGCTGATATCAGGGCATTGCTATTTCCACCTAAAATGCTGGATCGTTGGCCAAGTCTGGGAATAGCAGGCTGTTTCACTTGCTGTCCAGGCTCCTCAAGTTCACCTGGGGCTAGGGACACGCAACTTGCTGGCATGTGTATGTATACATACACATGTGACAGAAGGTAAAGGTAAAGTTAAGGAGTTTAAGGGACATTTTTATTCAGTGTGTACATTTGAAACTTTTAATCCCATGGTCCTGGTAGCTGGGGGAGGGGAGTCCTAAGACCATGAAAATGGGGAGAGATTCCACCCTCAGGAGTAGACAGTAGGTGGGGAAATGTAGGCTGTTGGTTAACAGGACTACCTATCTGGAGTCCGTTTGACCTGTGAAAAGTATATTCAAGTCAATTCCCTTAAGCTTACAAGACTTTATTTTAGTTTATAAAAGAGATAAACGTTTCAAGTATGTTAGTATTTCCATAGTTTGTAGTCTGTACTGAAGCCTACATTGTAGGAAGGACAGTAGACTCTTGCCTTTGCATCATAGTAAAAGCTTGGGAACCCCAAAATGATTTTGGTTAAAAGCATGAACAAACACCCTTTCCTCTATCCAGAAGACTGGGTGTATAGAGATTAAAAAGATATGTTTTTGGCACAATGTGTAACAATTTTTAAGTCAATACTTAGAAGACAACCAAAGGACATTTAAAATCTTAAGCTTATCACTATGGTAGTAGTAGTCAGTGTTTACCAGAGCGTTAGGATAAGCAGTGAAAAGCATGTTGGTGGATTGAGGCCAAGGGTGCCACTAGAAATCACAGCAACAGATCTAAGGCAAGAGGGTTCCTGGGGGAAGGGAGAGGGCAAAAGACTGTCTTGGAGTGGGGACATGGGAGAGAGAGACAGATAGACAGAGAGACTAGGAGCAATCTGGGGTGGCTGGGACCTTTTAAAGGGTCACTTAGGAAAATATGAACTCACAGTGATAGTGGCAATGTGACCCATCAAGTAGTGGTGGGTGATGACATAAGATGCTGGTGCTGAGTCACTGAAAGACAGCTGGTAAGCACCTGATTTACAACACATAGCTCATCAGAACTCTTGGTTGTTAAAATTCTGAACTTTCGAAGTCTTAGTATAACAATAGCGTGGTGAGGGAAAGAAATATGAAGAGTTGTTCATTGTTTTTTTCACCTTAAGTCACTTTCTCATACCTTTACAAGTTGCATTTACATACTTTAAAGCACCTTCGACCCTCACAACCTAAGTTTTCTTGTCAGACTCACACCAGTCTCACCATTTTACTGCCTCCTAATTGAAACTGAAAGGAGACTTCCCCTTGAATGTGCTACATAAGCCTGGCCTTCTGAGCTGTGCTCCATTCTGTGTACCATTTCAAATCCAAAGATGGATTTTGTGTATTGGCTGGTTTCTTCAATGCAAGCTAAGGAACCTATGTGGGTGGTTTCTTCAGTGAAAGTCAAGAGCTCCAAACCCCAGCTGTGCCAAACTCAAATGTCTACACATTTGTTGTTTTAAATATAGCCCAAAGAAGCAGATGTTTGCCCACTAAGGACCTATTTGCTACCAAGATACAGACCCCACTAAACCCAATAACTTTATGCTAAGGATTTAAACCCTAGGCAAAATTGTTTCCCTTTGGAGTCTAAATCAGAGATTCCCTGATGTGTCTCTGAGACACATTCCTTAGGCACTGAAATCTCCTCTTCAACTCCCATCTACCATGGGAATTCTTTTGCTTTCTTCCCCTTCTATGTGTGAGCCCCACCAGGCTTGAGCAGATCCTGGTGGTGAGGATCCACCTTGAACCAGTGAAAGAGCATTGCTCACTAAAGCTTTTGAGTGCTACTGTCAGCTGGTGGTCATTTTCTCTGCTCTGTCCCCCACTTTCCCCTGGTTTATGAGCTCCTTCAAACCTTGCCTGGTCTCAATTCAGTCCACACAGGTTCATTGGCTGACCTAATCCATGAATTCCTACTGATGTGTGCAGTGGCTAACTCCGAGTACTTACTATTCACAAGATATTGATATATATATGCATGAGACAGAGACCCTTGGATGTGTTGGACTGACATTTTTGCAGATGGTTGTGGCCTAAAGCTTTCCTTTCAGAGTTCCTTAAGGAACACCTGAAGTCTAACTATAGCAACGAGAGGGGGAGGTTTTGGTATGGTCATGAGACAGAGATTGGGGAGACAGGAATTTATATTTATGCTAATCTGTTGGTAAATGTGCTAGAGCTTACACACTATATGGCAGCAGTTTGGGAAAGCAGTGTTTCTCTTTCTTTTCCCTCCCTCCGTCCTTCCTTTCCTCTCTCCTCCCTCCCTTCCTTTCCTCTCTCCTCCCTCCCCCTCCTCCTCCTCTCTTTGAAACAAAGTTTTTCTGTTTAGCCCTGGTTGTCTTGGAACTCTCTTTGTAGACCAGGCCAGGCTGGCCTCAAACTGAGAAATCCACTTCTGACTGTGAGTTCTGGGTCTAAGTGTGTGCACCTCCATACCTGTCTAAAGCAGTGCTTTTCAAATTTTAGTCTGTATGCTTAGCCT